>NW_019272019.1:1175252-1309693 GCF_002738345.1 Cucurbita maxima
TCCCTCTCCCTCTCCCTCTCCCTCCCTTAACAACCCTATTTTTCTAAATAGAGATTGTGATGCATGATAATACCCTGTAGAAAAAAATTCATTTGAAAACATTTCATAAATGATATCATGGATTTAAACGTTTGTAATATCCATTTCAACTTAAAGAAAACACAACGAAGTAGTAAAAAAGAAATAACAAGTTCAAAGCTATGAAATCGCCTTGATCTAACATAAGAGCTACAATTTAAACAAAAATGCAACTACCCTACCTTCGGTTCCATGGCCTTTCTAGCAATGTTGTCATATGTCTATCAATAACTAACTCCACTATTGAGGTCAAGAAATGCAAACACAAGTAATCATGGATGTCCAGTACTCCTCTACACATGGACCCACCAAATGGGCATTTACATACCCGCTGGACCTACCCTTCAACTAGCGCACACTCAATCCACGTATAAAAGATATCCCATGGACCTATCCTCTAACTTTAAATGCCTCAAAAAGTATAAAAGATGCCTCCCTCTCGAAGAGTCCAAAATATTAGGAAAGAGTCTGAACGTATCAGACCTGAGCTAGATTAGTCGAGAAGTCGAGCTAGAGCCATTCGGAAATGTATTCTCCAATTGGATCCAAACCACTCAAGTGGGATCAAACAGAGTAATTTTTGTGACTTGGTAACCCAAGGAACCTCCATTTTATATTGGAGTTCAACTCCTCACTTCCCAAATATAATAGTCGTGGTACACCTTTCTTATTTATTAATTTTCTCATTTTTGGTTGTTACATCACACATATCTAAAAGAATCTTTCTTTTTTAAAGCACCTTAAACTTGGAATAACTTGGATGCTCGTCTATTTAGAGAGGTTCATAATCTATAACGTGTATCAGGTCAATCAAGTATTTGCAAAGTAGGAATACGTGGAATACGTTATGCACTGCAGAGAGAATGGTGGTAGGACTAATCTATATGTCATTGGTTCAATCTGATTCGAAATGTTGAAGGGTCCAATGATGTGTGGGCTCAACTTGCCCTTTTGTCTAAGCCCCAAGATGCCTTTTATTGAGGACATCTTCAAGAATACCTTGTTGCCTACCTCATCCCAACACGCCGAGGTCTTCATTGTTTCAATATAAAGTTTTGAACAATGTCACATCAAAAGTCGTTTGATATTTTTGTTTGTAAGCGAATTTCATAAGTTACAACTTAAAATCTAAATGTTATGAGATCGAGACATCATTACTGTTAATATTGACATCACATAGTCCTGCTTATTCTCCATTGGATTGAGACTTTACCCGAAGTAACCTATATAAACTTGGGAGTGCAACAATGCACCACCCCTCGAATGGCAGTGTCGCATTTTGCTAGGTAACCTAAAAAGAGTTCCATGACATAATCTCTCTAAGTTATTTAACCTTTTGGTACCCCTAGATTCACTAAAGAGTGTTTTGACATATCTTTACTAACTCAAACCACCATTTTTAAGAACTTTAACAATATAGGATTCAATTGCGCATCAACAGTTTAGTGCAAATCTGAAATCAAGAACATGACAAATAATCTCACGTTTCTTTGGTAAATACGAGGTAGTATGTTAACCTTTTGACGTTACCTTACTACTCCAACAGGTCGTCTCTCCATAACAACATTTAACTTTACTAACCTTTATATAACATCCAGCACATCTCTATACCAAGGTTGAGTCCAGTCAATTCCTTAACTTCATAAAGTTCTTATCGCAGTCTCGTTGTATGCGAGTTATGCTCTCGTGAATTGATTGAGTCAAACTCGAAACATTCAAATAAACATTCTACAAAAAAGAAAAAAAAATAAAAGAACAAAAGAAAAAGAAAAGTCTAACCCGAGGCTTAGAACACTGCACCCCAAATACAAACTTCAAATCTCCAAGCTTTCCAACACAATACTCCAAAGTTTTCTCACTATCAACGACAAGATCCAGAGGCATACTTGAATTGAAACAAGAAATCTGATGTTGAGAACAACCTATAACTAGCTTTTCGAGAAATTTAAGAGTTAAAATCAAACCAGGGACTCGACAAGGGCGAGAGCTCCTTTGTGGATTCGATCCTGCCAAGAAGCAATAATTTTTGCTAAGAACTTTTTTTAAAAATTTAATCCGTTCAAATCTTTCCATCTCATTTATTATATCGAAAAAAAATTAAATAATTTTTAAAGAAAAGTCGAAGAGAGTAGTAAAAAGAGGGGACGATATTTAATTCGTATAAAGTTAAAGAAATTTAAGGATGAAAGGATATCATTGGAATGGGGCAAACCTATGATTCAAGTGTATCTTCAATATTTGTTCCCTTTCTTTTCATAATTATATTGTGCTTTAATTGAGTGTTCAAAATGGCACTTGAGTTGGGCATAAAGCTTTTTTATAAAGCTAATTTGAACACATCACATCAAAGTTACCCTTTCATAAACATTTGTTTAATAGTTTATGATGCCCAAAGTTTAGGATTTTAATTAAAATTTGAATCAAAATCGATACTTAGAACGTAATATTATCTTGAAATTTCTATAATTTAACTACTTCTTATAGCCTTTTTTTATCTTCGATCACATATTTTCATTGATCTTTCTTCTTCTTAAACATCCTTAAATTTTCTTTTACCTTGTGTTTGGATAAAAAGAAAATGGAATTGTGAGACAAAGGTGAATAAATAGGAATCGAAAATCAAAGAAAAGAGAACGAGTGAAAAAGAGAAAGATCAGATTCGTTTATAGGGTTTGAAAAGAAAAGAGATAGTTAAACCTGAGTGAAAGAAGGTTCAGGAGTAATGGACGAGCTCCAAGGAGGAAGGCAAGAACCATGGTTTCAGAGATCTAACCCAACCCTGTCTGAATCTTATCTGGATTGCGAAAATAATTAAGTCATGTCTAGATATATATATATATATAGGCTCATTCTCCAAACGGCGCGGGGCCAACCCTTTAGGTTGTTTAAGTAGATTGGGTGACTAATCGGTTATAGCAGTACTCCGGGATATAAACCAAGGCAACAAATGTCAAGCATACGAACGATGCCGCCCATTTTCAATCCAGTAATTAAGCCAGCTAAAAAGGAAGGTCGTCTTCTTAGTATAGGTAGGCACTATATAACAATTATCTTAAGTCTTCTTTAATCACTCTTTCATGTTATTAGAATTTTTTGCATTTAAGTATAGTCTTAGTTCATTCGTGTACCTCTTTGCTTAAGTGTCACCTTCTCTCTTAGTTTGACCCTGAACCACATCGCATTGGGAGTATCATATGTAACGCTCTACTTTAGACCTAACATTCGTACCATAATTCGAAATCCAAATTCGACACATGACAATCTTAGCATTCCCTTTCGACATGGTCAAGTTAGTTTACTTGTTCTGGACGATAATGTTTTGCACTAATATCATTTATAATTTACCAATGTAAGGATGTAAAAGTTAGATTTGGCATCTGATAACTCCAATATTTCTCTACATTCCCTGCGACTTAAAGTTCGCTCTAATACATTTTATAAATGCTTTTGACTATGGATTCAAAATATGAATTCTTCCCCTAATGACTATGGATTCAAAAGTTAACGTGCTGTTATCAAAATACTACGAAGGAAAAGGGTCTGCATAACATCATGACAAACATAAATGTTGTAAATCATAAGTCGTAATGTACGTGTCCGTTCTCATCATATTGTGGAAGTATTTTAATACACAACACATAAATGTGCATGAGGTTACCATAGTTTATAACTATGGTATAGTGTAGATGCAAGACAAACCTCTACTTATTTATAATATAATAAGCATGTGAATTATGCTTACATAATTATTGTACATTCTATAATACATAACATAGTTTTCATGGCATGGTCTCGGAGGTTTTATGTATCATAGATTATCGGTTTCATAATAACTTTGTACAACATGGCATGATCACAATGTAGTATAGCTTTATACATGGCATAGCTTATTAAAATATAACATGACATATAATGGCATAATATAGCATAACATGACATAATATAACATAAAAAGACATATCATACTACAGTATCGAGCAATATAACATAGCTTAGGATATCATTCATACATATGACACGTGCATGGCCACGGGGCAAGTGTCATCATACATAATAATATTCATCCAACCAAGCCAATAGTAGAGTCACTCGCTTGGTTGTCTAGGCCAAAGTCATCACGCTTTCTTGATGCTAGCTTAGTGTTGCCCCTTGAAATTTAATTCTACCTAGTCCACAATGATAACTTAGAATTCTACCATGGAAATTGGCTCACTAATTTTGCATAAAATAATTTAAACACAACTCCATATAATTTGGACTAGACCAAGAATTGCTAACGGACTGGGCCACAAGACGTGTGGGTTGGGGAGAACTAATAGGTCGAACTCGCCTAGGCCGTGAGCTGCTAGCGTCGAATTTTTGAGCTTGTGGTAGGTTCGGCTACGAACGTACGATTTAGGCACTATCCTTCCCGAGGCTTATCTCAATTTTTTGCTCGAATTCTAAGCCTAATTTTACTTGATTTCTCACCTTTTTCCTCTCGTGTGATTTTCTCCCTTTTTACTTCATTTTGCAAGCCCTTCTTTATCGACACATAAATTATTTTCGATATTATTCTTCTAACTCAAATCAATAAAATTATAACAAAATTTATAAAACTTCGACAAAAAAGAAAATTTAGAAATTGACTTACCAGAATGATATCTTCCAACAATGATTCTTCTTTTATCTAATAAATCTCAATGACGTTGAGAAAATCAATGAGGTAATCTGAAATCTATCTATTCTAGATTGGAGAAGACGTTGTGAATGGAGAAATGTTTAAAGGGTTTTTTTTTCAAATCGTCACAACATACGTGAGAACAACTATTTCGAGTTGTATCAATATTCCAATTTAAAGAATTATGGGAGAATGGTTATTTAATCAAACTATTTATAATGAGCAACACGTAGTAAAGCATTTATCAAAGATCATATCTTCCCTTATTTTTATTAAAGTAAGAAAAGAAAAAACAAATCAATCATGGCTACAAGAAATTTTTGTGGCAAAAAGAGAAAATTTTCTTGTTAAGGATATTTAGTAATAAATTATAGTTTACTATATATATTATATTTGATATTTTATTATAAGGCAAATATCTAATATTTGCCTTATTATCATAGGTATCTTTCCATTTATTGTTATTTCCATTTATTACTATTTCCATATCCTTGTAATTCATTTGATTATAAATAAGATAACTTTCACACTATTTAGGTGTGGTGGATTAATCAAACATTCACAGTTCTCCTTAATTTATAAATTAAAAAATATATATTAATGTTTTAATTTTAAATAAAAAAAAAGTAAGAGGGAAAGGGGAAAATGGGACAATTGCTGAAATGGATGGGGCAAAATCCTCGATAGTTAATTTTGAACTAAATTAATAAAAAGACAAATCGTTTAAAAATGACTTTACTCGAGTACTATGTTTAAAAAACCCACAAAATTTTATAGATAATATTAATCTCGTTCTTATCTTTAATATATGGACGAAAACTATTTAGTAATATCTCATAGATTATATCCAAACTTTTCGATGTTATTTTGAAAGTTCATGAACAGTATAAAAAAAAATGACGTGCTAACGCTAAACATATTTTTGACTTAAAAAAAAGGTTTAAAGGTGTGTGTTTTTTTTTTTTTTTTTTGGTTATTACATCTATAGAGCATGTTTGACTACATAGAGTTGGAATTAGGACATTAGAGTCAAGACGACTAGCCGATGACCTAGGTCACAACTCATTTAATAGACTGAGTTATGATCATGAGCGTGCGATTAGAAGGTCTGGATCTTAGTGCTCCTAGGCTAAGAAAGACTCAAGGAGTCAGAACAGAGTATGCTCTAGGAACCTAGTAGACCTCCTCTCCACCCAGAGATGACCTTGGTGATGTTTCAAATATGTGTTTCGTGTTTTAGGTGATCGATAGGAATATCTCCCTAACGAGCATACATGAGTGAACCAAGTTAACATTAGGGGGCTACAGCTAGAGCGGTTTAGATATAGACGTAGGTTAGTACGTTTCTAGTAGACCATGCACCCCAAGATCATGAACTCCAATTAGAGGCCAAAATCTAAGTGCACCTAGAGATTTGATTAGTTATGAGGAGATAGTCTCGAGTGTCGTAGAAATGTGTGATGAGAATTAAATTGCCTAGATGTTCCTAAGAACCTAGTAAACCTCCACAACATCAAGGATTACTAAGGTAGCTCACTAGGCAGTTAGCAGTATGATGGTATCACTAAAGTCTCCGCCTCTTATCTTCTCAAGTATGCCCTTAGCGCTAAGAGTGCCCTACCAAGCAGTAGTAATATAGGTACTGTCGAACCAGGCCTAGGCTAGATAATGTAGCCCATCGAGGCGACTAGGATCTCTTACTTAGAGGAAAAGGCCCGTGGTCTCTTACGGCCATTATGCTGAAAAACTTATCTTAAGAGGGGGTGTTGTATAGTGCCTCACCAAAGATACTAGTCAGGGACAGTGCAAAAACAAAGCAAGCTACCTAAGTCAAAGAATAGAAATGTTGCAAAACTTGTAAAGACCCCTAGAGATCAGTTCGAAACTCAAGGCCTCCCACATATGCTTAGATAGCAATAGAGATTAGGTCAAACTTCGCAGAGCTTAGAATAAAATCTATGGATACCAAATTACGTTGGCACTTCCCTTACCGAGATCGATACCTGTTCTTATTAATCATCTACTTAGCTTTCTAAAACTTATGTCTCATCACTTGTACTCCTTACTTTTTCTCAATTAGGCACAATAACTTTTCCATTACATCGTGTGCTCAGGTTCTTCAATGTGGCATCAAGTTCATTATCATGTGATCGCCCGGTCGCTACTAGTTTTTTTTTCATTTCTGTCAATATCTTAGCCTTTTATAAGAAATGTTTTGTCAGCCTCACGATTTTAAGACGCGTATGTTAGGAGAGGTTTTCACACCCTTTTAAGAAATGTTTAGTTCTTCTTTTCAACTGATATGAGATCTTACAATCTACCTCTCTTGTGTGCCAGCGTCTTTGCTGACGCACCACCCCGTGTCGTTCTTCTCTCCAACCGATGTGGGATCTCACAATTCACCCTTCTTGGAGGTCAGCGTCCTCACTAGCACACCACTCGGTGTCTGGCTCTGATACCATTTGTAACAACTCAAGCTCACCTCTAACAAATATTGTCCACTTTAGCCCGTTACTAATTCTATTTCTCATTCTTAACACAATATCAAAGCTTCTCATTCTTAACATGGTAGTAGAGTATCATTCTTAACATGGTATCAGAGCTTCTCTTTCTTAACAGTTACATATTGTCGTCGATCTCACAATTTTAAAATACGTCTATTGAAGAGAAATTTTTACACCCTTTTGAACAATGCTTCATTCTCTCTCTAACGAATGAATTTAGGAAGATTAAAATAGTAAGAACAAGAGTTAAGTACACAATAGACAAAGAATGGGGTGTTCCATCTTCCATGGAGATTTGGTTTTATGGAAGATCTAATATGGCATAAAATTAGCTGGTCAAAACCTGCTACGCTCCACACTCTTTAAAAACAAAACAAAAACATGTCTACAGTTGAAGCTACAGCAGAAAGGGACAATAGTGGGTATCATGGTTACTTGAAAAAAAACATGCACTGTTGGAGCTCCCTTCTCTGTCGCCCATTAATGCTTGCTTAAGACCCCACACACCCTTTTTTTTTCTTCATCAACTTTGTGACTCACAACACACCTCTTCTCTCACTCAAATCTTTCACTCCTCCTCAAAAATGATGTCCGGATGGGGAGAATGCATTGAGGTGTAATCCAAGAATTCGATAAAAACGAGTTCGACCAATCCAAGCTCTTCTAACAGATATTGTCTTCTTTGAACTTTCTCTTTCGAGCTTTCTTTCAAGATTTTTCAAATGTATCTACTAGGGAGATGTTTTCACACATTTATAAAAAATGATTCATTTCCCTTTCCAACTAATATGGGATCTCACAATTCATCTCTCTTTGGGGCCAGGGTCTTGATTGGCACTCGTTTCTATCTCCAATCGATGTGAGATCTCACATGTTTTGTACTCACTTATATACTTCTAAGAACCTTATGAGGCCACTCAATATAGGATTGCTCCAAGCATTATATGTTTAATTTGGAGCTTCTATGATTGAGTCACGGAAAAGAAAAGTGTACCTTATTGATACAAGTTGTAACTTTTAATCTTTTTAAGTTCTCAAGTTGACAACAACCCAAAACCCATCGCTAACAGATATTGTCCTTTTGGGTTTTCCCTTTCCAGCTTCCCCTCAAAGTTTCTAAGACGCGTCTAATAAGAAGAGATTTTCACGTCCTTATAAAGAACGCTTTGTTTTCCTCCTCAACCAAAGTGAGATCTCATATTTTTAGTCATTTTATCATCACGATTGTTCTCATTTAGATGTAGTCTCATTGATTCGATACGTTTTTTTTTTTATTCTTTCCCTAAACCACTTTCTCACTGTCTCCACTATTTCATAACCTTTCAAATCAATACCATCAATCTCTCCCTCTTTTAGGCCCTTTTTCTTTATATAATTAAATTTAGGTCTCATCTCATCCCATCCCCTACAATTCTTTGTTTTAATAAACCTCTATTGCCCCCACTAGCCCCCAAACACTCCCACCCACCTCCATTTACTTCTCCCATTTACTTCTCCCATTTCTTCTTCTATCTCTCTCCATTTTGGAGCCTAAATTCACTCTCCTTCTCTAATTCCTTTGGTTTCAATGGGAAAAGGACGTGAAATAATGGTCGCAATATGGTTGATGCTAGCTTTAATGCTCATTTTCTATGTGGGTTTCAGCCATGGCTCAAGATTCAAGAAGCTCAAGCTCAGAACAAATTCTCCAAGATTCATCAATGGCTTCCTCCCTAAAGCCTTCCCTGTTCCTCCTTCTGGCCCTTCCATGAAACATAATGGCATTGTCACCTCCCAATACTATCCTTGCTCCCCGTGATCCAATACCTCTCCTTCATCAATTTTTGTTAGTTCTCTATCTCTTTTTGTTCGTGAGAATCCCACGTTAGATGGAAAGGAAAACGAAATACTCTTTATAAAGGGTGTGAAAACCTTTCAATAGTAAATGCATTTTGAAGCTTCACGAAAAAGCTCGAAAAGAAAAGTCTAAATAGAACAATATATGCTAACATTAGACTTAAATCGTTGTTTTTGGCTTTTCGAAAAGCAATAGAAATGAAGAACAAGGAATGAATTTCATATGTTCTTGTTTATAATAGATTTTTGTTATGAATCATCAATCAATCTCTTCCTCTCTCTTGTTTTCTTAATTTTGGTGTTTTTTTTTTTAATTTTATGAAATGGGTTTTTGTTAATCATGATATTTAACAAATCTTTGTAGTGTCAGACAGACAGAGATTAGGAGAACATGTTTGAGTACTGACAATATCGACCTAGAGAGAGTACTGACAGATATATATCCTTCTTGTTCCATTTTTTTTCTTTTTTTCACTATTTATTGCTTTTTTATTTCTTCTTCATATTAATTATTATTATTATTATAGTGGGAATATTAAAAAGCATCCTCACTTTGTTCCATTTTCTTTTTCCTATCAACTTTTTTTTTTTATAAAAAAAAAATTGATATAATATGTTGTTTCCATTTTAGGAGACTTATTTTAAAAAATATGCATAAAAATTATTATTATTATTTATTTTTTAAAAATATTGAACTTAAATAGTAAGGATATATTTGAAGATTTAATCATTAATATATTAATATTAAAATTAAAAAAAAATATCCAAAATACATATTTATTGTCCATCTTGATATATGGGTAAGAACAATAAGTAAAAATATATATTTTTGTGTATTTTAGGTGAATATATTTAGGGAAATATGGCTTTATTTTTAATTATGTAACATTTTTTTAAAAAAAATTAATATAATTTAGTTTCATTTTAATTTATATACTTTTAAAAGTCTAATTTTTTGTTCATATATTTTTAATAATTTTTTTGTTAAAATGGGATTTAAAGATATTGAAAACAATATAATAAAGAGAAAAAAAAAAGAATTAAAAATAAAGGAGAAGAAGGGTTGGAGTGAAAGATGGATAATTTCATGAAAATATTTGTTTAAATGAAAAAAAAAATAAAAAATTTAGGGTAGTTTGAATTTAATAATGTGAATTATATATATATATATATATATATATACAATTTTCTTTTTTCTTTTTAAATTATACATGAAAATTTTGAAATACAATTTTCTTTTTTCTTTTTAAATTATACATGAAAATTTTGAAATTAATGAACTATTTTATTTTTTGGTATATTTATCAATTGATTCATTTTATGTGGTTAATTTATTAATGGATAACTTTTTAAAAAAATATAATAATTAATAATATTGATAAAGTCGATTAAAATAAAAATAAAACAATTATGTGATTTATTAATTAATGTCTCTTTTTTATATATATTATAAAAAATAATGGATTAAACATTATATATATGTTGTGAACGATGAATTGGATCAGTTGGTTTATGATTAAAATAATAAATAAAAAAAACATAAGTGAATTAATAATTAAATATTTGATTTATTTATTTATTTAAATTACACTATTTATAAAAGGAAAAGAAAATCGGAATGATAGGGGAGGGAGATTGAATGCGTGCAAAAACAAAATTAACTTTTAAACAGTTGAGTTGACAAGATTGACTGGACATTCATTATGTGTAAATCAAATAATAATAATAATAAATTTGTATTATGTGACATATGATTGCAATATTGTTTTATTTATGATTTGATTTTTGATCCAACTCATTCTCGTACCCCTAGTAAAATACTATCTTCATTGTCCAAACTAATTCTGTTAAACAAAGGGGTGAAGTTGGTGTCGACGTTATAATTAAGATAAGGTCTTGCCCATGATGAACGTACTCACATTGTTGTTCTTATGGTTGAAGATGAAAGCTCGAGTGAAGCCGTTTCAATGGAGAACCAATGGTTGTTAAAAAAATACCGTGACATAAGGCTAGAAAGTCTAACTAAGGGTTTATCCTCAGTTAGAAGAATAAATAACGAAATTGATTTTTGAGGTGAGACCATCTACCATAAATATGTGTCGCACGACTCAACCCAAGCTAGTTAAATGGCTTGTTGAATGTCGGGTTTATTAGATTCGCGATGGCTTATCCAAAGTGTGGATGTTAAGGATATTTAGTAATAAATTATAGTTTACCATATATATTATATTTAATATTTTATTATAAGGCAAATATTAGATATTTGTCTTATTATCATATGTATCTTTCCATTTATTGTTATTTTCATTTATTACTATTTCCATATCCTTGTAATTCATTTGATTATAAATAAGATAACTTTCACACCATTTAAGTGTGGTGTATTAATCAAACATTCACATGGTATCAGAGCCCTCTCGGTTTAACAACCCAGATCCTTTCTTTTCAATGGCTTTTGAATCCTCTAATCTTCTTCTCCACCACTCCTGCTGGTTTTGACGCCGCAGGGGCAGTCTTCATGGCTGCCTTAGTCGGAGCCGATTGATTACTCTTCGGCTCCACCCTATTGACCTCCAAATCACCTTTCGCCATACTCTGTACATACAACCTCACCTTTTCCAACCCAATCGGTTTTCCCCTTGGCCAATATAGTCTCTCTCATTTTCTTCCCAATCAACCTTCATCCTTCACATAAACCCTAACTTAAACCTATCAATCTTTTGCAGAGATTTACCTTCGGAATCTGGGTGCCGCACTGGCCTATTCGCCAACCAAGTTGCCGCCGCCCTTCCTGCCAAAATTGGCTTCTTCGCCCGATGAGGTGACTCTTCCGACTGCCCTTCTTGCCAAAATTGGCTCCTTCGCCCAATGTGGCGGCGACTCTTCCGGCTTCAACATTGTCTTTGTCCCTTGCTCTAGGTTTCCCCTTCTACTTCTTGGGGTTAGAAATATTCTCACCAGAGCCAAAGCAGTATCGTCGCTAAGCGACAATCCCTCTTCATGGGTTAGACATATTCTCGCCGAAGCCAAGGCAGCATCGTCGCTGAGCGGCGATCCCTCTGAAATTTTTGATGGCCAAGAACCGGGTTGTTAGCATCTTCATGAAAAGTGTTTCTCAACCTCTTTGAATTTTTCAGATTCAAGCTTCACGTTCGTTTAAATCCGACGCTTAGCTTGCGGTGGGGTGTTAAGGATATTTAGTAATAAATTATAGTTTACCATATATATTATATTTGATATTTTATTATAAGGCAAATATTAGATATTTGCCTTATTATCATAGGTATCTTTCCATTTATTGTTATTTCCATTTATTGTTATTTTCATTTATTACTATTTTCATATCCTTGTAATTCATTTGATTATAAATAAGATAACTTTCATACCATTTAGGTGTGGTGGATTAATCAAACATTCACAGTGGAGACAAAACATTTGAATTAGTTTGTGCTTACTTAGGAAAAGTATCTAGACCAATGAAGAAATGGGGCGGTCATAAATGCTGACCTCAAGAATTTTGAATCGAAGACAAAGTTCTAACCAAGCTGAGATCATTTTAGCTTTAGTTTTGAAGCAATAAGAATCGATGGTTGGTGCAAAAATATTTTGGACCAATGGAGGAGTCGAGGTCATTTTGAAGGTTAGGTATACATCATACAGGGTTCAATCGCTTTCATGGATCAAGACTAACCTCGTTGTCCATATAAGTAACTTGAAACCTTACAATCCAGATCAAGAAGATACTAGTCGCATTGAGATGACATGACCTCTTGCCACAAAGAAGAGTCCTGTTCAAAAAGATGTCCCGACCTAATTTTCGAGACTCCAAATCTCGGACCGTAACTAAAAAGATAAAGACAAAAACAAATTTAATAATTGTAACGTCCCTAATTTTCTTACCTAGTTTAGTGACGTCGCTACATGCATACTTTAAACGCATATGCGAAAATTCATAATAAATACTTTTAAAATAAAGTCATGGACTTACATATTCAATTCCAAAACAAAATAAATATAATATAGTCCTTGAACATAACATAAATAGCATTAAAACACCTATCAACCGCTAATGAAATTCATCATCCCACTACCCTATCATGACCTATCTGGACTTCCATGACCTTTCCAACATTCACTGTCATCCGTGCATGGGAGTTTGCTTTATTTGAAAATATAAGGGTAGCATGTAACTTGAATATTTTAAGAAATACTTAGTAAGTCACCCGGTTGGAGTTAAGAGACCTATTCTTTAAATTGTAACATGAGTTTAGGCTTGTAATAGTTAAAAAAAAAAAAAAAAAAAAAAAAAAAAAAAAAAAAAAAAAAAAGGCTCAATGGTCGGAAAAGACACGAAAATTCCAGCAAGGCACACAACTCACCATTCTCCATACATCCAAGCGGCACCAGCATGTACCAAGACTTGGAACAACACTTTTGGTGCACGAAGTATGAAAAAGGATATAACAAAATTTATGAGTAAGTGTCTGGTGTGCCAACAGGTAAAAGCTCCTAAACAAAGGACAACAAGATTACTATAACCCAAGTATACTAGAGTGAAAGTGAGAAAATATAACCATGGATTTAATTGTAGGTCTACCCAGAACACTAAAGGGCTATACGGTAATCTGGGTGATCGTTCACAGGTTGACAAATTCAGCACACTTCCTATCGGGTAAGGCAACATATACATTGGATAACTAGGCTCAATTGTATGTGAAGGAAATTGTGAGGTTGCATGGGGTTCCAGTGTCGATAGTATCGGATTAAGACCCACGCTTTATGTCAACTTTTTAGTGCGGACTCTAGGAAACGTTGGATACTCGTCTTGACTTTAGCACTGCTCTCCACCCTCAAACAGATGATCAGACGGAGGGTTTGAATAAGATTTTAGAGGACATGTTGCGTGCATGTGTACAGAACTTTACTAGGAGTTCGAACACCAAACTACATTTGATAGAATTTGCATATAATAACAAATTTCAAGCAACCATGAGAATGACGCCATTCAAAGCATTATATGGGAAATGGTGCAGGTCTCCGTTATGCTAGGATGAAATGGGCGAACGAGAACTAGTGGGACTTGAGTTGGTCCGTATTACCAACGAGGCCATGCAGAAAATCAGGGCAAGGATGTGCATCGCTCAAAGTAGTTAAAAGAGCTATGCAGATGTGAGGCTTAGAAGCTTAGAATTCGAATTAGAAGCATGGTATTCTTGAGAGTGGCTCTAACGAAGGAAGTCTTGAGATTTGGGCATAAGGGCAAACTAAGTCCTCGTTTCATTGGACCCTTCGAAATTCTAGAATGAATCGGTACGATAGCATATAAGTTGGCCCTACCACCCTCCCTCTCAAGTGTACACGATGTGTTCTATGTGTTAACGCTTAGTAAATACTTGACAGACCCTACTCACGTGATAGACTACAAGTCTCTTCAAACTGATAAAGATGTGAGTTATGAAGAGACACCTGTAAGAATCTTAGCCTAGAAGGTGAAAGCTTTACGTAACAGAATATAGTTTTGTTAAAGTACCATGGTGGAACCACTAAATAGAAGAAGCCACGTGGGAGCGCGAAGATGAGATAAGAGAGAAATACCCCCAAGTTAATACAAGATTTTAACACTTTCGATGATGAAAGTTCTTTCTAGGAGTATATAATGTAATAGTTAAAAAAAAATTGGCTCAGTCGCCGAAAAAGACGGGCGCCAAAATTCTCACATCTTTAACCGACCACATAGCCAAACTCCTAAGAAACACTTCCACTCGGTAACAACCTCTAGAACGCCACCTACAAGAAGAGAAAAGGTTATACACAGAGAGAACGAGAGGGAAGATGAAAGGTTATTTGATATTTTTCGACGAGCACAATGTTGGCGACATTGTGAATCGAGTGTAGCGCTTAGCACAGGACTGCCCCCCAGTGTAGGGATCAACAACCTTCAGGCACATGTACATAGAAGTTACGTAACTCGTCCTTCATATGATCGTCACATCGTCTATTTCATCACTCACGAGACTCGAGTTTTAAAAAGTTGGAAACACAACAAATTTGTGTTTGTAGGTACTTACGCAGACTTGTGACGCCATAAGAGTGGAGGATACATCGAAACGAAATCACGACAGTCGAATCTCAAAGGGGAAGGTGTCAGATTACGATTTATAAAGGAGAGAGAATTTCAGACAAAGGACGCGTGAGTGATGGGTGAAAAAGAAAGGTCCGTTGGGTCAAATCCAAAACCCGAATACCCGCCTGCATAACTTGTAACTTTTGGGTTTTATGTCTTAAAACTTATAGTTTGTAAACAAAAACCTATTCTATTTTCAATAAAGTTATTATTGATATTTATTAATTAAGTGAATTCTACCATCATTAATCTAAATATAATAAACTAATAATACTCTAGTTATAGTATGATTACTTGAACTATATATATAGAGACATAAGAGTTGATCAAATTCAAGTATATAGTCAAAATGATCTATAGTACAGGATAAGGCTGAGTACCTTATTATGGGGACACTATGGATGCGACCCACTTTTGTATATGATATAAACAATGTGATCACTAAATTGTACATGTGAAGATATGTGAGTGGGGGCGTCCTATGCAATGAGTATTGCATAAGATTGGACCATGAAGAAAATCACTCTCACTTTATAATGTCGTTTACTGTTGAGACTGATTTTTTCACTCGATGACCTAGATAACTCGACCTTAATCCTGAACTAACTATGAACTCCTATTTATTCAGAATTATCCTTAGATTTGCATGGGTGAGAGTGACTCGAGTTCGCCGACTCAATAAGCCTCCCATTTCAAGAGTAAGACTGGGTGAATAGCTCGGGACATAGGGTGCAAGATAGAATTAACTCCTACCCGCTTTAAGGGATAGTAGAAAGGTTGTTCCCTTAAGTACTGACTCCAAGTCTTGAACAAGGGACCCCACCCTCTCATTGGCCTGAGAGGGATTCAGTTTGGTGGTTGGACCACAAACCAATTGTTCATTACAGGATCAGTGGGACTTGAGGAACAAGAAGTAACTTTAGGGATAAAAATGGTAAATTAACCCAGCTCTGTAACAACCTGTGAAAGATCGACTTATTAATCATGGTTATATCAAATGGACAAAAATATATCTATAGTGAGGGGAGTGCAACTACTAGGCTATAGTGAAGTATTCTAGTAGTTAACGAATGTTGGTTAAAAGGTTAATGAGTTTAGCCGGTTAATCTCGGATCGTTGGAGCCCATGATCTGTAGGTCCATTAGGTCCCCTTACTAACTCACATTAGACTAAATCTTAGAACAATATGACGAGTGAGTTTGAAGTCTTTGAACTCAAATTAGGGAATATGCGCTAAATATATTCGATATATTTAACTGCATTTTGATTTAATTACGAATTAAACAAAATGAGAGAATGAGGGATATTTAAATAAGATTTAAATATTTTAATTATGAATAGGGATCCATAATCCATACGTGATATTTAATTTAATGTTAAATATTAATTATTTAATTCATCATTTAATATTATTTTGATTTGAAATTAATTATTTAAATTAATGGTTGAATTAAAATAGAGAAATTCAAAATGTTAACATGAAATTTGCAAATATGACTTTATAAATAGAGTGATCAACGAACTTGAAAAGTCTTCTTGAAAAACTTTGAGAAATTCTCTCAAAACTCTCTCTTTGCATATACTAAATTTCTTTCAAATTTAGTTGGTCACTGGATGCTACAATCCCGTTCTAACGCCGGAGAATAATAGGGAAGACACTAGTAGTGGTTCGAAACCGGTTCGTGAGGAAAAATGAATTTAAACTACAAAAGGTTAGTATTCAAACTCATTGAGTTTTAATACTTTTGAACATGCTAGCTAATTTATTATAATTGATGTACTTAGAGTGCCTAAAATTCAAATTACTTCCGCATGTGTTATATTAACACCATCAATGACCCATGTATGATATGATATAATATGACATAATATATGATATGAATGACATGTGATAAGATGTTTCGATATGATACACAACCCCAATACATGTTTTGAAAGCTACGATAAAAACGATATGATATGAAAAAAAATGGAACTAGTTGTTTTCTATGGTTTAATGAATGAGAATGTTGGTATCTCATCCATCGGGAAATTTCTACTTTTACGATGGTACAGACGCGTACGTTATGAAAATAAAAATGATCATTATATTTATCATAATGTTGTGACAATCACTATTTCTATTGGGTGTCCCACAACACTACCGTACCGATTGGTGAGTCTAACTCGCACGTGTGGATTGTGTGTAGAATAATAAATTAACATCCAATTACTCGCTTATGATAGTCACACAAGGGAATACATATTTAAATGATAGATTATATGTGCTTGCATCTAACCCAGTAGTGAGACGATGGTTACTTTTATTTTCGAGGTGAATGCAAGGCTCCATTGTACAACCGAGAGTTAGTACTATTTCTATTTTATTTTATTTTACTTAGTTCTATTTTAGTTTTTGTTAAATTGTTTCAGTTCCTTCTCCCATAGCCCAATTGCCATTTTCTTAGATACGAAATAAGCCTGTCATCATGGCATTCAACTCTTAGGTCTCTTGAAGTTGCAGCATTGGAGTAGCCAACTGACAGAGAGTAACATGAACCGTGTTCTCTGTGACGGAAGAAAAGAGACGGTAAGATTCTTGGGTTTTGTTTTGAGACGAAATTCCTTTCATTTGGACCGTTAAACTCGAACTTCTAGACTTTTTTTTTGCGATCTGAAGAGTTTCGCTTATTTTTAGCCTTATTTGAATCAATTGGCTTTTGATTTTTGTGATGCGTTTGGCCGCAGCTCTCTGATTCACATTGTTTATGTTGAAATGGTGAGATTTTTTTGGATTCTCGTACTTGGGTTTTCTTCTGATGAATTCTCTTTTCCTGTTCCTTCAAGCGCTTTAGCTGATTTAGAAATAGGGTTCTGTGAGATGAGAGCAAATGCGCAAGTTGGGCCACATAAGAAAAGGGTGCTTTCACCTGTAGGGGACATAAGAAAAGGAGGTCGGTGTCTTTTTCACGAATGTTCTTTGATTTATGATGAGGTTTTTCATAGTAGGGCTTTTGAATTCTTGAAGGGGTGGTACGTGAATGCCATGTTCAATAGATCCTTTACCTCACTGGGAAACGTGAGATTCCATCCGAATATATTGAGAATTGTTATCTAGAAACTTTGAGGGTATGTGCATTGCATAAATAAATAGCTTTGTGTATGTGCATTGCATAAATATATTGAGAATAAATGGCTTTGCTAGTGTGAGGTTTATTGCTTCTACTTTTTCCCCTATGTTCATCATTTTAGCACTGGGGAGCCAAGTCAATGAGTTTGCTTCATTTGACAATACCACTAAGGCAATGTCAAGACTTAATTCGGCTCATTCCATTGCTTCATTATCCTTTAAGTTCGTACCAAGTTTCAAGTCCCAAAATTTGTTGACAACATTCCACGTTTCTTTGATTGTGGTTTTTTTTTGCTATGAGAAAGTCGGTACAAAAGTGGATACTGTAGGGCTAGCTTGGTGTCTTCAATCCATGGGTCGGTCTAGAATGATGTGCTTCCTCCATCACCCACCCTATGGTGAATTCGGTTGGTGATGAGGTTTTGATGTTACTTTATGTACTTCCATGGCCCCTTTGCAGAAGATGGAGGAGGTGGTGTTTTTTTGCATGATGTGGGAGTATATTTAGAGTTTATAAGTTTTCTCCACAAAGTGTTTTCTTTGTGATGATATCTCCAGATCCATTTTGCGATATGAGCTTTGTTCTTCTTTTTTATCGAGAAAAGACCGAGTCCTCCCTTTTCCGCAGGGAGGTTTATAATATTCCATCGAACAAGGTGTGAGCTATCTTTTCTATAGTTCTTGAATAATCTTTCTTTAACCGAAGCCACTTTTTATAATATTTCAAATAGAGACATGTAGTAAGTGGGGAGGTTGGATAGTGTGGCTTGTATTAGGGCAAGTTTTCCCCCTTTTGAAGTACTGCATGATGACCATGTTGACAATCTTCTTTCTATTTTTTCAATAATAGTCTTCCCGAAGGAAAAAATTTGTGGTTTTCTTTTAGGGTAATCTAGGATACATATTCGACCCTTCACCCTTTTTACAACCATATATGACAGCAAAATCTTCATTAATCTTTGAGATGATATTGATGCCCATAATATCTGTGTTTTTGGAGGTTGATATTTTGTCCAGAGAATTCTTCGAAAGTCTTTACCTTCTCAATCATATATATATGTATATTTTTTATGGAAGAGGCATTTGCCAAATCAGAAAAGAGGATTGTGTCAACCGCGAATTGAAGGTGGTTGATGCTTAAACCTTCGTTGCCGATTTGAAAACCTTTTATCTACTCGTTGTATTCTGCCTTTGTCAATAGGTAACTGTGGCAATCCATTACCATTATGAAAAGAAAAGGGGATAGTGGATCCCCTTGTCTAAGATGATGATGGAGAAGTTTGTGGATGGGATGCATCCTTTTATCCACCTCCGCCATTTTGAGCCAAAGCCTTTTGCCACTAGAATGTTGTCGAGGAAAGTCCAATCGACCTGATCAAAGACCTTTTCCAAGTCAAGTTTGATGACTACACCTTTTTGTTTTTTTCTTTCCTATTCATTTATGAGTTCATTTGCCATGAGGGGTGTATCGAGGATTTGTTGCCCTTCTACAAAAGGCTGTTTGTTGCCTAGTAATTATGAAAGAGAGAACCTTTTAAAGACGTTCTGATAGCACCCTTGCTATAATTTTATATAGTCTTGTCGTAAGATTTATGGGGCAAAATTCTACAACAGTGCAAGCATCCAATTTCTTTGAGATCAAACAAATGTATGTTTCATTCAGGTTGCCATTGATAACTCCATTTTGAAAAAAAATCTTTGAAACTCTCATGATATCGGCTCCAAGAAAGGTCCAACATTTTTTTAAAAAAAAAAATGAGGTAAAACCATCCGGTCTTGGAGTTTTGTCGGAGCCCAGGTGTTGAATCACCCTCCCCCCACCTCTTCTTCCGTGAAAGTCACCTTGAGGGAGGCAGCTTGTTGTAGATCAATAGGGCTACAATCAAGATCGTGGGAAAATTCGAAGAGGGCATCATCCTTTGTACATAAGGACGTAAAAAAGGACACAAATTTGAGACAATTTCATCTTCATTTACTAATCTCAGCCTTGTGTTGATAAAATTTACATGATGGCACTCTTTCGTTTCTTTGTAGGCATGATACGATGGAAAAATTTGGAGTTTATGTCACCCTCCTCTAGCCATCATTTTTTACATTTTTGTCTCCAAGATTGCTCTTCCTTTGATGCCAACCGAAAACCTCCTTGTTCCGTTTCATGTTTTTCAAAATCAAAAGTTACGCGAATGACTTTACCGTTTTTGTGTGAGGATAACTAGGTTCGAATTTGGTCTATTCCTCCGCCACTTGCTTCTCTCAACAATCTGAATGTCTTATTTTTCTCTTTGTTGCTTAACTCTGCTAAGAGGAGAGAACAATGCTTTGAATTTTGTTGAAATGGCAGTGGTCACTGTTTGTCAAAACTCTCTAATAGTCTAAAATGTCATACCCAGTATGAAATTTACTCATTGCATTATGCTTGCTGTTGCACATTTGGGATTTAGATGGCTTTTTATGATTGTTAGACTTGGTGTATCAAGTATATTGATTATATAAGTGGATTTTGGTTTTTTCTTTCAGGTTAAAGGAAGGTTTACTTTGTAGATTCTCACGCATTGCAAATGGAAGCAGGAAAGGTTAAGATAGTTTTATGTTGATTAAGAAATGGAGAATTAGTTTGTGCAAGTGACAGCTTTTTCTTTTGTTTGCTAAACTGGTGGTTTTGTTAACTTTGTTGTTAACAAAGATTCGTATTGAAGTTTGTTTGTACGTGCTCCACTTTTGTCTATGATCACCAAGTTTTTCACTAAAGTATTCTAATGGATGGTTGTCTTGTGATGAAAAAGCTCTAGTACCTATGCCCAAGGCATCAACCTTTAGAGCTTAAATGTGGTTCTAAGACCTCTTTGAGCCCTCTAAAAACTTTGTTATTCCTCTGTCCCACAAGACCTTACAGAACAGTGCACGCCCCTGCTTACCCCAAAAATGTTCGCCTCTCACGAAAAGGAAGATGGAGAAGGAACTCCTTGATCATCTTTTTGCTACTCCTATGTCTATCCAAGTTCAAGTCAAACTCAAAGAAAAAACTCCAAAGAACATGAGCTTAGTCACTACTCCAAAATCAGACCAATGCTAACACAATTATTTCTCAGGGTAGCAAAACTATTGTCCTGTTTGTGAGTCCAACAAAACCTCCTTTCTTTAGGTGATCGGTCAGAGGGACGGCAATAGTACGAAAATCTGTAATGAATTTAGATAAAGATGTGAAGCGTTGATATTAGGCTATTATTTTCTCGGTTTTAAGCTTTGGCCATTCATGATAGCTTGATTCTTGATTGGATCTATGGATATCCCTTTGTTCCATATGATGAAGTCTAAGAATGTATCTTCATCTTCAGGTCAATTGTCGAAGAAAGAAGGAATGTTAAACTTCCAATAAAAAGGTTTATGCATTATGGATTTTACTTGGAAGAGTTAATATTTTGAATTGTGTTTAAAGACTCTCTTCCTTTGTTTTGTACCCGCAATGGTGCATTCTTTGCAAGAGGTTTGCTGTGGAATTGCCAGTTTGGGGTTGTTGGATGAGTTCGTTTGGTGTTATTGTGGCGCACAATATCGATGGGCAGTCTTTGTTGGAGGTGGTGCTTTTGAATCCTCTCTTTAGGGAGAGGGCATAGTCTTGTGGCATGCTACCTTCTTTGCTATATGGAGTATTTGGCTTGAAACAATAGGAATTTTAGAGAGGTTGAAAAAGTGAGGGGGGTGGTTTGGGGGGTAGCAAGGTTTAATGCTTCTTTGTAGGTACTGGTCGCTCGTTTTTTTCTTTTTCTATAATTTAAAATTATGGTCTTGGTCTTGATCATATTCTTTTAGATTACAATGTGAGATCCCACATCGGTTTGGGGAGAACGAAACATTGTTTATAAAAGGTGTGGAAACTTCTCCCTATCAAATGTATTTTAAAAACTTTGACAAGAAACCTGAAAAGGAAACCCCAAAGAAGACAATATCTGCTAGTGGTGGGCTTTGGTCCTTACAAATTGTATCAGAGCCAGACACAGGGCAATGTGCTAACAAGGAGGTTGTTCCCAGAATGGGGGTAGACACGAGGTAGTCTGCCAGTAAGGACGCTGGGCCCCAAAGAGGGGTAGATTTGGTGGGAGTCTCACATCGATTGGAGAAAGGAACAAGTCCTAGCGAGGATGCTAGGCCCTTAAGGGGGGTGGATTGTGAGATCCCACGTTGGTTGGGGAGGAGAATAAAACACCATTTATAAGGGTGTGGAAACCTCTCCCTAGCAGACGCTTTGATTTGTTAATGAAAGTGTCATGAGGTGTGGCAAGTGTTCCTCTTTTGTTCGGCTATCAATGATAGTATCATTGAAATATACCACCATGAATTTGAAAGGATGTAAAACCTGGTTCATAACCCTCATGAACGTGATAGTAGTGTTGGATAATTCAGAGGGCATTGACAACCATTCAAAGAATCTGGTGTTTATCTTGAAAGTTGTCTTCCTTTATCTCTTCGCCTTATTCAAATTTGGTGATATCTCTAATCAAATCTTGCACCACTAATTGATGAATGAAATCAGATAAATGAGGGATAGGTAACCTGTACTTTACTGTAATCTTGTCTAGTGTCAGATAAAAGAATTACCTTCTTCCCTTCCAAAGAAACTAATAAGTGTTATCTCGCCTCTTATGATTCGTTCTGTTCCAAAACTGAAAATAGAGCTTGCTGTTGGTTTCTTGTCTAGTGTCCGGTATAAGAATTATCTTCTTCCCCATCCAAGAGACTCTTAATGGTTATCTTACCCCTTATGAACTTGCACATCATATTGCCATGGACATCCCAACGATATGTGGCATGTTTCCATGCCTAGACGTCACAAATGATTTCGTCCTTACAGTTAATACCGAGGCTGTACAAATTTCATCGACTTGAGCCTGACCTCCCTTTCAAATCCTATTCACTTCACATGGGATCGAATGAGGATCAATTTTCAAGTGAAGTAATTGGTAACCTTTCAAGAAACAATGTTCTCGTTGCTTCCATGGTCAATGAATATGTTGCAAACCTTCCTATTATGGTGCATCTCGTTCTAAAGAGGGCATGCCCTTGTAGGTGGGAATCCAAAGTAGGAGTAAGGAGTGTTCTTTATAGGATACACGAAAGTTTCTCACCATCATTGGGTTGTTTATAACAAACCTTTGCCTCCATGTATTCTTCACCTTCTTGTTCCTCCATGGTCTTGTTCCCTATCATTGTTAGATGAAGAAGAGCTTCCAACCTGAAAATTTCTTGGCCTTTTCTTTTACATTCTTCCTAAAGTTACTGTTAACTCTTTCCCAAGTGATATTTTTTGTGCACAAACTCTGTTTTATCGATCTTTGTTCTTCAATTTTTGCTTCTAACGCAACAGCATACGTGATATAATAGAGTGGCTGTATGATGACTTTCTTTCTCATATATTCCCTTAACCCATCCACGAAATGTGTAATCTGGTGTTGTTCCAGCTCGGCTAGGTTATGTCAGGTGCCTCATCTATGAAATTCCTGAGTAATTAGCTACCGAGCGTGTTCCTTGTTCTGGCTCGGAGAGGATCACATTACTGACATTTTATTCTGAAGAACACTTTCATATCTTCAGTTTGTTTGGTTCTTAGATTGTCAATAATATCCATTTTTAACACTGCAGGTTGATATTTGTCAGCAATGTGGAGACACTGGTTTTATTGAGGCTTTAAATTATTGTAAAATATGTCGGACTTATCCTATCCATCGGTATGCATTACTAATCATTGGTTTTGTATATTTTTTTTTGTTATATCAATATCATTGGTTTTCTATTGTTAGATGAATCAAATTGTTTCATGTTTTATACTCTTGTGGACTCTTGACATCCCATTTTTTGTTTTTTCGAAGGAAAAAGCCATATACAGATACATATACATGCATACGTATATATATTAAACAGAGGATCGTGTACATTATAGCATTATATGAACTACATAATGGGTAAAAAAGGTCTTTTTTCAATGATAAAATAGGAATTACAGATTTTAACTTAAATGTACTGAGAGATACATTGTAACTGACCAAACTCACTGCTAGCAGATATTGCCTTTTCTGGGCTTTCACTTTCGGGTTTCCTCTCAAGTTTTTTACAACGCATCTGCTAGGGAGAAGTTTCCACACCTTTATAAAAGGTGTTCCATTTTCCTTCCCAACCAATGTGGGATCTCACAATCCACCCCCCTTCAGGGCCCAACGTCCTCGCTGGCACTCGTTCTTTTCTCTAATCGATGTGGGACCCCCACCAAATCTATTCTCCTTCGGAGCCCAGCGTCCTGGCACACCGCCTCGTGTCTACCCCCTTTGGGGAACAAACTCCTCGCTGGCACATTGCCCGGTGTCTAGCTCTGATACCATTTGTCAAGGTCCAAGCCCACCACTAGTAGATATTGTCCTCTTTGGGCTTTCCCTTTCGGATTTTCTCTCAAGGTTTTTAAAACGCGATTGCTAGAGAGAAGTTTTCGGAAAGGTTTCCACACCCTTGTAAAGAATGTTTCATTCTCCTCTCTAACCGATGTGGGATCTCACGAGACAAATAAAAATTTATTGGTGATCTCCTTCTTTGAAAGCTTTTTCCTTGGTCGGTCCAACTGTTGTAGGTGGCAAACTCCACCTGCCTAGTCATGGGTAGCCATTCAAGTTGCTTTAAGAACATTGATATGAGTTTGAACAACTCAGGTATTACAACGTCACTTCCTAAACAATTAAAACGTGGATACAAAGTGATTATGCTTATTAAATTATGTATAGCTTCGATGAAGTAAAGGATTGCATAAATGGGATAGTTATGTGGATATGGAAAAAATTGCTTTCTTATGGTTCAGTTATTGTTTTTTTTATCCTTTTAAAAAGGTGAAATCTAAACTGTAAATGGAATAACTTCCTTTGGTTATGGTAATTATGTTCTTGGCTAAATGCTTGTTTGAAATTGCATTTCATTGTAAATCTTACTGCAATTTCAACCTTCACTCTTGATCTTTCTATTATGCAGCTATTGCTTGGATAAATTGCCAAAAACTTTTGATGAGTATGTTACTTGGTTTTGTGAAGATTGTGAGGCAACAGTGGCGCCAATAGTAAAATCTAAAGTTAAATTAAAAGAGAAAAAGCTTGTCAAACGACTGAAGAAGAAATGGAAGGCAATGATGAAAAGGAAGGCGAATGATGATGACAATCAAAGTGGTCATCCTCTTCAACTTCCCGACGCACATTGCAGCGGAGAGAATGATACAGCACCCGGAGGGCCGGGAGAGCTAGTTCGTGAAGGTGGAACCAATCATGATGAAGTCGCTATATCGTCTGATACTTCCGATTTCTTAAGGCACAACTGTTATGTTGCACAACCTATAGTAGATCCAGTTTGGAGGTAAGAGCCTATTTCAAATTAGCCGGTTATTGATATAGTGTCAGTGTGCCGGTTTTCCGGATCATAGAGGGGGTCTTCCCATTACAATTGAAGTACGATTCTTATTTTGGTCGTGACAGGGGAACTTTAGAAGTTTGGAACCAAAGTTTTGGCGGAGTTTGTGTACTTGTTGCTCATATGTCTAGCTTAGCATGCTCAAAAGTGTACGAGGAAGCAAAAACGTTACCCGAGTTACTTTCCGTTGAAATACTTCGTAGATCCGATATATGGCCGAAAGGATTCGAGAAATTGGGGCCAACTGATCAAAGTATTGCTCTTTATTTCTTTGCAGAAGGGGAAAGGTGAAGAATTTATGCTTCCAAGTCCACTTCTCTGTGTCTGTTTCCTGCTTCTATTCATGAAAATGTGTACTCTTTCTATTGGTACAGAAGCCAAAAGGCGTTTGATCTACTGATCAATTCAATGATGTGCCAGGACCTAGCCATGAAGACTGTGTTGAAGAATGCAGAGCTATTAGTTTTTACTTCGTCCGTGTTACCGATGCAATATTGGAGTAAGGTCACATGAACTTTTTACAATTTTCAGTTTGTTGATTCATTCTCGGTACAGGGGACGACATATATTGATCGACTTCGAGTTTCTTTTCATTAAAGATGTAACTTTTTGAGTTCTTATTTGATTCATTCTCGAATTTCTTGTGCGATTCATTGAGCAATGCCATTCCAGCATCTTGTGTGATTATATTTAAAGCACAGAGAAAATTCATGTGCAGGATTTCAGACGAAGTACTATTTGTGGGGCGTCTTTCGTGCGAAGCGAGCTGCACAACCGGGAAAGAATGTGGCGTCTGAGGAGAGAACTTTTACTGAGTCATCACCTTGTATACAAAGCCCTATAAGTCCTACAAGCCCTTTAAGCAACACCAGTGTTCTTCATTCTGGGTCGCTTCGTTCTTGCTCGCCTCTACCATGACTTACTGGTTAACCAAAATGAGTCCTATGTCTTTAAGTGGCTATAGATTCAAACTCAGACATTACTCTCAGGACCGACAAAATTCCGACCAAAAGATGATGCTGAAGAATTCAGACTTGAGGTTGGGAATGGTGAGAGCTCGAAAGAGGATCAGTTGATGATGAATCTGTCTTGTCGACGATAACGGTCGTTCGGAGCTTCAATGCCATATGCTAAGGGGGAGAGGAGCGGCTAAACAGTTCTCCTTTACACCAAAGGCCACATTAAGTTAAGGGAAGTGCCTCCCTTTACCAGACTTTGGCAGTTTTTTGATCATTTTGTGGGGGATGGCTTTTGTATTGTGGCTTTATTCTTACCTATTTGTTGTGAATCTCTAACATAATGTGTGTGAAACCTGGTCAGGGTTGGTTGTTGGTTGTTGGTGAGTTAGCTGAGGGTTGGTCCAAAGTGAAAGGTTATGGTTCTTGTAGTTACACGTTTTTCTTTAGGTTACTGGCTATTCTTACTGGGATAATGAAGTCATGTTCCAACACGTGAGGTTGAGGATTCAAACTTCTAAATATTAGATTTGTATGATTGGCTCTTCTGCTGGTAGATTTTAACACGTTAGATTTGTATCAGGTGATAAGCTCCTTCCCCTCTCCGTTTTTTACCTTTATCGAAAAGAAGTATCAAAGAGAGTTTACCTTTTTAAATCACAAAGAGAAAGACGTAAGCAAGATGAATGAGACTTAACTCAGTCCCAATGGTTAGCTTCGATTAGATTTTGAAGTTTGGAGGTTAGTCATTCTTCTTGTATTAGACTTGTGAATCCTTTTCTTTGATCTTTGTTCCTTCTCTCTTCGAGTTCTCTCCCTAGACTAGATTTGATAGGGGTGGAGAGTAATTCTGTTTTAATTGGTTTGAGCTTGGAAGCAACAGGTAGCTTACTTTTAAGTTGGTCGGGCTGCGAGGAAGAAAGATCTTTTTCAGTGTTGATGTTGACTTGGATCTGTTGATGGGATAAGGCGGCCAGAAGCGATACATTCACAGTCAAAGATAGATTCACATTCAAAGTTTGGCTCTAGTTGATAGGCGGGTAGTAAGCTTGACTAAAGCTCGTTTGAGATAACTTATGAAAGTTGTTTATGGAATTTGGTAGCTAAGCCCTAGGCATGGTTGGGTGACTTGGAACGGGTTGAGACATTGCTTAACGTTTTAGGAAAATTGCCATGGTTGGCTTTATTTGAAACCTTACCGGGAAACTGGACAAAGCTTAATTTAAAACACGTTTTGAAAAGTGGCCAAATATGTTTTTATTATAAAAATGGCTATAAGAATAGATGATGGGTTGTGTAAGATGATTTAATGGATAAATGTACCCCTATTAATATATCCCTATACTTAAGAAGGGGTAATCGTGACCCAATGAAATTTATCTAAATAATCAAATCAAACGAGGTATAACTTAGTTACGAGGAAGCGCCTATATGCTCAATGGAGTGTTCTAAGTTGTCGTAAACAAGTACTTACAAATAGGCGAGTTAGAAGTCGAAATATATTCTGGTTAGGACGGAGGTGAATGTTCTTCCTACTATGCTCATTAAAGAATTCTAAGTTACCATTAACAAGAACTTGCAAACAGGCTGGTTAGAAGTCAAAGATATCGTTTATTTTCTTATCCCTTCAACCGTTTTACCGTTTTACAAGACAACTATTTGTTGAAGTAATATCAGATAAAAAAAACCTAAGATCGATAAAAAAAAAATATATACGATTAGAAAAAGAACAATTATAATGGGTATTTAAGCAACATTCCATAATTTTTTAGATTTACATGTATGGCAAACAATTTTAATTATGAGATTCATTTATTTATTTCCAATTTTACCCACCTTGGTGAGGTGTATCATGAGCATATATGATATATTTTGTATTTTTGTATATTAGTGAACTAATATACTCAATAATTGTATAACTTATTATATAAGTTATACCACTAATATACCAAACTTATAAGTCAACATGCACTTACTATGGATCAATTTTTCATATTGGTAACCATTATCAACCATTATCATTGGAATATTGCATAAGTTAATGTGAGTGTATTACTCACGCCATGCGAAAATTCCTAAAAAGTATACATATTATGTTCCGGTAATAATCTAAAAGGTTTATAGTATATGGTTGAGGTTGGTTGCCTTGTTTGTGTAACACTATTGGTCGATCCAGTTTGTAATTGTTACAAATAATTTGATACAAATCGTTCATGTGGAGATATGTGAGTAAGAGTATCCTAGAAAATAAGTTTATATAGACTAGACTATGAAATATTTGATCTCTCTTTATAAACATAATCGTAGGTGAGTTGACCAAACCGGAAGTTGGGAATATAATTTCAATCTGCTTACCATTGAGGAGACATGTTATCCTATCTGTATAAGATTGGACCACAAATTTTTTAATCTCTCCTTATAAATCCTTTAATTGAGAAGATCAATATTTTATAAGATAATCATATGCAACTCAATCTTAATCCTGAGTACGTTAACTAAACATAGAGTTGGAAACATAATTTCAATTTGCTTACCATTTTGGAGACTTGACGAAATAGTGACTTGAGAACATAATTTCATGAGATGAATTTATCCATTTCCATATAGTATAAGTAGATGAATAGTTCTATTATAGTACTAATTTTAGGACTTGAACAAGAAGCCCGCTCGGTTGTGAGAGATTTGGTTTATGGTTGAATCATAAACAAATGGTTCATTATAGAATCATTGGTACTTAAGCATAAACGGTAATTACAGAGATAAAATGAACATTTGAACTACCAGTAATTACAAACAACTCATGAAGAATCGACTTGCTTGTAATGATTATATTAATACAATAACAGGTTATAATGACTGGTTTATAATGATTATATCAATCAAACCATTATTCAAGTCCCATAATTAAGACTCTAAGTAACTACTCATCTACTTACTGGTATGAGAAGGAGTGAATTCGATCTCTTAAAATTGCATTCTCAAATCTTTATTTGGTCAAGTTCTCAAAATAATAGACCTATTGAATTGGTTACAAAAGTTATTCTCCTCCATGCAAATCGAAGGACAAGCTTTTACAGGTCGAAGTTCATAACTTACTAAGGATTAAGATTGAGTCGTAATGATCATCTTGTGGAACATTAATCTTTTCCATTAATGAATTTATAAGGAGAGATTAAATATTTTGTAGTCAAATATTATACAAACTTATTGTATAGGATACCCCTAACTCACATGTTTCCACATGAACGATTTGGATTAAATTATCACTTTTCAAGACTATACTAATAACCTTGAATTTTTTCATACCATGGATAACATTAATTATAAATCTCAACCAAGTTTTTTTCTATCTGCATCTCATTCGTCGTTTGGACTAACTTGGATACTAACAACTGGTGTTCACCTACCTCATCTTAGTAATCACGGGCTACTCCTCAAAACTTCAAATGATTCATGTCAGTAGTTGCTTGATAACTATTGTTGTTGGTGAACTCTATCAGATGCAATTGAGTATCTCTACCGGTAAAATCCAATACACAAGTTCACAATATTTCTTCTGTAGTCTAATTCAATAATCTATTCGACTATCAATCTGGGGATGATTTTTTTATTTTTTTTACTCGAACCAAACCATCAGATGTCAGTGCATTACACTCCATAACAAATCAACTTTCTTATTTTCAAAGTAAACAATATTACAGGAATGATCTCTATAAATAATTTTTTTTACAAAAAACAAATAAGGCTGACGAATTTCTCGGCCAACCAACTCATGTCAAAACTTACATCAAAATGTGTCATATCTAAGAATATCTAAGAATATAAGGACCACCTCTAACAATTGACCATATACCAAAGTATGAACGAGTCCTAGGCGACCATGTAAATCGCAAAAAGTAGCCAAAAAGCCACATTGACATGTGACGTAGGGTATAGGTGATCATGTGTTGTTGAAGGTGGCTCCAATAAAGAGAATTTTAAGTCCTTGATTTATCGGATTGTTTGAGGTCTTCATGTAACGCCTAAAAAAAATTAAGGAAAGGTTATTCTTTTAGGCATTTTGGGAGGAATTTGAAACAATTTGGACCGGATTAGGTAAAGATAATGAGTGTTAACGAGGTAAGTAGCTATTTAGATTAGCCCGCATGTTTAAAGATTAATATCAAGCATATGTATGACTCGGTGCATTTGTGGTTAAGTTAAATAATATAGAAAGTATGTAAATGTTGCAACATTTTCTTGCCTAAACAAGAGACGTCGCATGCATACTTTTAATAGTATATGCAAAAATTTAAATAAAACCTTTTAAATGAAGTTATGGATTTGTACATTTTTTTCTTGGTTAAACTAGAAAAATAGCTACATACATGCTTTTAATAGTATATGTGAAAATTTAAATAAAACCTTTTAAACGAAGTTATGGAATTATACATTTAATTTAAAACATGAAAATAAAAATGACGGTATTTAAACATGAAAAATGAAATAAACTTACTTATCAACTACTAAATGAAATTTAATGCATACTATTGAATTATTTTGACTTTCATGGCCATTTTAACATTTATGTGCAAGGGCGCTTTACCTTTATTTGAAAATACAAGGATAAGACGTGACCTGAGTATTTAAAGAAATACTTAATAAGTCACCTTACTGTTAGGGTTAAAATGCAATCACATACATATAATGATGAGACCTATCTTTTAAAACCATAGTGTGAGCTTGGACTCTTTTTAGTTTTAGGTAGGGTTAGATGCGTGTTAGTTCCCCACACATGCTCACATGTACCCACTAGGTGACTCGTATACATATCCCTTGGGCCTGGCTTGGTTGGGACACAACACATTACAGGTCATCGGATGCCATAGAAAATTAAAGGCCTGCATGATATCATGACGAACGTAAATGTAACGATCCTAGATTTCAGCTACCTAAAGTCGCTACTATCATCTTAGTTTAAGCTTCTATGTGGAATAAAACTCTTAAAAAGTATTATCATATAAATAATAATTATCAGAATAAACATAATTTATCATTGAAAACATTGCCATGATTTTACGTGTTCAAAACATAATTCAGAAATGAATTGAAAACGAAAGTGAAATAATTTAAAACATGAAGTGCATAAGAACCTATTCTAAGATGCCTAGGAAATTAAATATGCTTTTAGCCTATGCACGAGTCATGGTCTCTACTTTGCGATGACACTGTCAATCATACATGAGTGCATTACCTTTACCTGAAAAATGATGTAGCACACGACTTGAGTATTCCGAAGAATACTCAGTAAGTAATTCCACTATATGGGTTGTGAAAAAGATGTGCACGAGTTAGGGAACGTGAGTAGCAAAATAGATATATTTTTCTTGGTGGAATAGGTGGGAATATGAGATTCCTCTCTCGTAAATAAGCTTCGATCTTCTTTTAAGTTGTATAAGATCATAGACTATGCCATATTAAGTAAAATTGTCTGAGATTCCAATCTTGGAACTACAATCTTAATCCGAGAGGAGCTTAAAACTTTGAAGTTAAACAAGAAACTATGTCTCAATGACAAGATCATTTTAAAACCGGGAGATAAAAACATAACTATTTTGAACCTACAAACTTAGATATGCTTTCGATCCAAGGTAGGTTAAACATTTTTTTACCATTAAATTTTATTAAATTCATCCAAATTTATTTTCTCAAATAATAATTTGACGATAGCATAGGTTAGGGGTTATGATTGATGGAATGTGAGGGAGAGTTTTGAGTGTCTCAATCTAATCAATCATGTATGTCCCCACATATTTAATAATGAGATTTTAAATCAAAGTTTGGATGTTTTATATTTGTATCACTGACTATAGGCTTTGGGACATTCTCTCATACTATTTCCTTCCTACTATTACCCAAAGTTTCAAATTAATTATACATTGAGAGAATTTGAGTTTGATGATAGGGAATTTCTTCTTGTGGGGACTTTGTCCACTTCTCTTCAACTTTTATGATGAATGACTTTAATGTTTATCCCATTTCAATTTTTTGAATTTAGAAATCGCTTCGATTTCTATATAAATCATGTATGAATTATGGAAATATGAAAGAAAAACACAAAGAATCGAGAGCTAAGGCCTTAAATCGATCAAATTGGTCGAGATTAGAGTAACGCTAAAATCACTCACTAATGAACTCTGCTGTCTATGAATTTTTAGTTTTGAGCATATGATAGACTTTTTAGGATTATGTTTAAAATTTGGTGGTCATTGGATAAAGATAGGGAGCTAAACCAAAAAATGGTGAAAATGACTATAATGCCTCTAAGGTAACTTATCATCGGTTCATACTCTAAAAGACCTCCAAATGTTATGAAACTTTGTAGTATATCTTATTTTATGATGTTTGATGATGATTTGAAGTCAGAACCAAGTAAGCGTGTCAAATGACCATAATGCTCTTTAAGGTAACTTACTTTTGGTTCAGGATTGAAATGACCATCAAATGCTACGAAACTTTGTTTTAATAACTCAAAAATTTGAAATTAGAAAAAAAGGAATTTTAAGTGGGGGTTAACCTACGTCTTAAAAGGGTCCCTCACTTCATTTTATCATCCCACATGAATGGTTTGAAAATAGTCGAAGTATACATTTTTTTTAAGGTTAGTATGACTACATTTTAGCTAGTTAAAATTTTTTGAGTCAAGTTTAAAGTATTTATGCATAATTAGACTTAGCTCGTTTAAATTATTTTATATAAAATTAGGTTTAACCAGTTTAAATTATTTTATACAAAATTAGATGAGTCAATTTACATAGTAGAATTCTAATTTATGATGTTGGACTTCTTAGGTAGAATTGTATTTCATAGAGCAGCGTTAAACTTGTGTCAAGAGGTCATAATACCTTTGGCGTAGGCCAACCAAGTAAGTGGCCCTGCCATCAGTTTGGCTATAATTGTATGTTGAATGATGACATGTGCCTGTGGCTTCACATGTGTCATATGCTCGTATATGCAAACTGTTATGAAATGATGTGTATGAGATGATACGTGAATATTATGTTGTATATAATGAATTGATATGATATGTTAAGATATGATATGTGTGAAGGCATGTTGGGGTTATATTATGTGACTGTTATGGTGTATGATATGATATAATATGATATGTGCATGAGGCGAATTGATACGTTCGAGACATGATAAGTTTTGTGATATGACATATGTGCAACATGAATGATATGTGATATAATTGACATGCAAACGACAAATTGGCATTATGTACAACCCTTATATATGCATGGAAAGCTATGATAAAAATGTTATAAAATGAAGGAAGACGCTAGCGCGGTTTTAATACATGATAATAAAAAAGGAAAAATGTTGGAACCTCATGCCTTATTGCATGTTCATGCATTGGGAAGACCCCTTCTCCTTTTACAATGGTACGGACACGTAAGCTACGAGGCAAGGAAACGATCAATATGTTTACCCTATTGCTTCCATGACGAAAGCTATTTCTAACGGGTGTTCGACATCAACAACTACCAGAGAATGTTCGCCCGATTAGAAAGGGGCCTAGGAGGTGTGTGAATCGATTGGTGGGTCCATACTCACGCGTGTGAACCGTGTATAGAAATTAAGTTCACATCCAATTGCCTGCTTAGGATAGGTGTCATAGGAAAATAAGCTGATATGATAGGTCTCACTCATGATTGGTATGTGCTTGCATTTAACTCCGATAGGAGGATCACTTACCGAGTATTTCTTAAAATACTCAAGTCATGTGCTACTCTTGTTTTTCAGGTAAAGGTAAGACATCCTTATACGGCTGACGACGACATTGCAATTCGAGACCATGACACATGCATTGGGTAGTTGTACTTATTTTCTTAGTCTTAGGTTAGAATATGGTAGTTTTAATTTTAATGCTTATTTATTTTATTTAGTATTTTGTTATTTCGTTTTAAAGATGTTTTCGAATACGCAAGTCCATGACAGTGTTTTAAGATGAAATTTAAATGCTTATTTCGGCATAAAATTATTATGTTATGATGATGGTAGCAACTCTAGGAAAGTAGAAATCTAGGATCGTTACATTTTTAGAAGACCCTGTTTTATGATAATTGATGATATGTTAAACTTTGAAAGCTATTGAAACATTTTTACGGGATAAAATAAGAATTTGGAGGTAAAATGACAAAAATGTTCTTACTACCTATTAAGGTATTTTCAAGGTCTAAACATCCTCCAAATGAATACTAATTTTTATAAGACACCAAATGAATACTACTTTTTATAAGACCTATTACTAAGGACATGAAATTATGTTCAAGATTTTAAGTTGATTTGGAACCTAAACTAAGTGAAATACTTGAAGGAAAGTATCTCAAGAAATTCTTACCCAGACTCTTCTAGAACTCTCTAAAGAATTTATTACGACTCTATGACTTTCTAGAATAATTCATGCATGTTACCGTGATGGATTTGTGAGCTGAAGAATGCCCGTTGCAATTATGCCTCAAGAAAATAAGAAATATATAAAATGTTTATGATTGAGAACCTAAGGAAAATAATGCACAAGTTTTACAACTACCAAGATAAGATATCACAATCAATGTCTTAAAGTTGTTATTATATGAAAGAATGCTAGCTAATACTCTAATCATGTCCAAGGTGACTCTTGACCTCCCACCATGCGGTGCTTTTCGAGGCCCATTTTTTCCTCTTCTAGGTAGGATGCTCTACACCATGTTTTTCTTTGCAGGATGTCATGTTCGGGCTCATGTTTTTCTTATCTAGATGAGATATCCTGCACCATGTTAAGGGTATCCTATTCATGATTGCAGGACGTCATGTTCATGTTTGCACCGATGACATGATCTTTTTGATCTTTCATGGGGAGCAATCTAGGGCCACGTCATGAACAACTACAAGAAGAGAATAAATTACCTTAGCCATGAATTAAGAACCTCCTAGGACCTCCCACGGTACAACATGTTCATGACTCAGACTACACTACTTGGAACGTATGAAGTCTTGAATGTAGGTATTCAGACTATGCTGCTTGGAACATATGAAGCCTTGGGCATAGGTATTTAGGTTGTATCACAGGGTAAGCTCTAGATGTAGGATCAAACTACATCGCTTGAAATGTAAGAAGCCTTGCATGTATGTTTTCAGACTACATTGCTTGGAACGTAAGAAGCCTTGAGTATAGGTATTCAAACTATGTCGCAGAACACATGAAGTCTTAGGCATAGGTTTTCAAACTATATCGCAAGGCAAGCCTTAGATATGGGTTCAGACTACATCGCTTGGAATGTATGTTCAGACTATGTCGCTTGGAACTTATAAAGTCGTGGACACAAGTTGTCAAGTTCATGACTAGTACAATAAATTCAAGGATGAGTGTCTTGGAGAATGAACTAAGCACAAAACAAGACCTAAAAAGTAACCAAAGAATGGGACAACGCAAGAACTAGAACATGGATCAAGATCCAATTTCTGAAGACAAGAACCCAAACCATAGTACTAAAGCCCTTAGATCAGAACTAAGGTTGAGACCCTAGAATCTAAGGACCAAGGTTCTCACGATAGATTATGATAAGAACTCACAAGTCAAGAATAGAACCAAAGGGCCTAAGTACTTGCAACAAGAACCAGAACAAGAAAAGAAAAAGTGTGGTACCCTAGCATATCAAGGATACGATTAAGAGTCTACAAGTAGGCTATTTACTGGGTTTTTGTGCCATAGACAACTCTCACCCGTCCTCCTTCACACACTTCAAAACATATAATAAATTGATCTTTGCACTCATCTATAATGCTACAAACACCTAATTAACTGTAAAATCAATCCTAAACAATGAGAAAAGTTATTGAAGCGACTAAAATAGAGGGTAAACTAAACTGAAAATCTCGATTCCATAAAAAATTTATATCATTTTAATAAATAATAAAAAATAAACATATGACATCAGAATTTTTCTGGAAAGAAACTCAATCCGGATACCCACGGAAATTCTCACAAAGAATAAAGGTAGAGGGGAGATAAGAGATTTGAACCTCTAACCTCTTAGCAAAAATCATAAACTTAAGTAATTGATTTACGTTCAGATTGATACTCACATAAGTAGTTAGCCGATCATAAGTATTGAAACATAGTTGAAAAAAAAAAGAAGTTATGTTTAAGAATCAAAGTTGATATCACGAGGATCTAGGGAAGAACACAAGAACAAGGCCAAGAGGGACCTCAATGGAGCAAGTAAAAGACATTCCAATTTGTTTCCATTTCAAAATGAATGGACATCTTTGGGAGACCCTACTCGTCTCGTGTGTCATCATTTTCTTCCTTCTCATTTTCTCCTTGTTTCTTTCCCCCTCTCTATTATTCCTTTTCATTCCTTAATTTTCCTACTCTTGCCCCCTTACCTCTATAATCTCATACCAAATCATTAACTTTACAAATTATTACTCGTAAATGACCTTTTACGGTTTTGATGCACACCGTTTGTTGGAAATTCTATTCTGAATCATTATGCCGAATCATTCCCCACAAAAGTTTTGAAAAACGTCGACCGTGACTCGGTTTTTTTAGTACGTACTTCAAACGTCCCAGATTTGGGTTTCCGAAGTTGGATTCGATTTGAAGCACACTTTTACTGTTTTATGCACTCCGTTTCTTTGAAACTCTTTTCTAAATCCTCAAGCATAATCATTCCCCACAAAACTTTTTCGTATAATACATTCGTTTTACGTTTAATAAGTTTCTAAACTTTAAAATAGTTCAAGCTTCTAAGATCATATACTTCAATTATTATTGTTAGAGTGTTTGATACAATATTAAATTGATCGTAACTCATTAAATATATCTGATTTATGTTCTTGATTTTGATATACTATTATTATATTTAAAAATTTACAAGGGCAAAATTGGAATATCAAATTCAAAATAATTTTTCATATTCACAAAATCTAAAAGTTGTGGGAGTTCAAAAATATTAATGATTCGATTATTTGGATCAACGTGTTTATGTTATGAATTTATTTGAGTTAGAGTTTGGTTTAAATAAATGCCAAATTTATTGTTTTAAAATATACATTTTCATCTCCCTAATGACATTTGAAGAACTAATATTTTATGTTTATTAAAACAAAAATTGAATAAATTACCAAAATAATTCGAACTAAATCAAATCCAAGTTGAATTGGATCAGATTCATTATTTAATACGGTTGTTTTGGTTGAAAATTTTACAACACGAATAATTGAGCTGAATCTAAAAAAATGTTTAAACGTGACCCAACAGAACCCAACCTACTAACAATCTTAATTACTTTGAATTTAACGAACATTGTAGCTACCCATTACTAATTTTGGTAAAGTAACTAAGACCAACACCAAATCTATGTTCTTTGACTTTAGATGTTTTTGTTCTTTGTAAATAAGCTAACAAAATCAAGAATAAAAGATTTTGTACAATATTTCCATTAATTTATTTTATCAAGAATCCAAGAAAAATACAAATAACATGGACTCTACATCTTGATATGGAGAGAATTTTGCATCATGCATAGGTAACAAATAAGATGGAGAAGATTTGCTTGATTTGGTGAGAAGGAAGGTTCATGAATGGGAGAAAAATGGGCCCTTCTTAGTTTATTATTATTTTAATTTTTAATAATTTCTTTACAAATAGATTCACTTGCATTGATTGAGCCACTCAATCCGGGGACTAAGTACATAACAGGTCAAAACGGACAATATCTACTGATTATCATTATCGGGTACTAAGTCCTAACGAAACCCCGCCCTTAACCCATTAACGAAAAAGAAAAAAATAAAAAGATAAGACAATTCCATTTCAACAAAAGACCCACACCCAAGTTCTATAGCTTTGGTTTCACTATCCCAATCATGATTTTCCTACTCCAAAGGAAAAAGTCCTTCCCTTTTTGGCCGATTATAGGCGAGGAGGGATCTAACCTACGACACCATGGTTCGTAGTCACGTGCTCTAGTCCTTTGAGCTACAGGCCCCATCCTGTCTTCACTGGATTTGTTCCCTGGGGTACCCTAAAAAAGGAACTTTTCCTCTCCAAGAGACGTATTTTAAAACCGTGAGCCTAACGATAATACGTAATAGGCCAAAGCAGACAATATCTACTGATTATCATTATCGAAGACTAAGTCCACCCTCCTTTGAGACCCAGCGTTCTTACAGGCACACTGTCTCGTGTCTACGACCCTTCGCGGAAGAGCCTCTTCACTAGTACATTGTTTGATGTCTGGCTCTGATACCATTTGTAACGGCCCAAACTCATCGCTAGCAGTTGTTGGGTTTTCCCTTTCGAGCTCCTCCTTAAGGTTTCAAAATGCGTTTGCTAGTGAGAGATTTTCCCGCCATTGTTTCATTATCCTCTCTGACGAATGTGGGACCCTCACAAAAATTTTAAAAAGCTAAAAGAAAAAAATTGTTTTTCTTTTATAATTTGGTTAAGATTTCAATTTTTTAGTGGAGAATATAAAAGTTTAAATCATTATAATTGATAGAAACCCGATCAGAATTTTCATAATCCGCGTATTAGAGCCACATTATTCGGCTATTAAATAATTAAGGATGAAAGAATGATAAGAAGAATCCATTATATATTTTTCTTAAGTTATTTTTAAAAATTAAAGTTAAAAAAGAATACTAGAAGCATTTTAAAAATTTGGAAGGCACAACAAATGTTAAAAGATAGGTACCAAAATGAAATTTAAGCATCTAGTGATACATGATTTTGTCCCTTTCACCATGTGCCTTTCTTTGCTTTGAGTAGATAAGCCATCTTTGTTCACTAACTTTTTACATCATCACACAAATACACATGGATATAGGCCTTATGACTTTACATTGCTTTACTTTTATTAAAGCTATCGATGTAATGACTTGAGAAAAAAAGTCAACAGGTCGGGTCGAGTTGAGTGAGCCTGTAGGTTGATCCACTGTCTAAAACGCTTCATCTTTTGAGATCTACTTGATTAGACTATTCATTCACACGATCACCCTCCACTTGTCTCACATTAGACGAATTACTTCCTCATGAATCTCTTTCTCTCTCGAATCTCTCCTTTCAGAATGTGCCCTACACTTTCTGCCCATTGTCTTTTTTGTTCACTCCGACATTGGCAACCAACTTCGACATCCACAAGTCGTCGCTTGATTTCCACTAACGTGAAGCGCCTAGAATTACAAGATCTACAACACTAACTCAATTCTTAACCCGATTCAGTTTATTTGGTGGTAAGATTTGACTTCATTATTTGGTGATAACTTATGAGGAACTACATTTGAGGTATGTAAGCTTACTATGAGTCGACTACTATGACTACATGCACATCTAGTGTAGTAACTTCACTTTCAAATACTTGGTAAATCATATTCAATAGCTAGACTCGATAGTGAGAGGAGAATAGATAAGAGGTCTGCTATTAGTAATTAGGGAGTCCAATTCTTTCGAAATTGGAATACATTAGAATTTAGTTGGATGAACGAGTGTTATATGAATAGCATGTATTATTAAGATGATTAAACATGTGTTATAGAAACGGATGATTATGTATAATTATGAGATGCATGTGCATGCGATTAATATGCATTAGTGAGATAGATTGTTATGCACAATTATATGATACATGTGCTATTCTATATGATTAAATGAATGATGAAATGGATGTCAGTCATATAAGTTACGAGTATTGGTTTATGTATGAAAACATTTTGTTACACAAAATCACTAAACTATTAATATTATTTTATCGGATCTCATGTATATGTGTGACCATTTCAATCATGCACTACTTCATGTCACGAAATACACGTACATTCATTATTCATTTTTGAAGTGTTTCCTTCTTTTTTGCACGTTTCGGTTGTGTGAGCATACACATGCCCATAAACAAACCTAGGGAGTAGAATGTGAATGCTTGTCGAGTGGGTCTGTGCATGGACATGGATCGTGTATATGAAGAAATTTTCATTATTCATCCTATATGAAATAAATAGTAATAATGATTTTACACTTATATATATTTATAGATAGTAAAGGTGTTTTCTTATAAGAGATTTTAAAGTTCAAGGATAAAAAACGACTCTTTGACTATACAGTCATGTTACTTACTCTTCACTTTTTAACTATCTCCACAAATCAATATGAGTCTTTCAAGCATGTTTTGTCTTCACTTACCTGTATTCTACAAAAGTTTTCGAAAGGTCAACCAACCTAAAATCGATTCGAGTAAAGCATGTTTAACCATGAAGCTTTTGTGATTCAGACATCAAAAAGGTAGGTTGAAATAACCCGGTTTTTCTATTAAAAATAAGGTTGTCATTGCATGCATGACATGTCTGTTAAGTGCGAAAATGTTCACTTTTTAAAAAACGATGTCATGGACTTAAAATTTTGTAATAAAAGCCTTAAAACAAAACAACGAAAAGTAAATGACGTAAAATAAAGAGAAAAAAAAAAGTAAAACAATGTCTTGATCTAACCTAAGGACTATAAAATAGACAAAAATGCAAATACCCTAATACTAGTTCTATGGTCTTCAATACGATGACGCAATCCGTACATGAGAGTCTTAATCTTACCTAAAATGTAAGAGTGGCATATAGCTTGGCTTGGTTTTAAGAAATAGTTCATAAGTAATCTCACTATTAGGGTTGAGAAATGCGAACACATACAGTATGGTGTGACCTATTCTTTAAAAAATAACATGACTTTAGGCAACTTTCCACACCGAGCAAGATTGGATGTATAGTACTTCTCTACCCATGGCCCGGATCATGTGAGATTGCAAACCTTTTGAGCTTGTCTCATCAGACGAGCTCCCACTAACTGGTTATATTGACACACAAATATGCATGAGGTCTCTATAGTTTTTAATCATGACCTAATCTATGATGCAAGACAAACTTCCACTCATCTATAAGATAACAACTCTGTGAATTATGTGTACATAATAATGTAACATATCATATCATTCATACATATGACACGTGCAAGCGTTACAGGACACGCGACATCATACATAATACAATTCATCTAACCCAAGTGATAGTAAAACCACTCCTTTTTATTAGCTTAACTTCAAATATTTGATTAGCGAGGTTTCTCAAAAAGCTTCGTAGTATTATTTGATTATAAACGCAAGGCCATTTCCTAAATTAGTGGATGTGAGACTTTCATAACACATGATCATTTTCTAAATTAGTCAATGTGTGGACTTTCATCCAACATTTCGTGGACTTTCATCCAAGAAAATGTTTGGAGATGAATTTTTTCAAAAAATAAATTATGAATTAAAATGGAACTTTTCAAAATACTTTTAAAAAAGAAAAAGAAAATAATCTTCACAAATTTTGGAAATTATTATTTTTGTTTATTTTTCTAAATAAAAATTATTATTATTATATTTTCTCAATTTCTATAAAAATTAATGATAACTATTTATGAAAATAAATAAGTTTAAATGGTAAGGACTAAAATAATATTTTAACATAATAATCAACCATTGTACTTCCTACTCAAGGTGTTTTCTTCTCCATCACTTTCTACCCTCACAAACAGAGCAATCAACCAGTAGAATCAGTTTCAGAGATCAAAATCAAACAATGAATTCAAAGAAATCAATCTGTGGTAAAAAGAAAACAACCCATAATCTCATCTTTCTCCCCCCACTTGTTTGTATCTGCCAATCTGCATGTTACCAATGTTTTTTGCGCCAACCTTTTCCGAAGATGAACAAAATTTCAAACAATTCTGTTTCTGTTTAAGAAGAAAGTGGGAATTCTGGTGTGGGTTTGTTCATCCAATTCAGTTATAACAATGTCATGATGAGTGGAATAAGAATCTCAAATTCTGTTTCAACCGTTGTGTTGTTCTTGTTGTTCTTGGTGTTCTTGTTGTTGCCATTAATTTCTGGTCTCAATCAACAGGGTATAGCTCTGCTTTCATGGCTTTCAAAGTTTAATTCCTCTTCTTCTGCTACGTTTTTCTCATCTTGGGATTTAACCCATCAGAATCCATGCATTTGGGATTATATCAAATGTTCAGGGGATGGATTTGTTACTGAAATTGAGATTTCCTCCATTAATCTCGGAACTGGTTTTCCGGTGGAGCTTCTTGGATTCAAATCCCTCACTAAACTCGTTTTATCTAATGCTAATCTCACTGGGGCATTTCCACAAACACTTTGTAACCTATCCTCGTTGATTGTTTTGGATTTGAGTTTTAATGCTTTGACAGGGGAGATTCCGGCGAAGATTGGGGAGTTTTCGAAGTTGGAATTCTTGTCGTTGAATTCGAATTCGTTGAGCGGCCAAATTCCGTCGGAGATTGGGAATTGTTCGTCGCTGAAACGGCTTGAACTCTATGATAATCTATTGGTTGGGAGGATTCCGGCGGAAATCGGTGAGTTGAAATCGTTGGAGATTCTTCGCGCCGGTGGAAATCACGGCATTCATGGCGGAATTCCGGGTGAGATTTCTAAATGTGAAGAACTTACGTTCTTAGGGCTTGCAGATACCGGGATTTCGGGGCGGATTCCGATGAGTTTTGGAGAGCTTAAAAATCTCAAAACGCTTTCGGTTTATACTGCGAATCTCTCCGGCGAAATCCCGCCGGAAATTGGGAACTGTTCTTCGTTAGAGAATTTGTTTCTTTATCAGAATCAACTTTCCGGGAAAATTCCGGCCGAATTGGGGAATATGAAGAGTATTAGAAGAGTGTTGTTATGGCAGAATAATTTAAGCGGAGAGATTCCGGAATCTCTTGGGAATGGAACAGAGCTTGTTGTTCTTGATTTCTCGTTGAATGATTTGTCCGGCGAAGTCCCTGTTTCTTTAGCGAAATTAACCGCTCTTGAAGAGCTACTTCTATCTGAAAATCAATTTTCCGGCGAAATTCCGTTGTTCATCGGAAACTTTTCATCTCTGAAACAACTCGAATTGGATAACAACAGATTCTCCGGTGGAATTCCGCCGTCAATCGGCCGATTAAACCAGCTCTCTCTGTTCTTCGCTTGGCAGAATCACCTCACCGGAAACATCCCGGCAGAGCTTTATAACTGCGAGAAACTCGAAGCACTCGATCTTTCCCATAATTCACTCACCGGAACAATTCCAGAATCTCTGTTGAATCTCAAGAATTTGAGCCAATTATTACTGATATCCAATCGATTTTCCGGCGAAATCCCTCGGAATTTAGGGAATTGTACCGGCCTGACTCGTTTACGGCTCGGATCAAACAACTTCACAGGAAAAATCCCGTCGGAGATTGGGCTTCTTCGTGATTTAAGCTTTCTAGAGCTATCGGAAAATCGATTTCAGTCGGAAATTCCGCCGGAGATTGGAAACTGTACTGAATTGGAAATGGTTGATCTCCATGGAAATGAACTCCATGGAAATATTCCTTCATCGTTCTCCTTCCTCGTAGAACTCAATGTTTTGGACCTCTCCATGAACAGATTAACCGGCGCCATTCCTGCAAATCTGGGTAAGCTTTCATCTTTAAGCAAATTGATTCTCAAGGGAAATTTCATCACTGGTTCGATCCCATCTTCATTGGGTTTCTGCAAAGATTTGCAATTATTGGATCTAAGTAGTAACAGAATCTCTGGTTCAATCCCTTCTGAGATTGGTCGAATTCAAGAACTCGATATTCTTCTGAATTTGAGTTCAAATTCATTGAATGGTAAAATCCCTGAAAGCTTTTCAAATCTCTCTAAGTTAGCTAATTTGGATATCTCTCATAACATGTTCATCGGAAGCCTCGAAATGTTGGGGAATCTCGACAATCTTGTCTCTCTTGATGTCTCATTCAACAACTTCTCCGGTGTTCTTCCCGATACAAAGTTCTTCCAAAGCCTCCCGTCCTCTGTTTTCTCCGGCAATCAAAAGCTCTGTATTTCAAGAACAGAATGTCACATGGATACCAACAATGGCAGAGGGAGGAAACTGAATAGAAATCTAATAGTTTTTGTGTTTCTTAGTGTCATTTCAGCTGCATTGTTTGTGTTAATCGTGTCGAGTTTGTTCGCGAAAGTACGCGGCACGACAGCTAGCAGGAACAGCCATGAAGATAGCTTGGATTGGGAGTTTACTCCATTTCAGAAGCTGAGTTTCTCTGTGAATGATATCATTACGAGGTTATCGGATTCAAACGTCGTTGGAAAGGGTTGTTCGGGTTTGGTTTATCGTGTCGAAACTCCAGCGAAACAGGTCATTGCTGTGAAGAAGCTATGGCCTTTGAAGAATTGTGATGTTGTTACAGAAAGAGACTTGTTTTCAGCTGAAGTTCAGATTCTTGGTTCCATAAGACATAGGAATATTGTTAGGCTTTTGGGTTGCTGTAACAATGGCAAAACTAGGCTGCTTTTGTTTGATTATATCAGTAATGGAAGTTTGGGTGGATTGCTGCATGAGAAGAGGGTGTTCTTGGATTGGGATGCGAGGTATAAGATTATATTGGGAGCTGCTCATGGCTTGGCTTATTTGCATCATGATTGCATACCTCCAATCCTTCATCGTGATATTAAAGCAAACAATATATTAGTAGGAGCACAATTTGAAGCTGTTCTTGCGGATTTCGGCTTGGCGAAGCTTGTCGATTCTTCGGGTTGTTCGAGACCTTCCAATGCCGTGGCTGGTTCTTATGGCTATATTGCTCCAGGTAAGTACCGAAAGCTTGAAACTATGTGCTTCCATAAACCAGTAGAATTTACTTCAAAGCTTAAAATAGCCTTGTGTTATGAGATTGCACATCTGTTGGAGGGGAGAACGAAACATTCTTTATAAGGAGTGTGGAAACCTCTCTCTAGCAAGTGCGTTTTAAAAACCTTGAGGGGAAGCTTGAAAAGGAAAGCTCGAAAGGGAAAGCTCGAAAGGGAAAGCTCAAAGAGAACAATATCTGCTAGCGGTGGGCTTGGAGGTTCGACTCCTTAATCGAGATTCGACTTCTTCTCTGTAGCCATTGAACAAAGTACACCTTTTGTTTGACACGTGAATTACTTTTGACTACACTTTCGAGACTCACAACTTCTTTGTTCAACACTTGAGGATTTTATAAGCATGACTAAGTTAAGATCATGAATTTGATATCATGTTAGAAATCACAGACCTCCATAATAGCAGGATATTATCCATTCTGAGCATAAGCTCTCATTGCTTTCTTTTTGGTATCCCCAGAAGGTCTCATACCAATGGAGATTTATTCCTTCTTTATAAGCCCATGATCATCCCCTTAATTAGTTAACGTGAAACTCTCTCCAAGAATCCTCAACAATCCTTCCCTCGAACAAAATACACCATAGAGCCTTTCTTAAGACCTATGGAGCCCCCGAACAGCCTCCCCTTAATCGAGGTTCCTCTGGAGCCCTCGAACAAAGTACACCCTTTATTTAACACGTAAATCACTTTTAACTACACTTTCGAGGCTCACAACTTCTTTGTTCAACATTTGAAGATTTTATAAGCATCACTAGCTCTCGTGACTTAACTTTTGGTTTCTCCAGAAGACCTCATACCATAGAGATGTATTTCTTATTTATAAATCCGTGATCATCCTCTTCGTTAGGCAATATGAACTCCCTCCCAACAATCTTCAACAAAATTTTAAACCTAAGTTTATTGATATAGCTCTTATGATATACAATTTGAATGCAGAGTATGGGTACAGCTTAAGGATAACAGAGAAAAGTGATGTATACAGTTATGGTGTTGTGCTTCTAGAGGTCTTAACAGGGAAGGCACCAACGGACACTAGAATCCCAGAAGGCGCACACATTGTGACATGGGCTAACAAAGAACTAAGAAACAGAAACAAGGAATTTACAGCAATTCTTGATCAGCAGTTACTCCAACGATCAGGAACCCAAATCCAACAGATGCTTCAAGTGCTCGGTGTGGCTCTCCTCTGCGTCAATACCGTGCCGGAGGAGCGACCGACAATGAAAGACGTCGCAGCCATGCTGAACGAGATCAAGCATGAAACTGAGGAGTATGAGAAGCCTAATTTGTTGGAAATAGGAACTATCACAAATCCAAAAGCAGCAGTTCATTGTTCAAGTTTTTCTAGATCATCTGAGCCTCTAATTAGAGCTGTTCCTTCTGCAGTACCATAGATTCAAAGAAACTGAAGAACAGTTACAGTTCACTGATTATTTCCTTTTGAAGCATGACATTTATTTGTATAGATTGGAAGTAAGTAGCAGTAATAATGAGAAGGTTGAGTCAGTACTTCTGCTTGAAACCGAGTACTTCCAGCTCGTTCCATTCTGATGCATGTTGCAATGCGTCGGTTGGGGAGGAGAAAGAAGCATTCTTCGTAAGGGTGTGGAAACCTCTCCCTAGCAGACGCATTTTAAAAACCTTGAGAAAAAACCCGAAAGGGAAAACCTAAAAAAGACAATGTATGCTAAATGTAGGCCTGAGCCGTTACAAATGGTATCAGAGTCAGACACTAGGGGATGTGTCAGTAAGGAGGCTAAGCCCCGAAAGGGTTGGACTTGAGGCGGTGTGCCAGAAAGGACGTTGGGCCTGAAAAGGGGTGGATTGTGAGATCCCTCATCGGTTGGGGATGGGGAGGAGAACGAAATAAGAAAAGACAATGGGCCCTGAAAGGGAGCTGGTTGTGAAATCCTCCATTGGTAGGGGAGGAGAACGAAGTATTCTTCATAAGGGTGTGGAAACCTCTCTCTAGCAAACACGTTTTAACAATCTTAAAGGAAACAATATCTACTAGCAGTAGGCTTGAGCCGTTACAAATAGTATTAGAGCCAGACACGGGGGATCTGCCAGCAAGGAGGCTAAGCCTTGAAGAGGTTGGACACGAGGCGGTTGCCAGCAAGGACGTTGGGCCCCGAAGAGGGGTGGATTGTGAGATCCCACATCGGTTAGGGATGAGAACAAAACAAGCAAGGACATTGGGCCCCTGAAGGGTGTGGATTGTGAGATCCCACATCGGCTAAGGAGGAGAACGAAACATTTTTATAAGGGTGTGGAAACCTCTCCCTAGCAAACGTGTTTCAAAAACCTCAAGGGAAATCTAAAAAAAAAAAAAAGTCCAAAAAAGATAATATCTGCTGGCGGTGGACTTAAGCTGTTACAAGTACGTACTAAAGGGAGTGAAACGTTCAGTTACTTCACCAAGAAAACTACATGAAGCATAAGTTTGGTAGCAGCTGGTGCAACCAATATATGGAGGGGACCAAGAAAAGAAACTTTAGCCTTCATAACCTACTGAGTTGTCTGTGGGCAGCTCACCCAACAAATAGACATCATAGAGAGACAAACTTTTGGGAGTAGACAAATAAAGATGAAGCTGTAAAGAAGCCATTTTGGACCACCATCCTTTTAGCACTTTCCATCTCAACAATAATATGTGCTAAAGAAAAAGAGAAAGCTCATACTCCATGATCTTGAAAGGATACATTACCATGTAACCACGTGACGTGGAAATGTTGTAGGTCCACCGCTTATTTATCCGTTCCGATCAAACAACAATGGCTAAGAAGGCGAAAAATTTCTCTTACTATTGTTACATACTCGAGCACGGCAGCTAAATCAAGTATACTAGTTATGTTTATGAATGATAATGATACAATGTTATGACCTGAGTAAATGAGTGATCTTGAGGATAAGATGATTAAGAAAGATTTAAAAGTTACTACTTATACCAACAAAGTGCACTTTTATTTTCGGTGGCTTTATCAGAACTCAAAAGTTAAGCGTGTTTTACTTAGAACAATTCTATGTTGAGTAACTTCTTTAAAATTTTTCAAGAATACATGGGAGTGAGGAGAAAACATACTGAAAAGACTATCATAGAGCGAATGTAAACTAATCATTTAAGTTAATATGAATTGTTAAAACTAAACAGTTTTCGGAAATAGGATAGTGGAAAAAAGATGAGACATAGTAGTTCGATGTTTCATCCTATACATAGAGCGATGCCTATAGGATCAAAAGAATTGCATAGATAAATTAATCAGACATATTAAGAACAATTACTTAAGCTCGGTTATTTGATACAAAGGTTGAATATGATTCTCACATAAGTAATATGCAATTATCTATGCAAATACCTTATGTTAACTTCTCTATTCAAGTTTAAAACTCGAGTCGAATCATATATTTTTTATGTTAATTATTATTTTTGTATACTCAGGAAGGTCTTACGAAATCAATTCATGGGTTACCGTTCAACTTAGGTTTTATTATGTTAACTCATGGGTTATCGTTCAATTAAAGGGGGGCTAGATTGCACAATGTCTTTTAGGTTAACTTCTCTACACAGGGAAAATGTTACGAGATCAACTAAGTGATTTGTGTTAGAATTTATGTCCTAAAGTCTCGCGATTAATATTTGTTATTAATTATCTAGTTATTCATTGGAAGTGAAATCCAAAATTATTAGTGTAATCTTCATCACTGGATTCATTTTATGCCTATGTCTTAAAATAATGAACTAGATTTAACAGAATGATGAAAATTTTACTAACAAAACTCGATTATATACGACCTTTGTGGGATTGACATTTAGATTACTCAAAGTTATGACTCGGTGACAATGTACACTTGCACTAATGAACTAACCTCTCTTCATTATCCCCCCTCAACCCGCTTAAATCTTCTCTTTGCCACTCGACCTTCGCCCTTTCATAGTCACCTATTATTGTCACGTCTAGTCTCTTTATCATTTGCCAGAACAGCTGATCGATTTGATTCTTACGTTTTATCTAATTTACATTAATCCATGTATTTATAATTTTAGTGGGTGAAAAATTCATCATATTTAGGGTTTTTGAAAGTTCATAATATTCAAAAATTAAGATCAAATTTTAGAATTCATGAATATTTTTGGGATATAGACTATTAGACTATTGGGTCAATTTTGATTTAGGCCTTTTTCTTTAGCTACTTACAACAATTAGGCTTCTTGAAATGAGAAGGGAAATGGCCCAATTCAATTGTAACCTTAGGCATGGAAGGCTCGTTATGGAAGAGTTCCACAATGACCCAACAACTCAAATGTAGAAAAATAAATCTTGAATATTTCAATTCAAAAATTAAAGTTTTTTTTTTTTTTTTTAATACATAAAAGATGGTTTGCAAAAAGAAATAGAGAGTGGATCTCGGTTACATTTCACCATACGACCTTTTTATAATCGATAGATCAGTCAACTTAAACATAGTTCAATTGATATAGATATATGTTAAGATCTGTGTCTTAAAACTTATAGTTGATGTAGTTGATATACGAGGATCATATCCAAGTAATAAAAGAATTTATAGTATATGGATAAGATTTGATGTTTTATTTTTGGAACACTATCATTGTTACAAAATAATTTGATCCAAGTCCTATACAATTAGTTTGTATAAGATTAGACCAAGAAATACTTAATCTCTTCGTGTAAATTTGTAAATTGAGAAAACTAATATTTCACAAGATAACTATATGCAACTGGATATTAATCTTGAGGGAATTATGGATTTTTCATTATGAGACATTATCTTTTGATTTGCATGGTTGAGAAGGAATTTTGTAGCTGGTTCAATTTGCCTACCATTTTAGGAATTTGATCAAATAGACCGTTGAAAATGTAATCTTACAAGATGACATTCTCTTTTTCCCACATAGTAATAGTAGATGAGTAGTTTTCTTAAATATTGATTTTCGAGACTTGAACGAAGGGTCTCACTCTCTCACTGGTTCGGGAGGAACTTTGTAACGACTCATGCCCAGATTTGAAATCTGAATTTTGAACTTGATTACCTCGACATTCCTTCGTATACCTTGCAACATGGTCATGTTATTTACTTTTCGCTTTTAAGAGTAAAGACTATCCTCATAGACCAACCCAAATCGTGTCAGTATCTTAAGGAAAATTCACCTTAAGTCACCCAACATAGAATTGTTCCAAGTAAAATACACTTATCTATGAAGTTCATATGATTGAAAAAAAGAATGTGCATCTTATTGGTGTAGGAAGTGCTGTTCAATCTTTTTAAGCCTTTCTTAATTATCCTTTGTCCTTAATATCACTCTCATTTGGATGGATTTGGCACTTGATTGCCCCAGTATTCCATTGCATACCCTACGACATAGTCATGTTACTTCCTTTTGCTTCTAAGAGTGAAGGCTATCCCCAAAGATCAATACAAATCCTTTCACTACGGAGGTATCCAACCTACTGATCAGTTGAAATTCTCACATTCTTCCCAAAGGTTCCTAAACGCCAATACACTTGGGAAGTATGCAACCTATTATTTCTACAAAGATAGAGTTTTTGCTTCCATATTTCATTTTCATTTTTAACAACAAATCGATCACAATACTTCTGTCCCAAGGACGAAGAGTTCATTCCCTTCAACATATACCTTGGTCAAACGGTTAAAAGTTTAAATCTCTCAAATTCCACCCGTTATTAACCTAAAACAAAACTCGTAACTTTGCGACAAAATCTTAATTCACAAATATAAAGTAAACTTTTTCGAGATCCGCCCGAACATTAGAATCATAATAAAATAGTAGAAATTTGAATCTAGGACGACAATTAAAGGGTGTTATTAAGGCATTAATCAATTAAAGTTAGATTCATACAACTTCTAAACTTAGATTATAGATGTGATAATATTCAATTAATTGTAAAGAAAATTAGACATCTAAGAGCCAACTTGAGCCTACTTGGCATATGACGTGGACTAACTTTAATTATTTTAATGGAACAGAATGAGTCAAAGTCTTGGTCCATTCAGCCCTATTTCTCATGGTCTCTATTTCCTAGTTTAATTAATTAGTTTAAGATAATTAATTAATTAAATTAATATATAGCTAATTCAAAATTTTGGGTTTTAAATAAAATTCTGTTAGTTGGCAATTTAAAATTGTTGGAATAATTTTTGTATTTTATTTATGGAAAATATTAAGATTCTTAGGAGAAATGTTCATCCATTCATCTCCTTTTCTCATGCAGCTAATTAAATAATAAATTAATTTTAAAAATTGTTAAAAATAGAAAAATAAATAATATTAAAATTAAAAAAATAAAAGTAAACTTGGTGGGTTTGACAAGTTTCAATGAATACAAAATTTAAAGTCTTAAAAAACAAACCTTTTTTTTGGGACATAAATGGAAACGGCCATGAATGGTTAGTGCATACCCATTATCACAAACAAAACATGAACTCACTTTCTTCCCTTTTTAAAAATAAAAAATAATAGCTATGTTTTTTTTTTCTTTTTTCTTTTTTTTTTGACGAAATAGCGATGAGCTCGTTAAAGTCTAATGAATTCGTTTGATTACACTGTTGATCCAATCGAACCCATTTCGTCGTTAATGTAATAATATCAATGATAGATATATCAATTATAGTCATATATATGACACTCGAGTACATGAGAGATACATGAATGAACCGAATCTACATCTGGATGAGAGCGATTCTGACTATAGATGGCTATGAAAAGCTTAAAAGAATCGAGATGTACAACCTATACCAATAAGATGCACATTCTTTTTCGGTAGCTCAATCATAGGAGCTCCATATTTGAGCATACTTTTGGATGACCTCTTGAGATTTTTCTAAGATGCATTTGAGTAAGGACAAATAATGTTGAAAAGACTTGTGTTGGTTTGTGGGGATAGTGCTCATTCTTATAAAGGAGTAGTAAGTAACGTGACCATATCACAAGAAATGCAGGAAAATGTCGGAGCCATGAAGTGTCGAATCTAGATTTCAAATCGTGAATATATAACTTGAAATATATTAGTAGTGTAACACCAATATAGCATAGTTGCAAATATCATATTTGGGTATGGATGTATTTAATCAATACTAATCTAAAATTCTCTTGTGTATCATAATTAAATATATGTCTTTTTAAATTAAAAATAAATTCTAAATCGGTTCGATTCAACCAATTTAATTTTAATGGAACCTATGAATCAATCCAACTTATAACGTTTTTATTCATTTGAATTTAATCTAACTTAAATAAGTTCGTAACTCAAATCAAACCCTACTGATTGGATTGAGTTGATTGAGTTTTTGTGTTATCAAATTTTTTAAACATCTCCATCAAAAGATAGAATTAAATTACAGTTTGGATTGAGTTGATCGAATTTTTCGGATCATTGAATTTTTTTAATACTCTTATCAAAACATAGATTCAAGTACAACGAACTATTATTTTTATTTCTCCTAACATTATCTTTCCTAAGAAAATAAGATTAAAAAAATGTGGGTAAAGAATCTAAAGCAACAATAATCAATTTCCAACTACCAAAAAAGTAGCTTGTTTATGGAAGCTTGGGTTTTTATTTTGATATATACAATAAAAGGGAACAACAAGAATATTCTTTATACCCAATGTGGAAACATATTGCCACCTTACTCGTAAGAGTCATGTTACTATTCATCTTTAATTTGGCTGCATTCTCAATATCTTTATCCAATCTTTTATGTATCCTTGGAGATTTCTATATCTAAAGGAGTATCATGGTTGCCTAGGTAGGTGGGCAAGCATATTCCATTTTAGAATTGTATGGATAGAGAATACACTACATTCGAAAAGAAGATATGAAATTTCTTCGATGGATGATGAGTCTTACGAAATAAAATCTCGAGAAATTGTATAGGTAGAAAATACACGTACGTCGAAAAAGAAGATGATCATCGGATTGAAGAGTGGCAATCTGACTTATCATTGGATCATCGTTGTATATTATTTATATAAAAGTGTTGAATCATTGTCAAATTTAGAAAAATAGTTTTTGCACAAGTTTGAATTTGAAATTGATGTTATAGACAAAAATCGAACTTTCATGAACGATAAATTGGTGATACCAGCTTAAGCTAATTAGATAAGTGACCTTATTGTTGCAATTAGATAATTTAATGATGTATGACGATGCATGCCCTGTGGCCCATGCATGCACCATATTATTTTATGCTATGCTTATGTGTTCTATAATGACATATGACATTATGCTTTGTATGCATGTCATATCTATTACGTCGCGTTGCGTATGAAATGAAATGAAATGCTATGTTTGTCATGTTATGTCTTGCCATGTAAAACTATGTAATGGATATGTGATGATTGTCATATATACATGATGCATATATGTAATATGTCATGAATGAAAGGAGAAAGGGAATGATATTGATGTTAATGTTATGCGATGAATGTAAATCATGGGGACCTCATGCATGTATGTATGTCATGTGCATCGAGTTACTTCTCCGTCATGTTATGTTAGTATAGACGTGTATCTTTGATATATATGTTCGTCATGATATCATACAGGCCTTTGCGCATGCATGGGTCATGTGTGGGAAAGTATCGCAAATCCAACCCTGCTCGAAATTGGAAAGAGTCCAAAGCCATGTTACAGTTTTAAAAGATAGGTTCCATCATTATATGTGTGTGATTGCATTATAACCCTAACAAATGCAGTGGCTTACTAATAACTTTTTATAATATTTAAGCCACATGCTATCCTTATATTTTTCAGTTAAAGGTAAAGCGTCCCTGCACGAATGACGGTGAATGTTGGAATGGTCATGGGAATCAAAATAAGCTAGTAATATGCATTGAGCTTCATTCCGTAGTGTTAATAGATGGTTTAGTCCATTTTTTGTGTTCAGAGACTATGTTATTTCTACCTAGTCATATGCTAGATACTCAATCTCTTCAAGTTCAATTTGGATCGAGTATACTTATGGAATATATGATCTAGTTTTGAATGGTTTTAGGTCGGTGAAGTTAATGTTACATTTTATTGTGTATACTTATTTTGTTCAATAATCAACCTATTCAAAATATTTTTTTTACTTAAAAGACAATGGTGTATTAAGGACATGGAAAGAAGGGTTGTTGGTTGAAATCGAAAAGTTTGATGGATCTAATTTTAATTTCAAGAATATGTAGATTGAAGATTATTTGTACGAGAAAGATTTCACGAACTCTTATCTAGGGTGAAGCTAGATACCATGCTAGATACCATGACGAAAGAGTAGTGGAAGCTCATGGATCGACAAGGTCTAGGATTGATTCAGTTGATGCTCTCTAATGTGGCATTCAACATTATAAAGGAGAAGACAACGTCGAATATGTTGAAGGCATTGTAGAACATGCACAAAATTTGTTGGCTATGAACAAGGTGTATTTGATGTGTAGATTATTCAATATACAAATATCTATTTGAAGGTGGATCTATTATGAATCATATTAATGAATTCAATGTGATTGTAATGGGTGAAAAATAATTGTGAAGATAAAATTATGGCATTGATTTCGATGCCATTTTTACTCGAGTTTTGAGATACTATTATCACTGCAATCCGTAGTTCTTGAGGATTAAGAAATTGAAGTTTGATGAGATCTCAGATGTAGTTCTCAATAAAATTATTCATAAACGAGAAATTGGTGATTTATCTAGTAGTACTCCTAATCTTGACTGAATGGAAGAAGTAACTCGAAAGGCCCAAACATACATGGTCAATCAAAATAAAATGAGGAAAACCTCCAAATAGACCGAACATAATAGGTTTGAATTATCGAGAAAAAATACACTTTTAGAAAAATTGTACAAGACAGAAGAAGAAGCATAATCACAAATCTGAAGATGACCATGATTTTGTACATTCGGTAGAAGATATTGAGGATCTCTAATCCTTATTGTGGACAACCTAATTGAATCTTGGATTTTAGATTTATGTGCATTTTTTCGTTTGTATCTAAACAAGGAATTGTTTCAAAATTTTAAATCATAAAATTTAGTGAAGGTGTATCTTTTCGACAATAAATCCTTAAAAATTAAAAGAAAATAAGATGTCTGCATACATACTCCAGTAGTAAATAAGTGGACATTGAAGGATGTCAGATATATTTTTGGTCTCAAGAATGATATGATTTATATTGGTCAATTGGACAGCATAGATTATGCAACAGAGATTGGAAGGAGTTCGTGGAAGATTTGTGAAGGGTGCTATGGTGGTAACACGAGACACAAAATCTAGAACCTTATACATCATTTCATGGTGTATGAACATAGTTGTTTTTGCTAAGAGTGCTTTCAGTTGAAGTCTATGACACAATAGACTTGGACAGATGAGCATCAAAAGAATGAAGATACTAGCTATGAAAGAAGTTTTAGAAGGTCTGAAACTTGTTGATATGGGTCTTTGTGAGAGTTGTATTAGGAGCAAATAGAAATGAGTTAACTTCACAAAAATTGTAAGGGAACCGAAGAAAGTACGGTTGGAAATGATCTATACAGATGTTTGGAAACTATCTCTAATTTCATCATTTGGTGGATCAAAGTTTTACATCACCTTCATTGATGATTTCAACAGAAAGATATGAGTTTATTTTCAGAAATACATATTAGATGTGATTGCCACCTTCATGAAGTGAATAACTAAAGTTGAAAATCAGACCATTTTAAAGATCAAATGTTTGAGGTCTAACAATGGAGGAGAGTACGAAAGTTAGAATTTAAAGCATTTTATTTTACAGTTGAGGGAATTAAGTTAACGAAGATGTACTTAGTAAGACAAGACAAAATGGTGTTTGTTGAAAGGATGAACAGAACATTGAATGATCGAATAAGAAGTATCAGGATTCTCTTTGTATAGCTAAATACATTATGAGTTGATGTTATAAATAAAGTAACCTATTTTATCAATAGAGGGCCATCAATACCCTTAAAATTTAAGTTTTCATAAGAGGTATGGACAGGAAAAGAACTGAAGTACTCTCAATTGAGAACTTTTTGCACTGCGTATATTCATGTTGATTAAGACGAGAGAGACATGCTTGATGCTATAGCTGTAAAGTGCTACTTTATAGGCTATGATTCTTAAATGTATGGGTACAAGATTTTGAATAACAAGAATAGAAAAATTCTGAAACATTGTGACGTGAGATTTAATGAAAGTTCCAGTAAAAAAATCAAAGAAGAAAATTCTGAGACATTCGGAGTTGATGTTGAGTTGCAAAAAATTCACCTATTGATGTTGTAGTAGAAACTCAAGAAATACTAAATACTAATGTTAGGAACCAGATGTGGAGATGAGTAGGTGTTTGAGAAATTCATCTAGACTCATCAGAGTACGAGATGGATATTCCCTTCATTACACTATTTGTTGCTGACTATTGAAGAGATTATAGTCCTTTGATGAGGCTCTACAGTTACAAGGTACAACCAAATGGGAGCAAGCCATGGATGATGGGATGAGTTCGATGTCTAGGCTTAAAAATTGTGTTGCTATTTCATTTACTAAGACTGAGTACGTGACAATAGCTCAAGTTGGAAAAGAGATATATGTATGACAGACTAGAAGGAGAGGGAAAAGATTTTTTATACAGATAGTCAGAATGTCATACAGTTTGTGGAGAACTTTGATTTATCATTCAAAGATAACACATGTCAAAAGACGGTACCATTTCACTCTTGAAGAAGATGATATGTGTTTGGAGAAGATAGAGAGTGCAAAGAATCCAAAAGACATGTTAATGTATTGACGTAGGAAAATTGAAGTTGTGCAAAGCCTTAGTTGATCTTGTGTAAGGAAGATAGGGTGATGAGAATCATTTGAGAATGAAATAGAATTGTTAGATTAGGAAACCTATGGCTTATTTATAACTTATTCAATAGTTATACATAATAAGACTATATAGGGCAGTGTTGTATGGTTGATGATGACGACATCACAATTTGAGATTATGACACATGCATAGGGAAGTTGTACTTATTTTCTTAGACTTAATTAAAATAAGGTGTTTTTAATTGTAAAGCTTATTTATTTTGTACGGCTGATGACGACATCATATTTTGAGATTATGACACATGCATAGAGTAATTGTACTTATTTTCTTAGATTTAAGTTAGAATAAGGTGTTTTTAATTGTATTTAGAATAAGTTATAAGACTATTAGAATAAGTTGGGGATTTAAACCAATAACCCTATGAGAATTCTAAGAAGTTTTCAATACCTTAGAAGAATAAAAATTTATGAGACTTTTTTACTATATTAAGTGTATTAGGAGAATTTTATGCTTACGCACCCCTGATTTATGATCCAAATTACCTCTAAATGACATCAAATTTTGTAAAACATCTCATATTATGTTTGAAGGAATTAGGTAAAGTTTCAAGGTCATTGAAATATTCTAAGAACTTAAACTAAGATTTGTGGTGGTAAATGACCAAAATACCCCTATAAAAATTATGAGATGTTTCAAGATTCTAAAGAACTTCAAGTGTAAGGATTCAAAAAAAAAAAAAAAAAAAAATTAGTCGCCGGAAAACGCGGGTTTCCTGGAGAACCAGTGCCTCCAACAAACCCACCGACTATACCTGAAGTCCTACACTTCAGTAAACCCTCAGATCTCACCCATAAGAAAAGGAAACACGAAATGCCTAGAGAAAAGGATGGAAGACCAACAGTTTTGTCTCTTTGGACATAAATGACGGTGAAATAGAGACCTTCGATCTAGCAAACGAAAGACGAGCAAACATGCTGAGGATTAACACGACCATTGTTCTAAGAAGATAGGAGCGAGCTCCCCGAGTTTAGTATGGTTTCAGAATGTGTAATAACATAAGGATGAGTTTAAGAAAAGGATATAGTCACGATTAGTTATGAATAGAAAAATGATAGACGGATAAAATGATACGATTATTTATGAATAGAAAACGATATGGTCAAGTCCGATTGGTGAAACGATATGGTTAGGGTTATGGATAGAAAAGGCCAGGGTTATGATAGATTCATATAATAATAGGATTTAGGATACGTTAGGAAACGATATGACTACGAGTGCTTATGAAATGATATGATTATGATACGACATGTGAATGACAGAGATATATATATATATATATATATATATATATATATATATATATATATATATATATATATATGTTGTGATATGATAAGATATATGTTATGGTACGAGATTTATGTCAAATTGACATGTTTATAATATGATATATTGTGATACGATAGGTTATGATATGATATGTATACGATGAAAATTGTTATGTCTGGAAGCAGGTAACGTTATGATATGACATATTTATATAATCTGAATGATATGATATGATTGACATGCAAAACAACAAACTAGCATGAAATACAACCTCGGAGTATGCATGAAAGATATGATTAATGATGTGATAAACGATATGATATGTACGAAATGAAAATGATATGATATGTACGAAATGCTAGCAGGGTTGTAGGGACCTCATGCATTTGGGGATACCTTTATTCCTTCGCGATAGTACCGACACGTACACTACTAGATAGGAAAATAATCATTATGTTTAACATAATGTTGTCGTGACGAACGATACTTCTAACAGGTGTCCGGCATCGAGAGCTACCAGAGAATGCTCGTCCGACAAGAAAAGGGGCCCAAGAGGTGTGCGAACCGACTAGTGGATCCATACTCGCATGTGTGGGCCGCGTGTAGAAAATTAATTACACATCCAAGCTGCCCGTTAGGATAGCCGCTATAGGAAAACAAACTGTTATGATAGATCCCATTCATGAAATTGCATGTGTTGGCATTCAAGCCATATGCTACTTCTATTTCAAGTTAAGGTAAGACAATCATGTACGGCTGACTACAGCATCACAACTCGAGACCATGGCACATACATAGGGTAGTCACATTTATTTTTCTTAGACATAGGATTGAATGGGATGTTTTTAATTTAATCGTTCATTTATGTTATTTAGTTCTTTGTGGTGTCGTTTTAAAAATGTTTTCGAACACATAAATCCATGGCTATGTTTTAAGATGAAAATTTATGTTTTATGAAAGTTTAAATGAAGTATTTTCACATTTAATGCTCGTGATATGGGTACAGTAGCCGCCTTAGATTAAGTACAAAATTTCAAGTCATTACACTAAATGTTAAGAAACTTTATATGAGACTCATTTATGATCTTAAGGGTAATTATGCAATATCTCACGATGGGGTTAGAACATGTTTGAGACATGAACCGAAAGGAAAAAGATGAAACTATCCTTTGAAAGACTCTTATTGAAGGGGTATGGGTAAAGTGGTCAATGGTTTGGACACTTTAGCAAGGGTTGGAGCATGCGACTTGAAGTTGAATTAAATATCTAAGGTATTCCAATATTAGTATCAACCCGAGATGTTGATTTCAATAAAGAGTCCAAGCCATGAACATGCTTACAATTCTTAAGATTATGGATAGAACAATTTAGTAGAGTTGAGGTAGACCAACCCACAGACACATGAGTTATTAAACTAGGACTTCACATGGCTTAAACATTTTTCCAAAGAACACATCAACTCTCATCATTAAGAGGAAAGAGTTAGCCCAGCCGGCAATGTATAGAACACGATGAGCTGATCAAGATAGTGATGAAAAAACATGCATTCATATAGAAACAAAGGTTACATCAAGTGTTCGAACCAAGAAGGGCAAGGTATAAAGGTTTTTGTCTGAGTCTAACATAGTTGTGTGAGTTAAAGCGATATCATGGGCTCACTAATACCCTGTAGTTTATGTAATTTCCATGAATCAAATATTCAAGAAAGATTCTAGACTTGTTTGATGTTGGTACTTGTATTAATCATGGGTGGCTAATCGAAGACAAAAAGGTGAGAACAAAATGAGCCCTTACGTCAGTTTTGTATATCTTATGTCAAATCTTATGAGTTGAGTCTTAGTGAATGTCAAAGAAGATGGTATTGCAAACCAATTTAGAGGAACGCTCCGTAGTTGGTCTAGCCTTGTTCAGAGCATAAATTTGTAAGTTCCATCACTTGGATGATGTAGGAGGTTTTATTCAAATATTTTGAGTTTAGCTCAATCAATTCTCACGAGCACAACTCATATTCACAAGGAGACTGCGAGAAGAGCTTTCTGGAGTTTAAAGAATTGGCTGACCTTGACCTTAGTATAAAGATGTACGGGATGATATATGCATATTAGTAAAGTCTAATGATGTTACGGAGGGATGACTAGTTGGAGTACAAAGGTAACATGAGATTGTTTTGCCTCATTCTTAATTTAGATTTGTACTAAATTATTAGTGAGTGCTAGCCCACTTGGCAAGCCTAAGGGGTACGTGAGCCCGCATGGTAGACCGATGTGTGGGTACGTGGGTCGTGTATACGGAAGTACTATACATCCAACTATGTTCAAACTAGAGAGCAACCTAAGACCGTCCCATGATATTTTTAAAAGACCTGATTCCATTATATCGCGCATGTTTACATTTTCCTCCCCCAACAATATAGTTACTTATTGAGTATTTCTTAAAACACTCAAGTCACGTGTTACTCTTATTCTTCAAGTAGAGGCAAGACAATACTCCAGCAGCGTAATATTCTTATTTTTCAAGTAGAGATAAGACAATACTCAAGCCACGTGCTACTCTTATTTTCAGGTAAAAGCAAGACACCCATGTACGGATTACAATATCGTAATGTAGGGCATGAAACTAGAGTTAGGCTAGTCATATTTATATTTGTTTAGTAGATCATAGGTATTATAAATGTTAAGTTCATGACACATTTTCTAAAATATTTTAAATGGATGTTTTTCACACGCATTAGCCACGTCATACATGTAGTGACGATCCTGTTTTTAGTAGTCCAACATGCACGAAAACATTTGTCATTAACATGATACATCATAAGAAATATTTCAAGTCTAACACCAAACACAATACTCATCATATATCATCCGTGACGTATTATTTTCAGAAAACATATAATCATCAATACTATAGAAAATCGAACCTAGCCCTACAAGGTTTCAATAGTAAAGCCACTTACCTCAATTAATTTCAAATAATAAGCTTAATCCATTTGACTTACCCTCACTTTATTCTAATCCTCAAAACAAAACCGAAAATCTTGAGAACTAAATGAAAAGGTCGAGACCCATTACCTACTATAAAGTCAACGAAAGAGATTGAAACTGAAACCAATTACAACTCCGAAGTTGCGTTTCAATTATATTCTTAAATTGAGTATCACTAGAGAATTTTTTTAATTAAAATAAATCGAAAATATGATGATGGCTAATGTGTAAAAATTGGAGTGCATATATATCATCATTCACAACGTCATTCACATAACTTGACGTAATAGCTGATGTTTGTAAAAATTGATTATATGATTAATTTAAATATATAGTTTGAAATGAAATAAATGGTAACATCACTTCAATATACTTGTTTTGATTTTTTTTATGGTTTTAGGAAAGCAATTGTAGATGTATGAATATAATATAGGATCGACTACTAAACATTAAAGTTTAAATATTTGAATAATTTGATAGATACATAGATATATATATATATATATATTATTAAAAGAGTTGACCAAATTAAGGCATGATTTGCCAGGGGAACAATAGAAACAATTTCAACAACCAAACCCTTCAAACCCTAACAAACATTTGCAATTATTGTTTAAAAGTTAGATGTCGAACGCTTCATGCTCGAATTTGGAATTCGAATTCATGCTCAAAACATGTTGAAGTGTTTTTAAGAGTAAAGACTATGCTCACAGGCCAACACGAGTCTCTTTCAGCATGTTTTGTCTTCATTCACGAACTTTTCATGAAGATTACCAGGAAGTCATCAAACGTAGGATTACTTCAAATCAAGCATGTTTAGCTATGAAATTCTTTTAAGCATTTCTTAACCATTATATTTGCAAGATCACTCTCGTTCAGATGTTTGAATTCTATCTTACATTTAATTGAAAAACAATAGTGTCTTACCTTTACTTGAAAAAACAAGAGTAACACATGACTTGAGTATATTAAAAAATACTCAGTAAGTAACTCCATGGTTGGGGTCGAAAAATGAAAACGGATACGATATGGAGGGACCTATCCTTTTCTAAAACATCATGACATGACCTTAGATTGTTTACCAATTAGAGCAAGGTTGGATTGTTAGGATTGCACAACAACACTCCCTCGATCTAGATGAACACAAAAAATAAGAGAAAAAAAATGCAATGAGAAATATTGGTTTTAGGTTTATATGAATGACCTTTAAGTATATACAGCAAGAGACAATATGGAGAGTGCAAAAGTTACATCTTCAAAGCACTTATCTAAGGAAAATATATATGGTTCAGTTTGCTATATAATCATCTATTGTATATAAACATCTACCATATATATATATAGTTGTTTACATGACCATTAACTTTATAAGTCATTTATCATATATAGTTTTACTATGTATAACCATTGAGTAAACTATAAATGAGCAGCAATCTCCATAACCTAATAGGATGTGCAGTACTTCCCTACACACGGTTCATGCAAGCTCACATAGATCCACCAAGCGAGCTCGTATTTATACGGAGGTCTGGCTTGTCAGGCTAGCACATGTTCATGCTACTAGACACCACGGAAGGAAAGAACCTGTAGAACATCATGGTGAACATAAACATCGTAAGGTACGTGTTTATACTAATCATAACGAAAAAGTAGCCTGATGCATACGACACAATTAAATGCATGAGATCCCATAGCTTAAAATCATGGGATAAGTTTAACAACATAACAAGCCTATGAATCATTCATACATAATTCATGTCAAATCTTTCATACTTAACATAGCTTACATATAGCTTACATAGCGTGGTGTATGAAGGTTTATGCATCATAGGTTATCAATATCATAAACATGATTCTACAACATGACATAACCACATTACAACATAACATAACATAGCATAGTATAACATGACACAGCATAGCATCACAATCGTAAATCAAGCCAATAGTAGAGTCAATTGTCTAGTTGGCCTAAATCAACGTCACTAAATTTTTTGAGTTGATCGAAGCATCCCATGATCATCAATAGAAATTAAAACGCTATATAATAATCCAAATGTGAATATAATATTAACAAAGAGAGATAGAAAGGATAGAGAGAAGAGGATAAGGATTGATATCATTATTCCAAGCTTGAAAGGAAAATTTTCCTTAATACTTAGCAAAAAAAGGAAACTTCACCATATTCTTCGGAGGGGAAACATCGTTTATGACACAGATGCACATTAGAAGGAACATTGATTCACTTTGTCCACAATAATGCATTACCCTTTATCCACTCACCCTTTTAAAATTCAATTCCTCTCCCTACAAATAATTCGATCATATTCACATATTATTTATCGCTAACAATTGTGTTTGTCTGTTCAATCCGACCGAAAATTTCAGATTGTGAGATAGATTGTAAGATCTTACATCGGTTGAAGAGGGGAACAAACCATCCTATATAAAGGTGTGAACTTTTTCCCAGTAGACACGTCTTAAATTTTTTGATAGAAGTTCGAAAGAAAAAGACCAAAGAGGACGATATCTAATAGCAGTAGGCTTGAGCTATTACATATATTTTTTTTTTCCCATTAGCCAAATAAGTTCAGGGATAGAGATTACATTTCCAATCTCCACTCCGACCTCGCCCCACTCTATCCTTATCCACTTTTATATATATTAATATAATTAGTTTTGTGGTACGTGTATCAAAACTAAAATTATATTTTTTTTATTTAGTTAATAAATAAATTGATAAATTTAATAAAAATAAGTTATTTCGAACCTTTTATTATATCTTTTTCTAATTAAATATTTTTAGATTTATGAAGATATTTTCCATATTAACGAAATTATATTAGAAAATAAAAATTATAAATACAAAATTTCTTTAAATATTTTCAAATATATATATATATATATATATATATATATATAATGGAAGAAAATTTTATACAAAAATTTTCATTTAGATTTAAAATTTAACAAAAATAGAGGATATGAAATTTTAATTTTTTTCAATATTTTCAAAATTAATGAATTTATTAGATAATAATTTAAATTTGTTAGATAAATATTGGTATTAAATTATATGAATGTGACATAAAAAAATTGTGATAAAATAATGAAATTTTACAGATTTATTATACATTAAACAAAAAAAAAAAAAAATTAAATATTATAAATAATTCCAAATGGAAGACAAGTGTAGAGTTTGTCCTACAAAAACCCAACAATATTTGTAGTTATCTCATTGGTGCCTAAATATTCAGATTAACCTAAAAAATAAAATGAGTTTTAATTAAATTTAAAATTAATTTATGTTCTTCCACATTTAGACAAACCCCTCAGGTACATGCACGCGATAACTGTACTCTTATTAACGTGCATTATTATTTTTTTTTTATTTTTTTATTTTTAAAAAGACAACTCTTTTAATTTAAACTTTTTTCTTTTGTAATTATCACTATGTTCCATTTTCATTTTATTTAGGTTCATGTACTTTGCTTATGGTTCTATTTTGGCCTTCTAATTTTTAAATCTTTTTGTTTTTTTCTAGTTTAGAATAAAAAAGTGGTCGTTAGTTATTTAATAATGTAACGATCAAAAACTAGATTTGACATATGCTCACGTTATTTACTTCTCTTTTGTTAGTACAAAGATGTTCCGTTCTCTTCTCCAACTAATTTGGGATCGTGGAATCCCATAACTCACCCCTTTAGGGTCGGACGCTGGTACTCGTTCATTTCTCTAATTGATATGAGACCCCCACCAAATCCACCCTCCTTCAGGGCCTAGCGTCCTTTCAGGGTCCCCCACAAAATCCACCCTCCTTCAGAGCCTAGCGTCCTTACTAGCACTCGTTCCTTTTTCTAATCGATGTGGGACCCTCACTAAATCCACCCTCCTTCGAGGCCCAGCGTCCTTATTGACACTCGTTCCTTTCTCTAATTGATGTGGGACCCCACCAAATCCACTCTCCTTCAGGGCCTAGCGTCCTTTCTGGGTGCCCCTTCTCTAATCGATGTGAGACTCCACCAAATCCACCCTCCTTCGAGGCCCAGCGTCCTTATTGGCACTTGTTCCTTTCTCTAATTGATGTGGGACCCCCACCAAATCCCCCCCCCCCTTCGGGGCTCAACGCCCTTACTAACACACAGCCCCATGTCTAACTTTGATATCATTTGTAACAACTCAAGTCCACCACTAGCCGATATTGTCCTCTTTGAGCTTTCCCTTTCAAGCTTCCCACACTTATAAAGAGTGTTTCGTTCTCTCTCCAACCAATGTGAGATTGTGGGATCTCACAGTTTCTTAGTCGTCGTATTCTCAGGATCACTCTCATTCAGATGTGGTCTTGAATCTTCATGTAACTCTTCTTTATTCAGATGTCACATTTGAAATATTTAACCGTTGACTTTTTAATTAAATACCATTAAAGTACATATTTCTAATTTTCATCCATTTTTGTTTTTATTTCTTTAATTGTCTAAATAGAAAAAAAAAAAAAAAAAGCTTTTGTGAAGTTTATGGACTAAAATGTAAAATCCAACAAAAATTAAGGACTAAACTATAATATTAAAAAACTTAATAGGAAATGAGTATACCATAATCCTTAAATTTACTAAAAATGTGTTGAAGCATTTTTCAATATTCTAATTTGACATTAAAAAAATATATAATATTCCAAATTTTCAACTTATTAAAAATATTTCCAAACTTAATATCATGGTTGACTAAATTCCATTATTGTTAATAAATGAAATGAATAATTATTTAATTATATTTTTCTAGTAAAAAAAATAATAGTTTAGAAAACATTCCAAAATATATTTATAATTATTATTGTCTAATAATTACATAATTTTCAGAATATGATAAAAATAATGGATAAGACCAATAAATTTGTAAACAGCAAACCAACAGGAAAATCTTTAGCAGATACATTTAATTAAAATATTAATTTAATCTGAAAATGACCAATAAGTTGTTGACATTTGGCACAATAGCATAAGAAAGAGAGGGTGGTGCATTTGAAATTAAAAATATTTCATAATTTTTGCTTATTAAATTATTTTAAAAACTACAAAAAAACATTATAATATTTTAAATTTTGTTTTCATGTTACAACTTTCTAAGCTTACAATTAAAAATTTATGATGCACTAATATTTAATATTTTATGATGCTTTTATAATTAAAAAATAATATAATATTATTTTTATTTACCAAACGAGAATAAGAAAGCGTTATGATTTATTGGATAAGTACCAAAAAGAGAAATTAAAGCTTAAATTGCTTTAATAATGTGGATATTAATACGAAAGTTACATTTTTTTTTTCATTTTTGTTTTTAGATTTACATGGTAGAGCCAAAGTCATTCAAGTAGGCTTGTCTGTCTGTTACAGACCAGAGTCATTCAAGTAGGCTTGTCTGTCTGTTACAGACCAGAGTCATTCAAGTAGGCTTGTCTGTCTGTTACAGACCAGAGCCATTCAAGTAGGCTTGTCTGTCTGTTACAGACCAGAGCCATTCAAGTAGGCTTCTTGTCTGTCTGTTACAGACCAGAGCCATTCAAGTAGGCTTCTTGTCTGTCTGTTACAGACCAGAGCCATTCAAGTAGACTTGTCTGTCTGTTACAGGAGCCATTCAAGAGTTTGTCTGTTACACGAGCTATTCAAGAGTCTGTCTGTCTCATTTACAGACTCGAGCCATTCAAGTAGTCTGTCTGTCTCATTTACAGACCGGAGCCATTCAAGTAGGCTGTCTGTCTCATTTACAGACCGGAGCCATTCAAGTAGGCTGTCTGTCTCATTTACAGACCGGAGCCATTCAAGTAGGCTGTCTGTCTCATTTACAGACCGGAGCCATTCAAGTAGGTTGTCTGTCTCATTTACAGACCGGAGCCATTCAAGTAGTTTGTCTGTCTCATTTACAGATCGGAGCCATTCAAATAGTCTGTCTTTCTCATTTATAGACCAGAGCCATTCAAGTAGTCTGTCTGTCTGTCTCATTTACAGACCAGAGCCATTCAAGTAGTCTGTCTGTCTATCTCATTTACAGACCAGAGCCATTCAAGTAGTCTGTCTGTCTGTCTCATTTACAGACCAGAGCCATTCAAGTAGTCTGTCTGTCTGTCTCATTTACAGACCACAGCCATTCAAGTAGTCTGCCATCTTGTGAAGTGAAGATTTGCCTGCTATCTTGTAGAGTGATTCAAAGGCATGATCGAGTTATCTTCTAGAGTGATTCGAATTGAGTTTAGAAAGAGTTTTCTTTAGTCATCAAGGTAATCCATTGTCAAACTTTCCAGATCTAATCTTGTGTTCTTTTAAAAGGACGTACAACGAATCAAGTGTTTGATAACACTAAATTACAAATATTTAAAATATATAAAAGTTTTTTAGACTATAAGGACTAAATTGAAAAACATCAAAATTATTAAGGACTAAAGAATCTATGCTTACCTATCGAACTTCGAATGCGACGAACACAGAAATTAACTTGAAATGCACTAGTGGTGATCGAATCATCGATCTTTGTAGATTAATCACTAGCTATGTTTGGATCGATAAAATTTACAATGAAAACTGGCTCGAATATTAAATTAATAAAAGGATTAAAATTTCATAAATTTTGCAGGTCAAGGGAGGGAAAAACTGCAGATGATACAAAATAAAATATTAATAAACCGAACTCCCTAATTTTCTATTGCAAAAAACCGAGAATAAAAGGCAAGGCGAAGGAAGAAATAGAAACCGCCATTGAAGCCGAGAGGAAGGTCCGAAATGGAGAAATCCGCGATCAGGTCCGCAACAGAGCAACTCTCACAACTCCTCCTCATCAAACCAGAACCTGAAGATCAGAGAATCAACAACGACGGCGAAGATGCTGCAACGACCGCCATTAACATCGTCATCCCTGTCCAACCTTTCATTTCTCTCTGCAATTCGCTCATTCACGTTCTCGGTTTGCTTTTCGTCTCTGTCTCTGTCGATCTCTTTCTGTTTCTCTCTCTCTCTGATATTATCGTTCACGATTGCAGATAAAATCGGGCCGACAATGGCGGTTCTGAGGCAAGAAATTCGTCAGAACATTGAGCGGCTTGAAATGGCGGAAGAATGGGGGGATTTGGTTGAGATTCTGAAGAAAGAGGGGAGGGAAGGGAGGGCGAGGACGGAAAGCAGTTGTAGCAGAGCGTTTCTTTGGCTGATTAGGTCAGTTTGAATCATTTCACTGTTTTCGCATGCAATTCGACATCCATTGGTTAGTTATGCGTAATAATTAAATAAGCTATGTTTGTTAGACGACTCTCCACAATGGTATGATATTGTCCACTTTGAGCATAAGCTCTCATGGCTTTGCTTCAGGCTTCCCCAAAAGGCCTCATACCAATGGAGAGTGTATTCTTACATTATAAACCCATGACCATTCCCTAAATTAACCGATGTGGGACTTTCATCATCCAACAAGTCAAAAATGACTAAGACTCCAAAGGAGTCGAGCCTCGATTAAGGGGAGGCGTGCTTTGTTCGAGGGGAGGTGTTGGATGATGAAAGTCCCACATCGGCTAATTTAGGGAATGATCATGGGTTTATAAGTGAGGAATACTAACTCCATTGGTATGAGGCCTTTTGAGAAGCCCAAAGCAAAGCCATGAGAGCTTATGCTCAAAGTGGACAATATCATACCATTGTGGAGAGTCGTGTTCGTCTAACACTGTTCATAGCCATAGATTCTCTATTTTATAAACCTAAATTATTTATATTTCTTCATAAAAACCAGGTATATATAATATATATATATATATATTATTTAACATATTGAAATTAGTTTCTTTTAGCTGCATTAATAAAAATACACTTATCTTAATTTCTCATAATAACTTTTAAAAAAATTTAATTAACTTTAAATTTTTTTATAAAAAAAAATCCAAATTACTTTAATTTTTTTTTTTTTTTTTTTTTTTTTTTTTTTTTTTAAAGTTTTTAGGATNNNNTAGTACTACCTATATAGATCGAACCGTTTATCAGCACGAAAATACTCATGACCTTTCAAAAATAACCGTAATTTTGTTTTAAGTATTTAGAAAAATGAGTTTATGGAGTGTAAATAGACGGATTCTATTAATATATTGATGGTAATAACTTTTTATATATATATATATATATATATATATATATATATATATATATGATTAAGGATATTAACGCTACTTTTAAAATTTTATATAAATTTTTGAAACATGGTATTTTAAAACTTTAAAAAAAATTAAAAAAATTAATAATTTTTTTTTTAATTTAGTCTATTCTATTTAAATAATTTTAAAATTTCTCGTTTGTTTAAAATAATATTTTGAATTTTACTTTGAATGTTTTTTTAATCAAATTTAGTAAAATTGTAATAATCCTTTTATGTTGTTTTTTTTTTTTTTTTTTTTTTTTGAAAAGTTAACTAGCATTCGAGATTAGCTAAAATGATAATATTAAATTTGGACGATGAGAAGTATATGAACAAAAATAAACGAGTCTCGTACACATAAACTAAAATGATTATGGTGTACAGATCTCTCGATTTCACATTGGCCCTATTGGAGAAGATAACAAGTAACGAGGCTGGGATGAACATGGAGCGAGCAGTCGAGGAATCCTACAACCGAACTTTGAAGGCATGGCATGGTTGGATTTCGTCCGCTGCTTACAAGGTAAACAATCAATTTTATACCATTCTCTTTGTAATAGTCCAAGCTAACCGTTAGTAGATATTGTCCATTTCGGGCTTCCACTAAGTTCTTAAAACGTGTCTAGTAGAGAGAGGTTTCAACACTCTTTTAAAGAGTGTTTAGTTCTCTTCCCCGACCGATATGAAATCTCACTTTTTTAACCTTGTGTATACAAAGTTACATAAACAAAGATTTAAACGGGTTTGGTTGTTGCAGATAGCTCTAAAACTAGTGCCTGATACACCAACCTTCATCAACATAATCATGGAAGATCACCAAAACTACCACACCCTCCTCCATGACATCCACACTTTGATTCCTTTGCTCTCCACTTTTCTCGAACAAGCTCACTCCATTCTGGTACGATAACGACTCTACAACTTTTGAAGCTTTTAAATCTTTAACTTTTAAAAGTGTTTAATATGCTAAATATATGCAGAGATTGTATAACTTGAATCGGATTAAGTCGAAATAGCTACTGAAGACAAGGAGGAGATCAGAGCCGTGTGTTGCCTTTGTAAATTATATTTCATTTATTTGTATTCCTATCTTTTACTTGTTCCATCTTTGGAGAATCCATATCAGAACGGTCCATTGTGTTCTTGCATTTGTTACTTTCCATGCTTTAATGATCTTGTTCAATGTCGTCTTGTGTTCATGGCAACCATTGCGGATGGACTAGCTGACCATTTAAAGTAGATTTAGTCCATTTTTGTTGCTTGTCACACCTTTGCATTGTAGCCTCTCCTCCTCCCCCATTCTCTTTCTACCGATCGTCGACCTTCAACGTTTTCCTCACTTTGTGTTCGTCCTATGATCGTCTTATAGAGCCACACACTTCAGTCCAATTTTTGGACTAACAATTTGCTTCTAAGCAAGACCTTGTTCGAGATTCTTTACTCTGAATAATTCCCGCATCTATAAAAAATGTAACTTTTACTTTGTGCTTGATGATGTCCCCTTCACTACTTTTCTTCAACTTAAATACCCAGTTTGTGATGGAGTGGGAAGTCGGTGAGTGCCCATGTCTTGTTCTTATTGATGGCATCAAGCTCCTTTTGCATGATCTCCTGCCACGATATCTCAGTTGGTACCTCACGGTAAGTTGTCGGATCTTCGGCAACAAGCAACACCAACTCTTTAGGATCTAGCTCTTCTTCAAGAGTATCTACATAAATTTTAGTGAAAGAACGAAATTTCTTTAGTCTACTATTTGTTGTGAATCCTCCTTTGCTCTCACTTGAACTCCTTTTTTTTTTAGAACTCGTCACGTCTTTTAGTGTCACTAGTGATGACATGTGTGGACTTGTTGGTGTCAATGTTGTTGCAATTTCTAGATTTGTCGTGTCTCCCTTGCCTTCTAGAGCTATGAACTCTGCAATAGTTTGTTTATTGTTGCCGACACTACACTCATCCCACTTCTTTGAATACGACATCTTTCTTTGCTAACTTAATTTTTTTCTCATATAGGATTGTACAATCTGTGCTCCTTGGTCCCATCATCTATGCCAAAATACACTTCATTTAGCTTCTAACCATTAAGCTTCTTGATATGTGGTCCTATAGTCTTAACATGTGTTGTACAATTGAAAAACACTCACGTGCTTGAAATGACATTTTTTATCGGACCATGCTTCATATGGGCTGCAAGTGCCCTACACCTTTTTCAGCAAATGGTTTAGAAGATAAACCACATGTCGTATTACCTAGTCCTAAAAAATCATTGGAACTTGCATGCTTTTGAGTAAGTTTCTTGCCATATTCATTTTGATACGATTTCTTGCATTCGAATAAAATGGATCATTTTCCTTGGATCGGTAAAATTAATCCATCCCCAAATTTCATGTTTTCTATGGGCTTCTCATCAAGCTCTTAAACTTTGTTTGATCGTCGGTCATGCGGTTGCTCGCTTCGTTGTTTAGGTACCACATGTTGGTCTCCACTCAATTTTCTTAATTTGCGAGGAGGTTCGCTATAACCTTTTTTTCATTGAGCATCAATAGGTTGGACATGTAACGGCCCAGATCCACCGCTTTTTGATGACCGATCATCTTTGGGCTTTCCCTTTCGGGCTTCCCCACAAGGCTTTAAAACACGTATGCTAGGGGAAGATCTCCACACACCTTATAAATGGTGTTTTGTTCTCCTCCCCAACCAATTATAAGGATGTGGAAACCTTCCTCTAGCAGACGAGTCTTAAAGCCTTGAGGGGAAGCACAAATAGAACAATATCTGCTAGCGATGAATCTAGGTCGTTACAATTGGTAACAGAGCCCAGTTATGGGATTCTGTAGACGGCTTACTGTTGGGTTTTATATCCTATAACTCATAGTTTGTAAACAAAAAACATATTCTATTTTCAATAAAGTTATTATGGTTGTTTATTCAGTAAAGATTGTTATAGAATAAAGTGAACGTTACGATCATTAATCTAAATCCAATAAACTAAGAACACTCTGGCTATAGTATGATTACTTGAACTATATGTAGAGACATAAGAGTTGATCAAGTTCAAGTATATAGTCAAAATGATCTATAGTATAAGGATAAGGCTGAGTACCTTATTCTAAGTACACTATTAATGCAGCCCACTTTTGTATATGATATAAACAATGTGATCATTAAATTGTACATGTGGAGACATGTGAGTGGAGGAGTCCTATGCAATGAGTATTGCATAAGATCGGACCATGAAGAAAATCACTCTCACTTTATAATGTCGTTTACTGTTGAGACTGATTTTCTTTTCATTCGATGACCTAGGTAACTCGATCTTAATCCTGAGCTAACTATGAACTCCTGTTCATTCAGAATTATCCTTAGATTTGCATGGGTGAGAGTGGCAAGTTCGCCAACTCAATAGGCCTCCCATTTCAGGGAAAAGACTAGGTAAATGGCTGGGGACGTGGGGTGCAAGATGGAATTCACTCCTACCCACTTTTAGGAATAGAAGAGAGGTAGTTCTCTTTAAGTACTGACTCCAGGTATTGAACAAGGGGCCCCACCCTCTCATTGGCCTAAGAGGGATCTGATTTACTTATTGGACCACAAACCAATTGTTCATTAGAGGATCAGTAAGACATAAGAAACAAGAAGTAACTTCATGGGTAAAACAGTAAATTGACCCAGCTCTAGTTACGAACAACTTGTGAAGGATCGACTTACTAATCATGGTTATATCAAATGGATAGAAATATATCTATAGTGAGGGGAGTGCAAATACTAGGCTATAGTGGAATGTTCTAGTAGTTAACGAATGTTGGTTAACAAGGTTAATGAGTTTAACCGGTTAATCTTGGATCGTTGGAGCCCATGATCTATTGGTCCATTAGGTCCCTCTGCTAGCTCATATCGGACTAAACCATAGAACAGCGTGACGAGTGAGTTCGAAGTGTTCGAATTCAAATTAGGGAGATTGCGCTACATATATACGATATATTTAACCGCATTTTTGTTTTATTTACGAATTAAACAAAAAGAGAGAATTTGATATATTTAAATAATATTTAATATCTTAATCAAATATGTGTCAGAATTAATTTGGATTGTGATTCGAATTAATATTAAATAATAATTAAATAGTTTAATTAATCATTTAATATTACTTTAATTTGAAATTAATAATTCAAATTGATTGTTGAATCAAAACGACGAAAGTAAAAATGTTGACTTCATTTAATGGAAAAATCTATGTTAGTGGAATTTTGAGGTGTAAAAATTTGGTTTAACCAAACTTGCATGCTTGCCAAATAAACCCCACAAATTTGAGTGGAATTTTGAGTGTCAAAATTTGGTGATCTCAAATTTGCATGAACATGCAAACATGACTCTATAAATAGAGTGATCATAATACATGAAATGTCGTTCTTCTTGGTGAAAAACCTTGAGAAAAACCTCTCACAAACACTCTCTTTATATATTCAAAATTCTTTCCAAGTTTAAGTCACTCACCGGATTCCACAATCCCGTTCTAAGGCCAGAGGATAGTGGAGAAGACACTAGTGGTGGTTCGAAACCGGTTCGTGAGGAAAAATGAATTTGAACTACAAAAGGTTAGTATTCAAACTCATTAAATTTTAATACGTATGAACATGCTAGTTATTTACTATCATTGATGTTCTAAAGTGTCTAAGGTCCAAATTGCTTACACATGTGATATATTAACACCATCACTTACATCGTAAGCTAAAAAATTTCCCATGACTGAATGACAAACCCTTATCACTTCCAAGTACGCTTGACCATAAAATGGAGGAATATGTATTGTTGAATATTGAAATTACGTTGGTAAACATGAGTGATTTTATGTACATTCGTAAGTCAAAATTAGTGGATAATGCATGTTGCATAATGTACGAATATGTATTGTCGAATATTGATATTTTGATTGGCTATCATGGGGTGATTTTGTGCACGTTTGTAAGTCAAAAGTAGTGGATAATACACATTGCATAATACTCGGCTGAAAAAATAAAATTTTATGAGGTAATTAATTGTTGATTAGGAATGAAGCAAGGAAAAAGATGTCAATTAGATAGAGGAGTTTTCGTTGACAGCTGATGGAGGGCTTTTATACCATGGGCAATTGTGTGTGCCAAATGATGAAGATTTTAAGGTAGAGATCCTAACCAAGGCTCACCACTCGCCATTCGCCCTACATCCTGGTAGTACCAAGATGTATCAAGATTTGAAATGACATTATTGGTGGTGGAATATGAAACATGATGTAGTCGAGTTTGTGAGTAAGTGTCTGGTTTGCCAACAAGTCAAAGCCCCAAGGCAGAAGCCAGCAGGGCTATTACAACCACTTAGCATACTTGAATGGAAGTGGGAGAACATCGTCATGGACTTTATCGTGGAATTATTGAGGACGGCCAGAGGCTACACAGTTATATGAGTTGTGGTAGATAGGCTCACCAAGTCAGCTCACTTCCTACCAGGAAAGTCCACCTATTCCGTGGATAAATGGGCTCAGTTGTACTTGAAGGAAGTAACAAGACTGTGTCAGACAGGGATCCCCGGTTCACATCAAAGTTTTGGAAAAGCCTTCAACAAGTGTTGGGTACACGACTAAAGTTTAGTACAACATTCCACCCACAGACGAATGAACAAACTGAATGCTTAAACCAAATTCTGGAGGATATGTTACAGACCTGTTTGTTGGACTTTGCCGGTAGCTGGGACACATACTTGCATCTCATAGAGTTCGCATCTAACAACCATTATCAAGCGACGTTGGGTATGGCATCTTTTGAGGCCTTATACGGGAAGAAGTGTTGATCCCCAATGTGTTGGGATGAAGAAGGAGAACGCAAGTTGTTGGTCCCTGATTTAGTGCAAGCAACTTATGAGACTATCCAGAAATAAGGATTAGAATGCGTACGACCCAAAGCAGCCAAAAGAGTTATGCCGATGTGAGACGAATGGATTTGGAGTTTGAGGTGGGGGACAAAATATTCCTGAAGGTGGCTCCCATGAAAGGCGTTCTTAGGTTCGGGCGCAAAGGAAAGTTAAGCCCACGCTTCATTGGACCATTTGAGATCTTGGAGCAAGTGAGACAAGTAGCTTACCAGTTGGCTCTACCACCTGTACTTTCAAGAGTCCACAATGTGTTCCATATATCGATGTTGTGACTGCACATAGCAGACCTATCGCATGTGATAGATTTCAAACCCATACGGTTGGATAAGGGTTTGAACTATGAGGAAGAACCAGTACAAATTGTGATTAGAGAAGTGAAGACCCTACGTAATCGAGAGATCGCGTTTATCAAGGTATTATGACGGAATCACCAGCTAGAACAAGTCACTTGGGAGCAAGAAGAGGAAATGATGATCAAGTACCCTCGGGCTCATCACAGCGGAAGGTAAGTAACCTAAGCCTTGTGCATTTAAGTGAAGCTTTCGAGAACGAAAGTTTCTTTTTTGGGGAGTATTGTAAGGCCCAATACAAAATAATAATTATAAAAATAAGACTAAGGTCAAGTCATTTTAGCCAAACTCTTAGCCAACCACCAACCTCTTTAGTTTTTGCACGAAGTCAGAGGCAAGTCAGCCACCCTAAGCCAACCGCCGCCCTTCCTTATGTCATCTTCTTCGTTATTTTGACCGCTACCCTCCCTTCTTTCTGTGTCATTTCCTTCCTTAAGCCGCTGCCACCCAACGTTCACGACGTCTCGCCGTCGATTATTTCCTACATCACCCTACGCCTCTCCGCACATCAGAAAACTACCACCCAACACCCACATCGCCGCTGCAAGTGAATGCCATCATCGTCGTTAAAACCAACATTAAGAGGATTAAACGCAGCCAAGATACAACACGGTTTCCTCGCGAGATAGATAGGATTGTAACCAACCTCTACATGGACAGCAGGCTCAATGGAGTGAACCAATAGTTGTAGGAACGGTTAGGAAAGGAGCTCTCTAGATAAATGATACTCCTGTTGAAACTAAAGGTTTTGGTTTTGAAAAAGGGTCGAACAAATTTGTCATATAGTTGTGTGCTATGTAATCTAATTGTTGTGTGTGTGCTGTGCAATCTATCGGTGACTTGATTGTGTTTAGTTGTATTTGGTGATTGGGTTCGATGTGAGCTGTCTGACAAAATATATGTGGGACCTATTGCATGCATATTGTGTTTGTTGGTGGCGATGGTTAAGGAAATTGTGGTAATAGTTACACGCTGTGTGTTTTCAGTAACTAGCCACTAATAGTCACCTTCGGTGATGATTGTAGAAAATTACTATCGAGGCAAGGGTTACATGTTGTGTGTTTCGACTAACTAGCTGTCGATAGTCATTTTGAAGAAATAAGGAGGGGTGTTGATTCTAATGGTTACACGTTGTATGTTTCGGGTAACCAGCCAGGGATAATCATTATAAGGAGTAAAGACCGGCGTTGATTTTATTGTAACAATAATCACCCGCTGCATGTTTCGGATAATTAGCTACTAGGGTCTTCGATTTTGGTTGAATATGTATTTGATCCCAATAGAGAGTTCTTTATTGAGTATTTTAATATTCACACGGTTTTTAAATGGTTTTCACTGTCCCAAGATACCAAAGTCAATTATGGGCAACTCAAGGATTTCATGTTTTTTTATTTGAGTTTTATTTTGTTGGATAAATGCATTTTTGTTCGTTAATTTAAATTATGTTTGAGTACACCTAGTTTATGGAAACTAGGCGGTCACACCAAATTAATTTTAATTTTCAGTTGTTTAAACATTTTAGGCGGCATGTTTTTAACCTTTTGAAGGGTATCCCGCATTTAATTCTAATAAAGGATCGTTTTTGCATAGTTTTCAATAATTTTTAAATAAATCAAATTATTTTTGGTAATGACCCTCACTGCTACTTAAAGGATAAGTCGGGTAGTTACAAATGGTATCAGAGTCAGACACTGGACGATGTGTCAGTATTCTCACTGTTCCCCAAAGGGGGTAGACACAAGGCGATGTGCCAATAAGGACGCTGGGCCCCGAAGGGGGGTGGATTTGGTGGCAATCTCATATCGATTGGAGAAAGGAACGAGTGTCAGCGAGGACGCTGAGCCCCGAAGGGGGTTGGATTGTGATGTCTCACATTGGTTGGGGAGGAGAACAAAAATAATTTATAAAGGTGTGGAAACCTTCCCCTAACAAACTCGTTTTAAAGCTTTGAGGGGAAGCCTAAAGAAGCCAATATCGGCTAGCAGTGGATCTAGGTCGTTACAGGACATCTTCTCGATCAACATCAGTGCAGGTTCTTAGTCATGCATGAGTGTGAAGTTTGCCTCTTTATTGTGCTTCTTATTGTTGCACTCGCCGCATAATTCTTGTATTTTCACAAAAGTAACACTTAATCATGCTCTTATTCTTCTAGAGTTGATATTATCTTGGGTTTGTGAGATATTGTCACAGCCTCTTATGCCACCACGTCCATGACCTCTGCTTTTCATGTTGTGGTCGTCGCATCCTTTCGAACTTGAAAAAAAAGAATTGGCCGCATTTTTCTTTTTCGTCTATGCAAGTCACTCCTCGTGTGTGAGTAAGAGGTGTTTCTCCTCTTCTTTATCACCATAGCCCCGAAGTCTCTCCTCATAGACCTTAAGACGACCAATAACCATCTCAACCGACATATTCTCATTTGGGCAACTTATTTACTAGCTTGTGTTATATATGATCTTCGGATCTTTAAACCTCTACTTGCTATTGAACTAAAAATAATAATAAATTGTTTGCTATTATTATTTTTGTAATTATTATACTAAATTTTCCGACGTGGATGTATCAATGGTATATCTATACACCTTATTTTTAGTACGTTAATCTAACTATATATATTTCGTATATCAGTCATATTTAGGCATACATCTAATATGCTTTATATTTTGTTTATCAATTATATTTGATATACGGTATATTTTGTATATAAGTCAATTGATATACTTAATATGTATTATGTAATAGTTCAAGCCCACCTCTAACCGATATTGTCATTTATGTCATTTTCCCTCTTAAGATTGCCCCAAAAATTTTAGATGTGTCTGTTAGGGAAAGGTTTCCACATCTTATAAAAGAATGATTAGTTCCTCTCTTTACCTGATATGAGATCTCACTATCCAGGAGAACAAATATTCGTGGAAACTTTTACTTAGAATATACATTTTAAAAAACTCTGAATAAAAAACTCAAAAAGGACAATATCTGCTATCAGTGAACTTGAATCGTTACATATTCAAAATTTTATTTCATGTATAAAATTGACGTATTGTAGTAGTTTACATTTGAAATACACATTGAATGAATATTCATTACCTATTGAATGAGTGTTGATAGACAACTATGACACACTTATATCAAACTTAAATGAATTTTGAATGTGTTGATATCTTACTATTATAATCACAAAGTTTAAATGAGTATTGATCCATTTGATTCTAAAAGTAGGAATTAATTATCAAAGATAATATAAACACCAACGGGCAGATGGGTATAGAAATTTCCATACCGTGAGGTGTCGTGGTGTGAGTAGTCGCTCATCTGAAAATCTTTGCCATTTTTTTCCCACTTCATGGATCAGGTGCGAATTTTGATCTTCTTTTTTGTTTGACTCCCCTGTTCTTAGCTTCAAACTCTTTATTTATTTGTTCTATATGGATTTCTAGACATTCTTATACGTAGATCTCGTAATTTCTTCATCCGTTCATCTCAAAATCCATTCATTTTAATGATTGCTGAAGGGATCCCTCCTTGATTGAATCAACCTTCAGTTTTTGCCATTTGGGTATGTTTAATTCAATCCCAAATCGATACCCATCTCCTGGATTGTTCATATCATGCGCAAAATTTCATATGGGTCCTCAAATCCCAAGTCCTTCAATGCATATCCAAGAGGAGGCGACTTCGATTTAGAATCAGGAGGAACCCTAAAAAGAATTCGAAAGCCCAAAAATCCACCAATCTATTTCGTAAGAATGTTCAAATCTATTGGAAATCGTATCCATTACTATTACAAGCTGCATCCTGTTATAGTTTTGTTCATCTGTTTATCAATTGGGGTAACACTTCTCATGATCTTGTCGATGTATGAAAATCATTATCGGATGACGAATTATTACGGGAAATTGAATTTAAATTCTGAGAGATTCCCATTTCCAAAGCTTCGAAATCTTGTAATGGTTGCTGGTCACTCTGTTTATGCAAGTAGTAGCTGTGAGAAAGTTGAGAAGGAAGATTCGTGGGTTTTGGAATCGTATCAGAAGCATCCAGGCCAAGCTGCTACGTTTGTTTCTCATATTAAAGAGGGGATTGAGATAGCAGCGATGGATGATGCGGCTTTGTTGCTGTTTAGTGGTGGAGAGACTAGAAAAAATGCTGGCCCTCGAAGTGAGGCACAGAGTTATTGGGCTGTTGCTGAATCAAAATCATGGTTTGGTAATGCATTTCTTAAATCATAGATACTATACTGTTGTGGATTGTAATATGATTGTGATACATGATTATCTTATAAATTGTTGTAATGTTTAGGTAATAAAGAGAATGTGAGATCAAGAGCACTCACAGAGGAGCATGCCAGGGATAGCTTTGAGAATCTTCTGTTCAGCATTTGTCGGTTTCGGGAGCTAACTGGAGAGTATCCTCGAAACATTACTGTAAGTCGTTTTACTTGAAGAATGTAGAAATGTATACACAAAGGCTTTGAGACATGAGGAGAAGTTGCTAGCTGTTGGTCTAGATAGAGAGGAATGGATTATTCATCTTTTTGTGACACTTGTTTGTGTGATTACATATAGTTCATGAAAATGCTACATTATTATGAGTAATTGATGGATTAAGTATTGAAGATGTAGTGTTATTGCCTGAAGTAGTAACGTGAGATCTCACGTCGGTTGGGGAGGAGAACGAAGCATTCTTTATAAGGGTGTGGAAACCTCTCCTTAGTAGACGTATTTTAAAAATCTTGAGGGGAAGCTTGGAAGGGAAAGTTTAAAAGGGACAATATCTGCTAGCGGTAAACTTGGGCTGTTACAAATGGTATGAGAGATAGACACCAGGCGATGTGTCAGCGAGAAGGCTAAGCCCCGAAGGGGGGTGGACATGAGGCGGTGGGCCAGCAAGGACGCTGGGCCTCGAAGGGGTGTGGATTGGGGGTCTCACATCGATTGGAGAAGGGAACGTGTGCCAACGAGGATGCTGGGCCCAAAAGGGGGTGGATTTTGAGATCTCACATCAGTTGGGGAGGAGAACGAAGCATTCTTTATAAGGGTGTGGAAACCTCTTCCTAGCAGATTTGTTTTAAAAATCTTGAGGGAAAAGCCCAAAGAAGACAACATTTGCTAGAGGTGAACTTGGGTTGTTACAAATGGTATGAGAGTTAGACACCGGGCGATGTGTCAGCGAGGCGGTGTACCAGCATGGACGCTAGGCCTCAAAAGGAGTGTGGATTGGGGGTCTCACATCGATTAGGAAAGGGAACGAGTGCCAGCAAGGATGCTGGACCTAGAAGGGGGGTGGATTGTGAGACCCCACATCGGTTGGGGAGGAGATCGAAGCATTCTTTATAAGAGTGTAGAAACCGCTCCCTTGGAAACACGTTTTAAGAAAACCTTGAGGGGAAACCCGAAGGGGAAAGCCCAAAGAAGACTAGAACTTGAGTCTGGCGCCTTAGATCATGGATGAGTACCGATTTCTCTGCGTAGCTCTAGAAGACTCGTTTTAAAAATCTTGAGGGAAACCCAAAAAGAAAAGCCTAAAAAGGACGGCAATATCTGCTAGTGGTGGGCTTGGGCGGTTACAGAGTTGTTACGGAGGGAGTTAGGCATTTGATGAGTGAATTAGAGCTTGAGAGAGATAGCAAGAGGGAGAGTTAAAGTACCTCGAATCACTTGTTTATATTGTTATTTCTTCATTGACATTGCTATATAGCTATCTTTGACAGTTTCTGATATTTCATGTATGTGGATACTCTGAGAGTACCAGTAAGGGGTATATGGGTTATATCAGTATGATCAAGATCTTCCTGAATGAAGAACAATGATAATTACATCAGCTTCTTGTTTAGTTCGTTTTTGATGTTAATTTGTTAGGATAATCGTTCAGTAGCTTCGTTTTCAGGTGGTAAGCTACGATTTCAAAGAGAAGAGATTTGCAAATCTCCATAGATCTGCCATTAACTTTCCAAAATCAAGGTTCTTCTATGCTGGCACACCAGCTTCAATGACTTCGAAAGACGCTGCTCTAAAGGGCGAAGCATTGGTACGAGCTCAGTTCCAAGACGATCCCTTCGGTTGCCAAGGTTCCCTCTACCGCAAAAAACTCGGAAGAGACCCTTTTCATCGGTCGATACCTTATCCGAACGGCTGCCCTGAGATTGCTGGCCTTTTCAGATATTGCAGACCAGGTCCTTATCCTGGATCCCTGCCGTGGACTAAGTGAGTCTTGTACTGCGGACTCATGAGGTTAGATCTAACATTCTTATTGGCAATACACACAGCATTCTATTCTAATGGATGTCTTCACACAACATTTTGTAGCATATAGTGTTTACATATACTGCTATCATTGTAAGAACCTTCCACGTCTTCCCTATTACTATGCATTCTTATTTGCTATTTTATCATTTTCTATTTATAGCTTTATGTAGTCTAAGTAATATATAAAGCGCACACTCGATCTAGATGAACACAAATAACCAGAGAGAGAAAATGCAAGGAAGAATATTGGCTAAAGGTTTTGTATTGATGACTTTAGGTATACACAGAAAATACAGAGAATGAGAAGAGTACATCTTCGAAGCACTGCCTAAGGGGTATATATATGGTTTCAGTTTACTTATATGACCATCTTCCATATATAGTTTTACTATCTATATGTAACGGCTTAGGCCCACCGCTAGCAGATATTGTCCTTTTTGGATTTTCCCTTTCGAGCTTCCGCTCAAGGTTTCTAAAACACGTCTGCTAGAGAAAGGTTTCCACACCATTATAAAAGGTGTTTCGTTCTCCCTTCCAACCGATGTGGGATCTCATAATCCACCCCCTTCGAGGCCCAGTGTCCTCGTAGGCACTCATTCCTTTCAATCGATGTGGGACCCACCAAATCCACTCCCCTTCGGGGCTCAGCCTCCTCACTGGTACATCAGTCGGTGTCTAGGTCTATTACCATTTGTAATGGCCTAGGCCCACCGCTAGTAGATATTATCTTCTTTGGGCTTTCCCTTTCGAGTTTCCCCCTCAAGGTTTTTAAAACACGTCTGCTAGGGAGAGGTTTTCACACCCTTATAAAGGGTGTTTTGTTCTTTTACCAAACCGTCTGCTAGGGAGAGGTTTCCACACCCTTATAAAGGGTGTTTTGTTCTTTTACCAAACCAATGTAGGATCTCATAATCCACCCCCTTCAGGACCCAACGTCCTCGTTCGCACTCGTTCCTTTCTCAATTGATGTGGGACCCTCACTAAATCCACCCCCTTCGGGGCATAGCATCTTTACTGGCACATCGGCCGGTGTCTAGCTCTAATATCATTTGTAACGATCTAGGCACACCGCTAGCAGATATTATATTCTTTGGGCTTTCTCTTTCGGGCTTCCCCTCAAAGTTTTTAAAATACGTCTGTCAAGGAGAGGTTTCCACACCTTATAAAAGGTGTTTCATTCTCCCCCAAACCAATGTGGGATCTCATACTATAACAATTGAATAAGCCATAAATAGGCAGCAAGCTTCGTATCGTGTTTATTAGACAAAAGTTAATTGATTTGGCATAATAGATGATACAACCAGTGACGGAGATTTGAAACGTGTCGGTTTATTTTAGTTTAAATCATTAGATCATGGATACAATAGTAGTTCATTCAAAGGGTTTCCCATATCATCCCAAGTTCTCAAGCATCGGGCAACTCGAGAGTTCCTTCCCCTTCTTCTCTGCAGAATCATCCATCTTAGGACCCTTCACAAGAGGTCCAAGCAACTGAGCAGGATCATAAAACTGCTCCACCTTCACTATCTTCTTATTCTCATCCAACTCTAAAATTCAGAATTGAATATGAACACTTGACTGTTTAGTATTATGATGAAACATCAATCACTGTTTGATATTTACCTCAAAGATCCCAATGCCATACAACTCAACCAATTCACCTGTAGGAGCATGTCCTTTAGAAGGACCCTCCTTGTAAGCCCAATGCCTAAACTTATACACAATCAACGGTGGCCCCGAGTAAACCTGCACGATCTCGAGAGCAAACCCACGTGGAAAAGTCGTCGTGAAAAGCTTATTAGATGTCTCTGCTGTTTCGTGTTTCGGGTCGTATAATCTGTACTCTGCAGGAAGAGAGGTTTGAAGTGCAGCATTGTACCCTCCCCCTAGCTTTCTTTTCTCCTCCAGAGTGATGGGCTTCCTTCCATTTAGACTGAAAGTTACTTTGTTGGGATCCATTATTTTGTAGTCCTCTTGCTTTACTTTGTTGATATTCTCCACTTCCCAATTCTTGACCAAGTTTTGGACCTCTTCCTCCAGTGATCCAGGAGGCCAAATCTTGATAATTTAGTGTCAACACTAAAATAGATATCAATAGAAAACCGCTCGATATCGGAAGGTATAAGCGAGGGATTACCTTAGTTCGTCCTTCCTCGAAGAGCTTGTTAACGCCTTTGTAGTTCGGAGGAGCTCCAAATCTCCATGTGGTGTTCTTCTCGACGTCCCCGTTCAATAGCCATCGATAAGGATCTTGTTTAGCTGCAGGGGAAGCCATTGGTTTGGTGCTAGACCCAATTGGTGAAGAAGCATATTATGTAGTGGTAATGAGAGGTGTTGTTTTGGTTTGTTTGTGTGATAAATGAGTCGATGAAGAAAAGTTGATATGGCCAATAAGTTTTGATGTCATTGACAACGTCATATTGACTTGTTGAAAAGTCTCATATGATAATTACTTTTCGAAGTTTGGTCGAACTATCTTTCGAAGAATTTTGGCAGCCCATGTGAGAGAATCGACAAAATATTTTCAACTAAGAGATTAGAGATTTGAATTTAGATTCGATCCCTGATGGCCCGTGCTCAGGATTTGGAATTTGAATTTGATCCCTGATAGCCTCGACATTTCTATGCATCCTTTACTACATGATCACATTACTAGGAGAGGTATCGTTGTGATACCATTTGTAACGACCCATGTCTAAAAGTTGTTTAAACCTTTTTTAGTCATTCTATCCTCAAGATAGCTCTTATTCGAATGTGTTCTCGATTCATGCACATACCCCTTATTTATTAAATTTTAGAACATTGGTTCTCTAAAAAGTGATTCCTAAGTGTATATTTATAAGTTTCTTTATCTCATAATATAGAAATTAACTCAGCTTCCAAATTATATACCGTTTAATTCCATAGTATAAGTTTAATCTTTAAATTTTTAAATTTGTATCTAATAGAACTTTGTATCTTATCTCTCGATTATAAAAAGTATTTAATAAATATCTTAATATTTAAACTTTTAATTTGATATATATGAAACACAAATTTTTTATATAAAATTAAACTTTAATAATCTATCAAATACAAAATTCAATTTTATGAAACCTAACAAGTAATCATAACAAATGTGATTCTAGGAAGTACAACGGAACTACGAATTCAAGTGCGATGACAATCTATATTCAATAGCCTACGTGTGCCTCCATGTCGACTGCTACGTCAAGCTGCTTCTGAAAAGAAAATTGAAGTAGTAGAGTTGAGCATGTAAAATATACTCAATAAGCAGTTTGATATTAAGTTGTGTTGATCTTATTCATACGTTAGGTATTTTATTCTCTTTTGGAGATTCGTTCTCCGTATAGTCTCTTCGTAGGTTCTACTTTCTCTTGATTCTCGGTCCTATCTGGACATCCAGCCCTCAAAATATTCTTAAGTTCTCTAGGTCTCTTAGTTAGCCGTTTATGCTAGTCTCTTGTCATCATAATCATATCTCTAAGTTCTTGAGGCGCAACCTGATATTAATCCATAGGGTTCATGCATGCTAAAACTTGATCAACTCTAAGGTGTAATTGTGAACCTCTTTTGCTCATGGCAGGTTCACCGAAAGAAAGCTAACTTGCAAACTTTCTAATAGTCTCCACAGGGTACAAATTATACTATCATAAAGCATCATAGGTCAGTTCTATAGTTATCCGGACCCTTGACAATTGAGTCAGGTTTACAATGAGGAGCTAGTATTGGCAAACCCTTACTGTCTCAATCGCATAACTCACATGCATGAACAATAATCATAACCAACTCGTAAAGTACAGCTGTGGACCCCTATCGCTCGTGACAGGCTCACTACAGGAAGTTAACTGGCAAACTTCACAATATTCCCCACCGAGTATAGTCAAAAGTCATAAAATATCATAAGCCAATTCTATGGTTATCTAGACCCTTGACAATCGAGTCAGGTTCATGGCAAGAGGTTAGTTGGTGAACCCCTAATCGTCCCCGTATAACCGCATACATCATAAACAAATGGAACAAAGACATAACATAGTGATCTAAACATGGTTAACTAGTCATGAATTTCAATTCAGAAGATACTGGGTATGTGTTTAATAAACATGCATAATAACATTCTACATGTATCATCTCAGCTCTTTTTATGTCTAAACATTTATAATAGGCTTCTTATCACATGCTTTGTATCATACTAAAGGCATGGTCTCAATTTCGATCAAATCACAACTCAACAGTTCATTATTCGATAAATTACTCGATAAACATGAATTGTAGCATTTAACGTGCTCTTATATACATCAAATCAACTCATTCCATGCTCAAATTTCTATGATATGCTTCTTATATCATAAATTCATGCATACTACGAGCATAATTAAATCTAAGGTTTCAAGGTACTACTTGGAATGCATGAAACTTTTTGCTTGGGTTTGGGTCTTCCAAAAAGACCCAAATTTACATCTTTCAATTAATCATAGGTTACTGTAAAGTTTATGTTCAAGGATATAAATAGTCGTTTATGGTGTTGTTTTAGCACGAACATTTTGAAGATTAAAACTGTCGTGATCCTAAAATATAAAAACACAGTCAAATAATTAAGCAAACAACACCACAAACAAAACAAAATTCAATTACAAGTTGATGTTGTTCAAATTTTATTACAAATGGAGAAACGAGCATAGGATACAGTTACAAAATGAATACAAAGACCCAAAATAAATATAAAAAAATGAACTAATGGTTCAAAACGCGACTCCCTCTGTGATTGCATAGCTTTCAAACACTCCTCCACCTCCACCTACAACCTACAAACATCTGGAAAAGAAAGAGGAAATGAGTGAGTATAAAAATACTCCGAAAGTAACCTTAGTATAAAATAATGCTTAGTCTAGTAGGTACCCATGGACTTTACTTTAGGTTCTATGAAGTTTTAGCCTAGTCTCTATAGCTATCTGGGGAGGCCTCAAATATTCGAGCATATCTTTAGTATGAATCTTATCCTTAGGGGCCTGTACAAGTTTTCTAACATTTTTTGTATGAATCTTATTCTAGTGGGATAGTATGTGGTATGAATCTTATTCTAGTGGGATAGTATGATATTTGCTAGCCTGAACATCATTCAAGAGAGGTTAGCTAGCGAACTCTCTCACAAGACCATATAGTCACCCTAGTTTGGGGTGACCGACCCTCGAGTGCTTTCCAACTATTACGCCTACTTGCGTGGTTTCGTGCCCCCTCTCAAGACATCTATTACTGCACCGGGTAAAGTATCTAGTCACCTGGATGCACTACGCTATCCGACATAGGCTTGACTTGACAATACTTGTACAACTATTGCTTGGTAGGTGTTGCTACTGTTAAGGACATACTAGAGGAGATAGGAGGCAAAAAGGGGATGAAGGATTATAAAGCGATGAGGATCGTGTGTCTGTCGTCTAGTTATAATACGCGCCTGGAAGGTCCGACCTGTTTGATCCGAAATCTATGTCCATGTCCAATGACTTGAACCGAATCTGCAAAGGCCATGTGTCAGCAGAGGAAAAACTAAGAAAATTCTCGCACACTTCCAAATTTGAACTCACGCCCTTAACCTTGAAATAGCCAGTTGGCATGCACCACGTGGCATATCGAAAGCTCAAGTGTCACCTCCCTTGGGCGCATTCGTACTTGCACAAAGTCCTTCCAATAAGCATGGGTGAGTTTTTGACCCATTTGACCTCTTGTTTGAGTATTTTTCGTTCCAGCTTCGATACTGACCCTAATTCTACTTAAATTAGGACCTACTAGTGAGTTTTTAAGAAACTGGAAGTTTCCAACTAGTGGAAAAGCCAGCTTGGGAGGGCACGCTTCATTCTAGTAATTAACCACATGGAATTTAGGCAAGCAATACTTGTAGAGATAGCTAGGACGAGTCGAGCATACCTTGTCAAATCTCATTTAACGTTTCTAGAAAGTTTAGAGCTAGCTCCTCGGGGTGCACTCTAGATCTTTAGTAAACCTAGTGATTCCTACGAGTATTGCTTGCCTAAAATCTGTCTGGTTACTTATCGAGATGAAGTACGCCCTCTCAAGCTTGCTTTTCTGCTCATTGGAAACTTCCAATTTCTTAAAAAATCACTAATAGGTCTTGATTCAAGTAGAATTAGAGTCAGTATCGAAACCAGGACTAAAGATAGTCAAACGGGAGGTCAAATAGGTCAAAAACTCACCTCATGCTCGCTAGGACTCCCACGCGCAAATATGGACGCGTCCAAACTTGCTCTTTTAGCATGCCAACGGGTTGTTTCGAGGTCGAGAGAGAGAGAGAGAGTTCAAATTTGGAGGCGTGCAAAACATTTCTTAGATTTTCGTGCACACAGAGTCAATTCGAGTTGTCAAACGTGGGCACAAATTTCAAATTAAATAGGTCAGACCTCTGAGACACGTATTATCACAGAACGAAAGACGCTCAATCCCACTCCCTGTGTGACATGTGGCAGCAGTTCAACCTAACACGCCCACGTCCTAGTTGTGTGACGAGTTTCCTACCTCTCTCTTCCCTGCGAGTTCACTATTCAAAAAGCGGATAAATTTTTCATCTTCATACTATTTTCTTTGCACTTTTATAAGTTCCTCACTCTTTGGCACATACATGTATCACATCGTGGACGAGGATAAATTAGATCTTTAATGAATGTGTTGTATATGGAAAGTTTTGTTACAAAAAAAAAAAAAAAAACAAATAAGTAAAGAAATTGGTATCGCCCAAACTTGAATCGAAGACCTTCAGTATGTTAGGATAACCAACTACACTACGACACTAAGTATTGGTTGAGAAAAAAGTCATCCTATTAATAAATAATAAATAAATAAATAAAATTTCAATTAAATTCGACATAAATCAAACTAAGTTTATTATTTGAGATTATTTATTCCATTATTGAGTTATAAGTTATAGGATTTTTCTTAGGAAATAAAAGAATTAATATGTATGTTTGCTTCCAGCCCAACAAATGGTGTCGTGGTGTAGTTGGTTATCACGTCAGTCTAACACACTGAAGGTCTCCGGTTCGAGTCCGGGCGACGCCATGTTTTACAATTTCTTTTGTTATTTTGTTTATTTTTCCGTGTTAATAAGGTTGTAACTAAATGCCTCACATGTCTGTATACATGAAAAAATTCATTTAAAACATGATTCTTAAGGGTACAATTTAAACATAAATGCAATTACCCTAGCTTCGGTTTCATGGCCTCCTCGATGGACTATTCTTAAGGGTACAATTTAAACATAAATGCAACTACCCTAGTTTCGGTTTCATGGCCTCCTCGATGAACTATTCTGAAGGGTACAATTTAAACATAAATGCAACTACCCTAGTTTCGGTTTCATGGCCTTCTTGATGGACTATTCTGAATGGTACAATTTAAACATAAATGCAATTACCCTAGCTTCGGTTTCATGGCCTCCTCGACATTGTAGTCAGTCCGTAGGGGGATATCTTACCTTCACCTTAAAATGCATACACGACTTTGCATGAAACTTTCCATGACCTTGAACTTATTGTTATTTTGTTTCTTCTATTTCATTTTGTTTCTTCTATTTCATTGATGTTTATTTTTATTTGAAATTATTTTATGAACGTTTAAGTCCACGACATCATTTATGAAATATTTTAAATGAATTTTTTTGTAACAGAGCTTAGGCTTATAGATTCTATAGACTAGCCTAAGATGTAGGCTCAAAATGTTTCCATGGCTTGGAATATGAGTGCTACAAGATGTAAGGATGATTAAGAACATATTTAGATTTAACAAGATTTATATTGCTATTATAAAGTTATAGTATCGTAAAAAGCATAGGTTACTTGATACTAAACGTATGAAAATAATTTTACTAAGAAATGTTAGATGTTTCAATTAAATATCTCAAAATATTGTTAAACGAAGTAGTGTTATGACATAGAGACAAAAAAGGATGAAAAGTGGAGTGAGAGATCCATGAGGATGAAAAGTGTAGAAATTTGGATAGGGAATTGAGGACCCAAAAGTGAATAGGTAAGTAACTAATTTTCTCAAGTTTTAGTGGTATGAATCATTTAGAAATCTATACGAACCCTAATTTAAGTTATATTTAAAGAATTATGTTAAAAACGGAAGGTTAAGGACCTAAACTAAACAATTTATTCATTTTCGAAGTGATTTTAAAGTAACCCACATTGGTTAGAGAGGAGAATAAACCATCATTTATAAGGGTGTAGAAACCTCCCGTAGTAGAGCGTTTTAAAAGGACGCTGGCCCCAAAGGGGGTGGATTTGGGGGCAGTCCCACGTCAAATGTAGGAAGAAAAGAGTGTCTGCAAGGATATTGGGCTCCAAAGAGGGGTGAATTGTAATGTCCACATTGGTTAGGAGGAGAACAAACCACCATTTGAATAAACCACCGAGCCCCAAAGGGGGGTGGAATGTGATGCCATATTGGTTGGGGAGGAGAACAAACCACCATTTGAATAAACCACCGGTCCCCAAAGAGGGGTGGAATGTGATGCCACATTGGTTGGAGAGGAGAACAAACCACCATTTGAATAAACCACAGGGCCCAAAGGGGGTGGAATGTGATGTCCCACATTGGTTGGGGAGAAGAACAAACGACCATAATAAACCACCGGGCCCCAAGGGGGAGGAATGTGATGTCTCACATTGGTTGAGGAGAAGAATAAACAACCTTTGGGGGTGGATTATGATGTCCACCATAATAAACCACGGGCCCAAGGGGGGTTGAATGTGATGTCTCACATTGGTTGGGAAGAAAAACTCATTTGAATAAAACCCAAAGGGGGTGAATTGTGATGTCCCACATTAATTAAGGAAGAGAACAAACCACCATTTGAATAAAGTGGATTGTGATGTCCCACTAGTTAAGGAGGAGAACAAACCACCATTTGAATAAAGTGGATTGTGATATCCCACATTAGTTGGGGAGGAGAACAAACCACCATTTGAATAAAGTATGTCCCACATTAGTTGGGGATAAAAACAAACGACCATTGTGATGTCCCACATTGGTTGGAGAGGAGAACAAACTACCATTTGAATAAACCACCGGATCCCAAAGGGGATGGGATTGTAATGTCCTACATTGGTTAGGGAGGAGAACAAACTATCATTTATAATAGATTGTGATTGTGATGTGATTATAAGGGTGTGATAACCCATTGATTGTAATCCCACATTAGTTGGAAAGTAGAACAAACTACCATTTATCTTCTTTGTGTGTTGCACCATCCTCAATAACATCATGGCACTTATCTGACCAATTAAGCATATATTGCTACCTTCTCTATCGACCGTATTTATTCATAGTATAATTCTAAAATTCTCTCCCCACACACCACTCTTAAGATTAGATGACTTGGTCACTAGAACTAATCATGCTTTCAAATGTATTAGTATACTGAAAGTTGAAGCCTCGATCCACAAATTAAAGAGAAGAACATCATGAGTATACAAGAACAGTTCCAAATTGATAATCATGTATTTGCAGACAAATCATAGAGGCGAACGTTGATCTTTCCATCCCTAAGACAATTTCATTTGAACTGGTATCATGTCCTTTACAACAAAATTAGGCGATCGTGAATCATCCACCTAAATAGTACCAAGCCAAAAGCTTTATATCTTCTTCGATATGGGTATAAAAGATACTGACAAACAAAGACTTTCTTCCTTTAATGTAATCATATGTTAGTGTACATGATATTCTACTATTTTCTTATGTCACATCTTTTCCATTCTTTACATTCTCCATTGCATTCATCTTATCTTCTTCGAGGAAATATGCCATATAAGAGTAGTGATAAATTTTCACCATCTAATACATTAAGAATTTAATTTTTTTTCATTGGTTGACATCAAATTTTCGTTCATTTAGTAAAAAAAATTCTAAGATGGTATGATCAATTACTAATGCTAAGCAGTAAGAAATCAAGGCACGATCATGTTTATGAGTGCAGTTCTATATAATTATGACTAAATTAGGGCAAACATTTGCTTAAACGTTTTGATAAAAATAAAAAATTAAAAAGAAATCCTCAGTTCATACTCTGTATTTAATTTTCAAGTTCCTAAAAATCCTCTCAGACGATTTTCAAACTTTTGAGAAACATCCAGAAACAATTAAAATGTATTTTGATTCATCAAGAAGAAATCGATTAAAATCAGTTGTGTAGACTGATTCAGAATCTTCCGAAATGAAAAAATAAACCAAAATTTAAGAGTAGAACGAAGAACTTAGGCTATGTCCAGTAGGTACATTTATTCAAAAGGTTAAGCGATCAAATCGCACAATAATAATGAAACAAGGAACCATCAGATGCCAAAATTGATCCACAAGCTAAAAGCTATTCGGTCCGCATCATGGTTGCGTCTTCCGAAGAAGACGCCCATCATTTGGTTCCTTAACTTCATATTCTTCACTTCCAAAAGGAAAAAATCTCATTCCTCAAACATCCAATTCAACAACAGAACAAGGAAATGAAGGAAATATTTGAACATATAACAGAGAAAAAAAGAGAGTATCAAAGCGAAATTCAATTCACCACAGAAGAAGATGATGAAGGCAAGATTTGAACATAAAACAGAGAAAAAGAGAGGATTAAAGAGAATACAGAGAAAGAAGAGGCTCAGATCAATGGGTTTAGAGAAACTTATCATCACAGACTGATGTTAAACATCATCAGAGTGGTGCATGACAATCTCAAAGAATCCTCATTGCCAAAACACTTCTTGTTACTCTAATTGACAAATCAAAAACACTAAAATCAAACACAGAACTCTCAAACGAAGAAGAAGATGATGATTTCCAGCGATACAATTACTACGAAAACCGGCTACTGTGATTATATAGGCGTTCGAAGCAGAAACCCTAATTTGATTTCCTCATTTTACTATTCAATGGCCGTATGGGGCTCCGGGTACAAAGCCACGGGCCTTGGCCTGGGCCTAGTCATGGGCCTGGGAATGGGCCTGGGAATGGGCCTGGGCCTGGGCATGGGCATAGTCTTGCATAAAATGCTTGTTATTAAAGTTTTTTTTTTTTTTTTTTCTCTTCCCATTTTTATAGCTTTAAATGTTATTCTCCCTATCTTTACCCAAATATGACTAATTTACCCTTAAGTTTCATTCCGCCATACATGTCGTACGTCAAATGTAGTATCACATTTCATTTCATCATCTGCATATCAAAAATGGGTCCATGAGCTAACTTTATATTTAGGACTATTGAGGTGCCGACGTACAAATCATCTCAGGTAATACAATACTATAGCTCAACGACCAACTCAAGAGAAGAGATGCAATATTAGCACACTTGTGCCACTTGACACTGTCCTCGAAAACTCATTTCCAAAGGTAGACCCTAAAACACTCGTATTGCAACACTCGCCTACATAGTAATACACACAAACATGAAATTTTGGTGAGGAGTCATATGTTAATGCAGAGCGTTCACTTCTTTCACTTATACACGCTTAACTCTAGAGTCACTTGTCCAATCTCACGATGAAACTCGAACTTTTGAGATTATGGCCTGAGACTCAACCTGACAACGGCTAAGCATGCCTCTAATACCATTGATGACATTGGTGCGTATTTGCTTGTGCTTTAGCTTCTCTTCAATCACATCATGATATTTATCTTTCTCCGCCCTTATGAGGCACGTCAGGGAGTCACTCATGTATCACTTTCTATTGTTTGTATGTGATGATCACAACTTATTATCTTCTTTGTACGATTGTAACATCTCTACCCCTCCATCTCTTAATGGTATTCTCACTAATTGATTTTCAACTTCAAGTCAATTGTTTCGGGATACACACAACGCTAAAAATGATTTCAAATCATTTCAACACAAGAGGGTTACGTTTTAAACAAAGGGTAATAATTTATAAACGAAACTCGTAACTTACAACCCTTTCAACCTTTCATCAATGTGTCCACCACAACATATTGAAAAGTTCATAGAGCCAATTACAACATGGGTATGAAATTCATGATATAGATTGGGTGTTAGACTACCACCACCCATGTCACTCAAGTGGTGTACCTCTCTCATAATTACTCTCATTGGCTAGAGATGTCACAGAGTAGGACAGGTCCCGTCTTTATCTTCACCACATAATTCAACAGTGTGAAATTATTTTTATTTATTTATTTATTTTTTTGTTAGGATCGAGTTCTCTACAATAATTTTGTCGGTTCATTATTCTTTTTAAATAGTTGTTTTAAAATTTTATTTTTTAATATATTTTTTTTTAATTTACTAATAAATCAATATATTTCAACCCATCTAATTTTTAAAAAATTCAAATTTTAATATTACAAACTACTCTTAGTTTAAATATTACAAATTAAATTCTTAAAATTAATTAATTTTTTTAATATAGCTAAAAATCATATATAAGTTGAAAATATATTCATATTAAACGAGGTAGGGACGAGACGGGGCGAGAAACTGGGTAGGGACATGGACGAGAATATAATCTTGTCCTTGGCCTCATTTATCTAATAAGGAAAAAATGTTCCTCATTTCCCGTCTAAACGAGGAATTCCCTCTCCATTTCGGGCAGGTCCCTTCCAAGATCGCAACCCTACCGGTAAAATAGATATCTCTAATTTATATCATTATATGTGTATACTTCCATTCTTTTGGTCATGAGTATAGGTTAACCCAAATCATAATACGAGTACTAAAATATTATGAATTTTATAACATGTGCATAATCCTAATACTCCTTTTTTATCATCTTTCTATATATATATTGAACTTGTCACAAGAGATGAACTCCTTGTTCTAACACACCATTACGTCGAGATTTCTTCATCTAAACTTGAAACGGAATGAATTTCTAATCTTTCAGGAAAAAAAAAAAACTGTTTGCACAAAACCCGTGAAGAGTAATCCATAATTTGCTGCCTTGGCTGCTAGTTCTTGAGCAGATTTAGACTAAAAATACTGTAGAATTGGATAATTTCATGCCATTTATTGATTCACAGCTCCCAACGCTTCTTTCTCACTCTCATCATTTATTTCTTACCTCTCAAGCCCCGCATGCACATAGCTTTGCCCCTCCTCGCCCCCACTTCTCCCACTTCAACCCTTTTTCTTTAAAATGGGCAGAGATTCACGTGCCCATTCAAACAGAATTTGGTTTTCAAAAGGCCAATAACTGCATTATAATTTAAATTCCTTTGAAATCCGTTGAAGGAGGAAGAGGGGTTTGTTTATTTTTGTGGGTTACGGTGGATTTCTGAAATGGGTCTGTGGGGTTTTGATGGGGTTTTGCTTGTGCTTGGTTTTTTCTGGTTACTGAGCAGCGGCGGCGGCGGCAGAGTTGAGGGTTTTCCTAGTGAAGATCTGGTGCTGCGGCTGCCGGGACAGCCGCCTGTTGGGTTCAAACAGTATGCTGGGTATGTCGATGTGGATGTCAAAAATGGAAGGAGCTTGTTCTACTATTTCGTTGAAGCAGAGCAGCAGCCAGAGATCAAACCTCTCACTCTATGGCTCAATGGAGGTTTCTGATCATTTTATGTTCTTAATTTGTTCAATCGAATCACATTGTGATCCATTTTTTGTTCTTCAAATCATGTAATACTTGTTTTTGTTGACTGTTCATAGATTAGAATCATTGTAAAGAGAATTTGTGGTTGAATCATTTAGGGCCTGGTTGTTCTTCTGTTGGTGGAGGTGCTTTCACAGAGTTGGGTCCTTTTTATCCCACTGGGGATGGAAGAGGCCTTAGGACAAACCCCATGTCTTGGAATAAAGGTATGAGAGATTTCATTATCAATTTAGTTTGAAATTTGAAGCAACTGAGTTTCATTTTGAATCATTTGAAGCTTCAAATCTTCTGTTTGTTGAATCTCCTGCTGGAGTTGGATGGTCATATTCAAACACAAGTTCAGATTATGACTGTGGGGATGCCTCTGCTGGTAAGGGAAATCGTTTACGTCGATGTCGGGTTTAGATGATATAGGATGTTTGGTTCTTAAGTTAAGAAGTTGAGTATAATTATCTGTTTGTCGCAGCCAGGGATATGCATATGTTTATGATGAATTGGTACGAGAAGTTTCCATCGTTCAAAGCTAGAGCATTGTATCTTACAGGCGAAAGTTATGCAGGTTTGTTAAACATGTACGAGATCAAATTGTCTTTTTTGGTGATATGCGAGTTTGGTTGTTGATACGTTAGTGTATAACTTGGTTTCTTGACTCGATTTGCTTGTTGTCATTTTGAGAGATCAGTAGTTCATTCTAGGGTTTGGACAACATCTGCTAGCAGTGGGCTTAGACTATTACAAATGGTATTAGAGCCAGACACCGGGCGGTGTGCCAGTGAGGATGCTGGGTCCCGAATGGAGGTGGATTGTGAGATCCCACATTGGTTGGAGGGGGAAACGAAGCATCTTTATAAGGGTGTGGAAACTTCTCCCTAGCAGACACGTTTTAGAAACCTTGAGGGAGATTAGATGAAATCAGATTCGGATTGAGAATTTCTCTTTCGTAGCTTAGTTTGGAAGAATGTCGGTTAATAGTTTCACGTTTATTGCACAGGGCATTACATACCACAGTTGGCTATTGCTCTGTTGGATCATAATGCAAAGTCCAGTGGTTTCAAGTTCAATATCAAAGGAGTTGCTGTAAGAAGTATAGTAATTTGGTAATATGGTTTGTTTTCTTTATGCTTTTACTTACGGTTCAAATGGGTTTGTCGTTTTAGATCGGGAACCCTCTATTGAAACTCGATAGAGATGTTCCAGCATCGTACGAGTTTTATTGGTCGCATGGAATGATTTCGGATGAAATCGGATTAACCATCATGAACGAATGTGATTTCGAGGATTATACTTTTTCGAGTCCTCACAATGTGACACGTTCGTGCAATGAAGCCATATCCATAGCGAACCACATTGTTGGCAATTACATAAACTATTACGACGTCATCCTCGACGTGTGCTATCCATCTATAGTGGAGCAAGAGCTACGGTTGAAGAAAATGGTATCGACTACATCTTCGTTAACTTTATTCTTCTATTTCGTTCTAGTTGAGTGCCCAAGTTTCGATCTAATCTTTTGCAGGCTACTAAAATAAGCTTGGGGGTCGATGTGTGCATGACCATGGAAAGACGATTCTACTTCAACCTTCCAGAGGTTCAGAAAGCGCTTCATGCTAACCGAACTAAATTACCTTACAGCTGGTCGATGTGCAGTTCGTAAGTGATACTGCGAAATAGTAGCTTTTATAAAAGCAAAACCGATCGATTTCGAATAGAAAAAATACTAATTCTTGGTTAAATAGCAGGAGTTTTGCTCATGTTCAAGCACTATACATTGCTAAATCCATTTCAGGAATCTGACATTTTGTGAGCTTGATTGGCAGTCTAATAAATTACAGTGATACGGATGGTAACATCGACATACTTCCATTGCTCAAACGGATAATCGAAAATCGAATTCCCGTTTGGGTTTTCAGGTAACTTAGTTTCGTATTAGAAAAATAGAAGCAAGAAACAGAGTAGATATCTAGTTGATGTATTAGTTGACCTGATATTCCATTGTAGTGGGGATCAAGATTCTGTCGTACCCTTGTTGGGATCTCGAACGCTCGTCCGTGAACTCGCTCATGATATGAAATTCAAGATCACGGTCCCATACGGGACTTGGTTCCACAAAGGGCAGGTACTTTCTGCATTCTAATTATTTCATCAGTCTTTTGTTCTTCTGAATTTTGGTTCCATCTTAAGCCATGGCTGTTCATGGGCAGGTCGGAGGTTGGGCGATCGAGTATGGAAATCTGTTGACGTTTGCGACAGTAAGAGGCGCAGCTCATATGGTACCTTACGCGCAGCCATCAAGAGCATTGCATCTGTTTAGTTCGTTTATTCGTGGCCGGAGACTGCCTAATTCAACTCGCCCGTCGATTGAAGATTAGATAAGTTTTCTACACAGATTACTCTTACTTCATATGCATCCTGGAAAATGGAAAAGAAGAAAATAAATTAACATTCAAGCCCACAAGTGTGGGGCAATTCATAATATGAATTATCTGATTTGTACCAGTTTCTTCTTATTCATTTCTTTGAAAGTTGGGTTTGAATTAGAATGGAAAAAGATTTGATTCTCTGGATTTCTCAGTTCAATATGTATCGGTTTGAGTGAGATCTCACGTCGATTGGTGAGGAGAATGAAACATTGTTTAAGAGGGTGTGGAAACCTCTTCTTTAACATACGCGTTTTAAAAACCTTGAGGGAATAGTTGAAAGAGAAAAATATTTGTTAGTAAGGATGTGCCAACATGGAGGTTGAGCCTCAAAGGGAGTGGACATGGAACGGTGTGCCAGCAAGAATGTGAGGCACCGAAGGGGAGTGGATTGGGGGAGGGGGCACAACGATTGGAGAAGGGAACGAATGTCACCGAGATCGATGGGCCTCAAAGAGGGATGAATTGTGAAATCTCATATCGATTGAAGATTTGAATGAAAGATTTTTTTATTAAGGTGTAGAAACTTCTCTCTAACAAAAGTGTTTTAAAAACCTTGAGGGGAAGCCCGAAAGGAAAAGTTCAAAGAAGACAATATCTGGTAACGGTGGGCTTAGGCCGTTACAGTTCATGAAAAGTACATTGTGACAAGAAAGTGTAAAATTTTCACTTGCAAAAGTTTAGTAATACCATTTTTTTCACTTGCTGACTCGATCAACTAGGACTACCCAACCTAAACTCCAACAAGGTTGCGTTAAATTTTTAGATAATTGAAAATTTTGGTGTAGTTCGTTGGTTGGAGAGATTTTTTTAGTCAAATCAACGTGACTAACTCAAAAATAGAGTTTAGAATCCAACCCAACCTTAGTTAGGTTGTGAATCTTGTTCGGATCATTTAGGTCACGACTCAGCTAAACCAAAATTGTGATGGGTCAACCACAACCAAAAAAAAAAAAGAAAAAAACCTCTATAATTCAAAAATCAATCTAAATATAAAACTATTTATGTTACAATAAAAAGAAAATTTACAGTCCAAATATACACTCATAGAACGTATCACTGAAACTTACTTAAATTTTCCACAACAGTGATAGAACGTATCACTAAACTTCCTTAAATTTTCCACAACAACTCAACAGTCTACAGAAGCATTTTTATCCGTCATTGTTGTAAACAAATGAATCTAAATCCATTTTTTCTAAGCATTTGCTATTTACAGACTCGTGAATAAGGAATTAATTAGAGACTTATTCTTTCGATGAAGAAGAAAATCTGCATATCATTCAAGTATCAAAGAAGATGACATTGAAAAGAATGTTACCTTAAAAGAGTGACTGTTCTCCATTACCAATTGCACACCGTCTCCAGTTGATAAGTCATTAGTATGGATGACTGACTATTAAATAAGTACTCACCACCTAAGTCCTTGTGTTCGAGTTTGGCTCCTGAATCGTATACGAGCTGCCTCGTACGCTTCTTCCTGGCTCTATCCAGCTATATCCGGGCAACTTTTTCACTCCCTTTGATTTCATTTCCCTCCTTAAAGAGTCGGCTTGTTTCCAATTCTCTGATGCAGCGTATATGCTAGAGAGCAGCACATAGGGTGAAGAACTTTGTGGTTTCAATTCCATAAGTTTCTCAGCGGCACGCCTCCCTCTAACTTCATCTCCATGCTTTCTGCAAGCTCCGAGCAAAGTTGACCAGAGCATCGGATCCGCTTTGCATCCGAGTCTGTTGATGAACTCCTCTGCTTCATTAAGGAAACCCCATCTCCCAAGAATGTCTACCATACATCCCAAATGATCAACTCTCGGCTGTAACCTGTAATGGCTAACCATCACGTCGAAGATCTTTCGGCCTTCGAACACTCTTCCAGCATGGCTACAGGCAGAAAGAACACCAAGGAACGTAACATCATCAGGCATGATAGATTGTTGCTCCATCTCTCTGAAAATTTCAAGTGCTTCTTCTGAATAGCCATTCTTTGCAAGTCCAACTATCATGGAGTTCCAAGAAACAACACTATTTCTACAACACATTTCATGAAAAACTTGAACAGAACTTCCAACATCACCACATTTTGCATACATATCGATAAGGGAACTACAGGTGATTTCATCCATGTTAAAGCCCGTATGGAAGATAAGGGAATGAATCTCTTGACCGTTTTGTAGAGAAGACAATCCAGAGCATGCTCGAAGAACACTCGCAAACGTTGCTTGGTCAGGTAAGATATTCTCGGATCGCATATGTTGATAGAATAGCAAAGCCTTCTCATAGTGATTGTTTTGTGCACATCCTGAAATGAAAGCAGTCCATAAAACTAAACTTTTTGGGTACTGCAACTCAGAGAAGAGTGTTTCCGATTCTGAGAGTCTTTGGGAGCTCAAATACATGCACAAGAGAGATACACACACCATTTCCCTACCTAACAGAAAACCCCTCTTAATAACTTGACAGTGAACTTGCCTTCCTATTTTCAGCAAAGATGCTCCATCACATCCATCTAAAAGCCCAGCAAATGTGACTTCCGTAGGTTTAAGTCCAACCATCTGCATCTCTTGAAATAGATAAATAGCTTCCTCTAAATGGTTCACAGTGTAGCCAGCAATCAGAGCATTTACTGAGACGACACTTCGACACGGCATAGAATAAAAGACACCCCGAGCTGCTGAAAGAACCCCACACTTGACATACATGTCAATGAGGGAACTTCCAGCACAAATGCTTGTATCTAAACCAACTTTAACTAAGAGACAGTGACATTGTTGCCCTGGTTTCAACTCCTGAACATTTGCACAAGCACTCACTATAGTAGCTAAAGACACCTCATCTGGAAGAGCTCCATTGCAAACCATTCTTCGAAACATGAAGAAAGCTTCACCATTATACTCTTCCTGAACATATCCTACAATTATTGCATTCCATGAAACATTGTCATGAATCTTCATCAACTCAAACTGTTTTCTTGCGTCCTTTAAAGCCCCAGATTTAGCATACATGTCTACCAACGCATTTGCAACAAATAGATTAGATACAAACTTGTTCTTGATCATAACATTATGAAGTTGACGACCGAAATCGAGATACTGCAAGGAGGCACATGCACTGAAAATACTAGTGAAGGTAAACTCATCAGGCTGAGGTCCATACCGTTTCATATATGAGAACAAATCCATCACTTCATGAGCAAGCCCGTTCTGCGCAAAACCTGCAAGCATAGCATTCCACAAGACGATATTTCTCTCTTCTAAAGAATTGAACACTTCAGTCGCAGCATCCATTTTTTCACATTTAGCATACATATTCACCAATGCACTTCCTACATACACATTGTCATGTAACCCTTCCTTAATCACCTGAGCATGAACCATTAAGCCATAATTCAGCATCGATAAACTAGCAATTGCACTCAAAACACTTCCTATAGTAGATCTAGTGGCTTTTAGGCCAGTTCTCTTTAATTCAAGAAAAAACGAAATAGCTTCCAATGCAAATCCTCTCTTTGCATGCCCTGAAATCATCACATTCCAAGCTACAATATTAGGATTGGGCAACTGGGCAAACAACTTACGAGCATCACCAAGCCTGTCTAGAGCAACATAAGCATTTATAACAGTTACAAGCGCTATCTGATCAGGTACAAGTCCAACTGTCTGCATTCTATCAAACACCTTGACTGCCTCCTCAGGTAAACCATCTTGAACATACCCAGCAATCAAGGCTGTCCATGAAACAGTATCCATATTAAGTGCCCCATCAAACACCAACCGAGCATCTCTTAAATCATGGCATTTGGCATACATATCAATTAGCCCACCTTGACAAAAAGAACTAAACCCAAACCCCATCTTAAAAACACCACAATGCACTTGTCTACCATAGTTAACATCCAACAACCTAGAACAAGCAGATAAAACCATCGCAAACGTGAACTCATTAGGCCGCACCCCATCATTCCACATAGACACAAAAGATTCAACAACAGTTGCAAATAACCCATGCTTAGAGTACATAGAAAGCACCGAGTTCCAGGCAAATACATCCTTCTTCTCCAGCCGGGAAAATACCTTCTGAGCATAATCCACATTGCCGCATTTGACATAGAGATCAACAATTGCATTGCCTAGTAGCCCATTGAGCCCAACTCCAATCTTCAAACTCTTCGAATGAATGACCTTCGCTGTTCTCAATGCTTGCAGAACTGGTTTAGGCTTTTCATCGAACAGGTTGTGGGGTTTGATTCTCCTGCAGTGCTGCAAGCAAACTTGCAGAAATTTTGAATGGGTATTGTGATCTTCGGATAAAAGTTGGTTCGAAATGCAATCTGGAGTGGAATAGGAGGCGATTCTGGCAACATTGTGTGGATTTAAGAAGGATGGAAGCCGGGAAGAACATGTGAAGGAGTTGAGACGCATCGACTTCATACGGCTTCCACATGACTTGGGTTCAATAAGTCCGCTTCTCTTTCTCTAGGTTTTAAAAAGGCGACATTTCACATTTTTAAATGTGAAATTATTTAATTTTATTTTTAACCTCTATTTTATATAATATATACTTTATTTCAAAAAAAATTTAAAAATACCGTTAGAATTAGTATTGTGTTTAAAAAATATTTTAAAATTTTAAAAAGTAGTATTAATATCGTTTGTTTCATAAAAAAAATAAAATAAAATAAAAAATCTTACCGAACCAAAACATTTTATCGACGTCGCATAGATTATCTCTAATTTTTTTAACATTTTGTTAAAAATTTATGAGTAATTTAAAAATGTGGCACCGATGGTAAAAATATTTTTTAATTTTTTTTGAAGAAGTTTATTTTTGAAGCTTTTAAATTCGAGGGTATTTTTGTAACAATGTTCAAGGTTTAAAATTATTTTTGAAATCTTTTAAAACTTATTTTTTAAACAAAATATTAACGATTTTTAAGTGAGGCCGACAAGAATGAATTGTCTTAAAACTGAAGCTATAGGCTCGAGCATATACGTCGTTTGGTCGTAGGTGATGCAAGAATAATATGATAGCCCTACAACCAAACGACGTATACGTTCGAGCCTCTTAGCTTCAGTTTTAAGACAATTCGTTCTTGCGTCTGGCTTAGCTCACTTGTCATTGAAAAATGAGTGTCGTACGCAAATCCGCTGCCATCAAAAGTGCGATTGTGACAAGTGGTGTCAGAATCTGTCACAAATTTTAAAAATACAATTACATTTTTTTTAATAATTAAAAATAGAAAGATTCCTCAATAATTATTATATGTATTTGTTAGTTTCCTTTTGGAGGTACCCTCCACTCAAATTTGGGTTCGGTTGAATTTTTAAAAAATTAAAAATTTAAATATATTTATAATTTTTTTTGGTAGAACCATTGATAAAAGAAAGAGATGTTGTTTATGAATCACTCACATATTCTTAGGGATATACCGTAGGATTAATTTCTGAATTATACCGTCAAAATTGGACCACAACGGAATTTCGGTCTATACCGACACCATAATATCTGATTGGAGAGGAAGATTAGAATTAGAGATTGATCGAAAAGCAAGGATATGGGCTCGTGTGAGTAGGAAACAAAAAATATCTATTCTAATTCTATCATCAGCTATGGGTTCGAATCTAAGAGAAATTCTCGAGAATGTTTGCTACCCTGAAATTTTTTTGTCTTTCGTGAATGATATGGAGAAATTTGGAATGTGTACACTTGACGATATGAATCATTTGAAAGAGGTTTGGCGGGTAGATAGAGAATACCTAAGGTTTGGTGGGTAGGTAAAGAACACTTAAGGACACGAGACAACTCTCTCTATCAATACCTAAAGGTCTTTATTCCTCTTTATTTCTATTGTTTCTATCTCATCGTATTAAATTCTATCCGATATTTGAGACTAGTGATTTCAAATCTCGAGGTTAAGCATACTCTTAATGTATTCCTTTTCCTCTTTCGAGAATCTCCTCCCCAATTTCATTCCGTCCCAATAAATAGGTGTTTGTTGAAACTCATGTGCAGTTGGAGGTTCCCCCTGTCTCCGGCTTTTAGGAGCAAGCTACCTTACTTCTAGTCAATTAAGGTCTATTTACAACTAGAAAGTGCATCTTGGATTCGTTCAAAGATAAACCCAAAATGTCACCAACTTGTTTTCCTTTTCAAGTTCGGAATACGACGATAATAATAACTTACTATTATTGTTTATTTAATTGCAAGGATTTGATTTAAAAAAGAGTGGTCCATGTAATTTATTATTATTGTTATTGCTATATATATATATATATATATACTATAAATATAAAAAGAAAGGTACAGAAACGATATGAAAAATCAAAGATTAACTTCCTATTTATTTATGTATATTAATAACATCGATGCAATCGCTGGATGAACACGAAGAACACCCAGAAACATAAAACAACGAAAACAAAAAGGAAACGGAGAGAAATCCTCCAGTTTCAGTCATAATCTTTATTCCGAAATGTAAAACTTAACCCAGAATTTGTTAAATCACTCTCCCATGCGAATGATGCATCGAATGGACTCCCCTTTCAGCATGTAATCAAACGCCTTGTTGATCTCAGAGAACGGCACTGAATGAGTTATGAACTTGTCCAATTCCATCTCCTAATCAAGAGCAAACAATAAAAAAAGGCCTCAGAAATCAAATTCCTTCAATGGGGTTTGAACATTTTGAGGATTTTTCATTACCTTATTCATGTACTTCTCGACGACCCCGGGAATGTCGGATCGAGGCTTGTAGTTGCCGAAGAACGTACCCTTCAGAGTTCTTTCGTTGAGGAAATTCATAGGATGAGTTTTGAATGCGTCGTCTTTGTTTGGGACTCCCACTAGTACTGCAACACCCCACCCCTGTTTATCAAAACAAAATCAATAATCAGTGTTAGTCGTTTAGAATCACTTAGAATGTCATTCCAAATCAACGCTTAATTACATCGTGAACACATTCGAATGCGGAGATCATTGCTTGGATGCTTCCAGTGCATTCGACACTTCGGTCGACTCCTCCATTCGTCATCTCGGCAATCACCTCTTGAACTGGCTTGCTGTGATCCTTTGGGTTAACAAATTCATTGCAACCAAATTTCTTTGCTGCAGAGATCAAACAAAACAATACATTAGAATCCAAAGACAAGAAAGTTTTCATTATGTAATTTGAATGTACCTTCTTCGAATCGAGCCGGGTTCAAATCAACACCAATGATCTTAGATGCCCCGGAAATTCTTGCCCCTTCAGCAGCCTAAGATTGAAAAACAGTGTCATTATGGTGATAATAGAAACTAGAATCTGCGAGTGAAGAACGGATTTAAACTTACAGCAAGCCCAACAGCTCCAAGGCCAAAGATAGCAACAGATTGACCCTTTTTAGGCTTTGCAACATTCACGGTGGCACCAAAGCCTTCATTCACAATCACAAACAAATTCATTCAATATCAACTTTTGAAAACAAGAATCTACCGAACATTATACAAAGAAAAGTTCAAAACCTGTGGAAATTCCGCAGCTAAGAACGCAGACTTTGTCAAGAGGAGCAGCAGGATTGATCTTAGCCAAACAGCCAAAATGAATAACAGTGTATTCACTAAAAGTGGAGGTTCCAACGAAATGATGAATTGGCTGTCCATTTTTGGAGAATCTGGTCTTGCCATCACTGATCATAACACCACGATCAGTGTTGATTCGAAGAAGATCGCACATATTGCTCTCTTCTGATTTACAATGACGACAATCCCCACATTCACCAGTGAAAACAGGAAGAACATGATCTCCTGGTTGAAGATCTTTCACGCCTTCTCCAACACTCTCAACAATACTAATCAAACAGATACAAAAACCAAAAATCAATATCACAACAAAATGATTCAGAATCAGAATCAGAACAATCAATCCACTACTTACCCTCCAGCTTCATGCCCAAAAATGCGAGGAAACAATGGAGTTTGGCCCTACAAGACGCAAACAAAATCAAAAACCTAATCGGTGTGATACATTCGTTCATCATTGATTACAAATATACCTTCGCTTCCCAGAAATAAACATCGGTGTGACAAAGAGATGTGAAAACGATCTTGACTCGGACTTCATTGGCTTGCGGCGGCGCCACTTCCACTTCCTCAATCACTAGTGGCTTTCCAGCCTCCCAAGCCACAGCAGCTACAACAAAACAAAGATCCAAACATCCAAACCAATTCAAAACTCAAACACGAATCCCTAAACTTGAACTGTATTGATCGAATCCCAATTTCCGTACCAAATTTCACGAATACCGAAATGAAATGTTACTATTACCTTTGCATTTAATGACCTGACCGGCAGTGCTAGACATTGTTGATTATGGTAGAAGAGAGATCTGTAGAAACAATGGTTTGATGAACTGAAAAGGATTTGATGTGAATGGTGATGTGAAATGAAGAACTGAGGGAGAGTATTTATAGTGATTAATTTTTTTGGTTTTGGATTTTCGCAACATATAAACCGTGGTTTTCGGCGGTAATACCATTTCCGGTAATACTATTTCCTGGCTTTCTGGGTGCGCCTCAGGTTCTTAGGTGTGCCACGTGGCGTATTTGAAAAGCTAAGGCGACCATTATCCATCAACTAAAACCCAACTTGCCCGCCTCGCCACTATTTAATTTTAATTACCAAAATAATTATTTTTTAACTTAAAATTATAAATTACTAATTTAATTTCCGTTATTATAATTTTTAAATCTTAAATGTAAATGGTTAATATATTCAAATAAAAAAACATATATTTTTTTATATAAATGGTAGGATTTTTAATGATAAGGTAATAATTTGATTTTAATTATTATATTTTTAGATTAAAGTAATAAAAATAATTTATTTTCTTAAAAATATTTTTCTATTTTCAACGTTCCAATAATACCCTTGAACTTAATTTTCAATAAAATTTAAAAACAATTTTACGCGTTAATTTAAATGTAAATTGTTAATATTTTTGTTCGAAAAATATGCTTGTCTTTTAAATCACGTGAATGTGAGTTTGCCGTAGATATTTGACATGAGGATAGAAGGTCTATTCGGAATGGGACAATTGAGGAAGGAACGAAGAAATTGAATACCTTTTGAAAGCTATATATACACTCATTTTCAACCCAATTGGACATTCATTTGATTTATATATATATATATATAGCCACTTGCCGCCGAGGGGTCGAGTATGAGGATAATACGGTCAAAATCTTTATGTTGGATAAACTCACCTAACCGTTTGTTCCACTTTTAAATTTATGTTTATTAGAAATAAAAAATTTAATAAACAACCTGAACTAACATATTATGTTGTGTCTAAACGATGTTTCAATCTGACTGAATTCGATCAACGGACATATTGTAATAAACAATTTGAATTTTATATCTAAAAAGTTTTTTTTTTTAAATAAATTTTTAATTTTTAAAATAAAATTTAATTAAATATTTAATAGATCCAAAAAAGAAAAGAAATACAAATTTAAGGGCTAAAATTATAAATAAGCCTCATAAATTGGAGTATTGTATGAGCATTGGTTGGAAATTAATATATAATAAATTTAATGAAAATGTGAATATTATTTCTTTAATTAAATGTTGAAACGAGAAATTGTGAAATTAGAAATAAAAATATATCGATGTTAATATAATTCTGAATTGAAATAAAATACTTAATAGTAAATTTTAATTTTAAGAGAGTGTATTTGTATTTTTATTTCATAATTACATTAATTTTATTGCGATAAATAATAACTAATTAAAACAAAATTAATGATAAATAATAACCTATTTATTTATTTATTTATTTTAATTATATAATTGATATTAGCTACTAACAACTAACTAAAATGAAATATAAGTTCTCGTATATTATAATAAAATCATACCTAACTTAAAAAATTATAATAGTTTTTATTAGAAGAAAAATTATTAATGAAAAATATAATTTTTTTTATATGTTATGCAAAATCATATATTTAAAAAAATTAAATGATAAACAATGTATTGCTAAAATTTAATATTAATATTTTATCTAGTAAAAAGAAAATTACATATACCAAAAAATAATAATAATAATATTTATTGATATTATAAATATTATTAGAGTAAAATTGAAAATAATAATAATAATATAAAGGTTGTGGGTCTTATCATGAAAAAAAAAAGCCATTAATGATGTGTTTAGTAATAATGATTCTCATATTCGGTGGTTCTCGACGTCACTCGTCATCTACCTTTAATTTAATATATTATTATGTTTTAATCGTTGAACTATGTTCGAATTGGTCAAATCTATAGATTTGATTTTGTAAATTTTTATTTTCTTCGATTTTGTAGATAGGACTCGAATCTTTGAATTGCAGTATTGGTCGAGAGAAAAGTTGAATATTTGTCGTGTATGCTAGTGAGATTGAACTATTTAAGTGAATATGATTACACATCGATTCAGCACGTACGTTCATATATGACTGCAATTTCAATAGTAGACATAAAACTTCACGATTTAACGATGATTATGTGTGTAAAATGTTGTTTATTAAGAGATTAACCTATAGTCAAGGCTGATTAGTTTATTACATATTTCTTGCTTTAAATAGGTCGACCATGATTTTGTGTGCCTTATTCACTAAACTATGTTTGTATTGGTCGAATTTATAGATTTCGTTTAATTTGAGTGAGCTTATGGAAGAAGTCAAAATAATTTATTTATTTTAAAAAATATACATCGAAATTAATATATTTATAAAATTGAAATATAGATATTAAACATTGATATTTTAATCTTATGCAAGAACTAATTAATTTATATTATTTAGCACTCATTCCGGCTAAGTTGAGATGGCCGAGTTGGTCTAAGGCGCCAGATTAAGGTTCTGGTCCGAAAGGGCGTGGGTTCAAATCCCACTCTCAACAATTAGTTTTTTTATTTTTTTTTATTTTTTTTTTATTTTTTTTTATTTTTATGGTGACAAAGTTGAGATCGCTGCCTTAGTCTAAGGCACTAGATTAAAGTTCTGGTCTAAAAGGGCGTGTGTTCAAATCCCACTTTTAACAATATTATCTTTAATTTTTACTTTTGTTTAGCCGAAAATGGCAGGAAGCGCTGACCGGTCAAAAGCCACATCCTCCACAGACTATGATCGTCTTTTTTTCTTTTTTTTTTTAATGAAAAATATAATAAAAACATTTTGAAATATGTTTTTCAAATAATAAATATAAACAAACCTTCCTCTCCATGAAATTTTTGTTTAATACCGTATACAATCGGATATAATTATATATGAAGAATATTATTGGACTACATAGAGTGTCAGTATCAACAATGTCGATTTGGGACTCACACTTCACATCCAATATCTAGCAGTTGAGACTGCAAGTTGTACCTCATAGAATTGACCTATAGTAATAGTTTTCAAGCAATCGTTGACATGGTACTGTTCAAGGCTCTATATGGATAACGATGCAAGTCTCTAGTGATGGATAACGATGCAAGTCTCTAGTGCATTGGGACAACGTGGGTGAACACGAGCTGTTAAGATTAAAGTTAGTTTAAACTACCAATGAGGTTGTGTAGAAAATCAAGAGGAGGATGCGTGCAACTAAGAGTAGACAGAAAAGTTACGCCGATATAAGTCATAGGAACCTAGAGTTTGAAGTAGGTGACAATGTATTATTGAAGGTGGTGCCTATGAAAGGTGTATTGAGGTTCAAGTATAAAGACAGATTAAGATCACGCTTCCTAGAGACCTTTGAAATTTTGGATTGAACTAAACCAATGACGTATCAATTGAGCCTGCCACCATACATAACGTGTTTCACATGTCTATGCTTTGTAAGTACATAATCGATCATACCCATGTGATAGATTGTACCTTTGCAGTTAGATGATAGTATGAGTTATGAGAAAAAACATGTATAGATTTTAGCCCTAGAAATAACGACCCCACTAAGATATATAGTTCAACGAGGTACTTTGGCAAAACCATAAGTCAAAAAAGGTGGCATGGGAACGTGAGGACGAAATGATTGAGAAGAATCTCGAGCTATTCCAAGGCTAAGGTACTTTCAAGGACGAAAGTTCTTTTTAAATGTGTATATTGTTATAGCCAAAACAAATATACACGCACCTACACCATCGCATTTTCTCTACTTTTTCCATTTAATTTCTTAAACCAAGTTCTAAAACCAGACCTTAAGCAGTAGGACCAAACACATAGAAAATTTAATGACTTTAACTTAGGCCAACACATAAGTGGTTTTATTATTAGATGCACATGGACTTGGATGGATGACTTATGTCCCGTAGGAATGACACATACCTTGTGGTACATATACACGTCATATTTTTATGATGTTATGGTGTGTTATGTGTTGAATTACATTATAATATGAATGTTATATGATACATGTACTTTCATACGCCACGTCGTGTATATTATGGTAGCATGTCCACAATATGCTTATGAGACATTCATAAGTCATGTATGTTAACCGTGAAAGATATATCGAGTATATGTATGCATATAGTTCTTGGTGAAATCGAACGATCAAACCTTCGCTTCTTAATCCAGTTTAGACTTCTAAGCCAATGTCGTTCCAATCCCTAGGTTGAACGAATCTTCGTTTTTCTTTCTTTTTGTCAAAACCCTAACTTCGTTCTTTCTTCCTTTCTTTTATTTTTTTTTTTGCAAGTGATTGGTCTAAGTGCTACAACATATCCGTGAGGGGAAAAATGACCCTCGGTAAGTTTGACCGACATTTTTTTCTACTATTTTATTTTTTTAGGTTCTTGACACTTTGATATGAACCACGACCAAGGAATTTCCATACCTCAAGGTCCATTTACAAGGACGAGAGCTAAGAAGCTACAACAAACCTTATACATTTATATTCAAGCTATGGTGAGCTCATCAAAGGGAATTCTAGAAGACGTTGGAGACCTCTCTTATATGTTATGCAAAGTTGAGCTTCAAGAAAGAGATGAATTAAATGCACTTTAAGTTACATTTAATAAACTCCGCTGAATTTATGAAACTAGTCAAAGGATGACTAATAAGCACATTTTATTAATTACATTATTTAATTATAGTTTAACTATTTGTTTCTAATATTTTAATATGGAGGTTATGGGTATTTCTCATTTACTAGTTCATTTAATTTGAGAGTCATGTATCATATAGGTTAAGATTGTAAATGCTATATAAAACTCTTTTCTTTGATTAGACATCAGATTTTGGAATTAAAAATAGAATTTCTATTTTAGCTTTGTTGAGAGCTAAATTTTTCTTTGCAAATTCTTGTATTTAGAACTTGCATGTAGAGTCATTCAAGTGGTATTGATCAAACCTCTTGTGGAGTAATTCGAATCCCGAGTTTAAAAACAAGTTTTCTTTACTCTTGATCTTGATCATTAAAGATAATCCGTTCCATACTTTCCCTTGGGTTGATTTCCATATCACACTTTCACGAGTATTTTTCTCTTCTAACGTAATAATATTTTATCCAATGTTACATATTGGTAGGCAATAATATTATTTTATAGCCATTAATTTAATAAAATTACATTATTCTCATCTTTAGCAACAGGTTGAGATGGCCGAGTTGGTCTAAGGCGCCAGATTAAGGTTCTGGTCCGAAAGGGCGTGGGTTCAAATCCCACTCTCAACATCTACTTTCTCGTATTTTAGCTTAGCCGAGTATTGAGGGATTAAAAAAGATCTGTTTTGTAATTTAATCAATTCCAGCAACAACGTTGAGATGGCCGAGTTGGTCTAAGGCGCCAGATTAAGGTTCTGGTCCGAAAGGGCGTGGGTTCAAATCCCACTCTCAACATCTACTTTCTCGTATTTTAGCTTAGCCGAGTATTGAGGGGTTAAAAAAGATCTGTTTTGTAATTTAATCAATTCCAGCAACAACGTTGAGATGGCCGAGTTGGTCTAAGGCGCCAGATTAAGGTTCTGGTCCGAAAGGGCGTGGGTTCAAATCCCACTCTCAACATCTATTTTCTCGTTTTTTTGCTTAGCCGATTATTGCGGGAAGCGCTGACCGGTCCAAAGCCATCACCTCCGCATATTGTGACCGTTTGGAAGCATTCGGAAAAATCCATTTTCTATTTTAAATACTAAATGACAATTTTTTTATTAATAATAATAAAAATAAAAATAATAAATGTTATGAATTTATTAGAATCTTTTAAGGTAAATGACATCAGTTCAAAAGTTTAGCCATTAATCTTGTAATTTAATCAACATATGTAATCTAAAAGAGAATGCACAACTATGTAGAGAAGCGTAGAATAGTTATAAGTATGCAAATGGGACGCAATTGTTCCTGTGGATATAATTACGTATTGAATCAGCAGATTCATTCATGTAGGAGTACGAGTTAGATAGTAGATGTAAAACATCATGGTTTAATAATCAAGACCGACCAATTTTATAAATACTTCCCTTGATAATAAGAAAAGAAAGATTTTAAACAACGTGCTATTCCAATAGTCTAGCTACCCTTAACCGACATTACATGTTTTCTATGAGATGTGATTATTGAGGTGGTTACATACCGAACTGGTTCATCATTTTGAGTCAACAATTAATCCCTAAGCTAATATGTCAATTTCGTGCTGGTACATAAACGAGAGTCCTAGAAGACTTTACCCCCAACGGATGGAAATTAATACTCAGTTAGTGGACTTGTGATATGAACCAAGAGACATCAATCATACGATATACTTCAATGAAGATGTGAAGAAAATATTGTTGAAATTATCCAAAGATATTTTAATTCATGCCACATTGAAGAAGAATGAAGTTTCATGTTATAAATTTTTGGTGGATTACAATTTAGAGTTATTGTATTTCATTAATGTATTTTAAGACTTTATTTACTTTGGGTTACAATTAAGTATGAATGTTACAACTTTTGGAATGCCTCTAATAGTTTAATTTTGAGGCTATATAAAGTCATGTATGTTGTATTTGTAAGTAGACTTGGAAAATACAGTAGAATGAGCATTTGTGCTTTCTTTAGCCAATGACTATGTTTCTTTGCAATTCTATGTAGTTTAGGTTGCATGTAGAATCATTCAAGCTCGACATGATCAATCTTGCTTGTGGAGTGATTCGAATCTCAAGCAAGTGTTCTTTCCTTGAGATATTTGATCAACTAGAATCATTCAAGCTAGACACAATCAATCTTGCTTGTGGAGTGATTCGAATCTCAAATAATGTTCCTGCCTTGAGATATTCGATCAACAAGGTAATCCGAATCTTACTCCCCTTGTAGTGATTCCTTATCATATCAACTTGAGTCTCACTTGTCATAACGTATCATAAAATTGTATGGTTAACCGTTACACTCTCAATATCCGTATATCATTTGCACACATGCACGATATCCCCAATTGATTATCTATAATATACAACATATATGCTTGAATCACAATAAATCATACATATCAACTGAACCCTAAGAATCATTAGACCTAAACATGTAACATGATTTAGGACATTTATAAAGGGTTGTGAACTCTCACCAAAAAGGATTTTGAGATCCTAGAGTTTATTGTAAAATTAGCCAATTGTTTCTTGATTCATTCGAGCTTTGTTTTGACTTTGTGGATCCCGAATCCAAATGTAATGATATCTCTACAAAATTCTCGTCATTTATTTGTTTTGGTGTGCTTCAATCAAAAGTAAAAACCAACATATGATATCAGAGTTAGGATGTCGAAATAAATGTCGCCGCCACAAAAGATCGTCAGAGGAGATGTGACAATGATAAAAAGTGGAAAGAAGGGGAGTGTAACGCTCTAGTACCCGTTACTCACTAATAGTAACTACATAACATAGTCGATAAAGATGAGTGTCAATTTATAGATACAAGGTGTGTGGGACGTTATTGATCATAATAATGATGTTGAGGAGCGTAAGGATAAGATGAATCTTGTTGCTATCTACCAAGCAGTCCCAACATCCTTCTCATGTTGGCAGAGAAAGACTGGGTAAAGAAAGTGTGGGAGACGCGGCAAACAATGAATATAGGAGTGGAACAAGTCAAAGAAGCAAAAGTGCAGACCTTGAAGAGAGATTTCGAGGCTATCTGCTTGAAAGAGTTGGTGGAAGACTTTACCATAAAATTAACGACCATCTTTACCGACATCCGTTTGTTAGGCGACTAGGTGGAGGAGATCGATGTGGTTAAGAAGTTATTTTGAGCTATGCTCCCAAGATTCATGCATATCGTTAGCTCCATCGAGCATTTTGGGGCTACGACGACAAAGAGGAGGAGAAGAAGAACTCACACACGAGGAGTTACACGCACGGATGAAAAAGAAAGATACGACTAATTTTTCTTTTTCAGGTACGAAGGGATGCGGTGGCCATAATAAGGAACACAAAAATTGTGATCGCAGACATGACGGTAGAGGAGACCATGACATTATCTCACAAACCCATGATGATGCCAACTATCGATAGACAAGAGCATGATCTAAGTGCTACTTTTGTGTAAAATATGAGTGTGATGTAGAGAAGTACCACAACAAAAGGTGAAATTGGTGAAATGTCAACGATAACAAACAAACTGTTGTGAAGTTCGTTGCTCTAGATGACAAGGGAGACGCAAAAAACCTAAAAAAGTATGCCGATATTGACACCAACTAATCCACACATATCATCACCAGTGACACTGAAGGATGTGACGAGTTCTCTGAAACAAGGTAGCTCAAGTGAGAGCAAATGTAGATTGCAAGAGATAGTGGACCATAGGATGACATACTATGTCAACAAAAATTTGATCTCTTGGCCATCTCAAGAAGTAGCAAACTGTGTCACTCTTTTCCTATGAGGCTGAGTTCATGGTAGCAAACTGCACTATCGTGCCAAACATTGCGTCTAAGAAATTTGTTGAGCGAAATGATTAGAAGTGAGCTAAAATTTGTAACTCTTTGTGTCGACAACAAATATGTAATTGCATTGATGAAGAATCCGATATTTCGTGGATGCATCAAATACATCAACACTCACTTCCACTTCATCTGTAAGCGTTTCGAGAAGTGACAGATCAATGATGGAAAGAAGAGACGATGATGTTTTCGAATCAATGAGAATGAGAAAGAGAGAGAGAGAGAGGAGAGTATCAATAGAGAATGTATGGAGTTGGCAAAGACGACGCAAGGGAGAAATGCTACGTTATGCATAATATTATATTTTAACAAACTAATATTTAAATATTAACTTAAACAAACAATACAAAGGTTGAGATGGCCGAGTTGGTCTAAGGCGCCAGATTAAGGTTCTGGTCCGAAAGGGCGTGGGTTCAAATCCCACTCTCAACAATCATTTTTTTTATTTTTTTGCTTAGCTGAATATGGCGGGAAGTACCAGAAAATCTTTTTTGAGAATCCATCTACAGTGAAAAAGTAGAGATGGCCGAATTGGTCTAAGGCGCTAAATTAAGGTTCCCGCCCGAAAGGCGTGGGTTCAAATCCCACTCTCAACATCTTTCCGTTTTTTTTTTTTGGTCAAAAGGCATTATCAATTTTCTAATTTAAATAGTAAATGATATTTTTAATTTGGTTTCTTTTTAAGTTTAAATTATATTATTCAAATTTTAAATTAAGGCATTGTTTGATATTAAAAACGATTTATTAGATATAGATATAAAACGTAACTCTTAGAGATGAGGTGACGATTGAACGAATAATTGAACAATGAAGTGACGGGTTGAACGAATAATTGAAGATGTTTCATTTAAGGGTGTTTATGAGTTGAAATATTTTTTAGACCGTACCCAAATGTTCGATCCATTGGAAGAACAACTTATTGACAAGTTTTAAACCCAATTTAAAAGATCCCCAAATAAATTCCCAAACTTTTAGGTCTGAATTCTAAGATCTGGTTTTGAATAAGAGTTGTGAAACAAGTATTAAATCATACAATTTGTTACCTCCATGTTGAAGTAATAATCAAGCTTTTCTCTTCCCATCCAAAATGAACTGTGCCCATTTCTTCATACATCTTGAATCTCTCGCAATACTCCCCGATAAGATTTCGAATCGGGTCGGTCACGTTTTGGCTCATCGTACAGGAACTGAACCCAGCCATCGTCATTCTTGCCCGCCATTTCCCGGCGACTTCGTATCTCTCCACTCTGTCCTCGCCTTCACAAGCTACGATGTTGACTATGTCCTTGGCCAAGCATTGCCTCTCTACATTGATTCGGTCTTGACTATCTCTCGGGAGTGTCGCATCGAGAGTGTTGTAGACAGCTGCAAAGTAGTTATAGGTTTCGACGAATCTCGAAAAGAATGGGGTGGTGTTTGTGTTCATGTCCTGTTCGACGACTGTTACTAGTTTCGGGTTTAAGTTCTTAACCATTCGGAGAAGCTTGTCTCGTAGATTTACGGTTGAGACACTTTCATCTGGCATGTGGTGAAGCAGGAAAGCGAAGTTGACTATGACTGCTTCTCCGTGGCGGGAGGCGAGCATCGAGGGAGTGACATCAGAAGTGTTCGAGGCAATTGCTTGAAATTCAAATGGAACTCGTAACGCTTTTGCCAGTTGTTCGAGTCTTTGTCCAATGTGTTTAAGACCTCCGACGGGGCGATGGACTGATTCGGGATCATCGACCCCTGTTAACCTCAAGTGTGGTGGCTTCCCTGGCTGAGTTGCTAGCATCTGAATCAAATTTATGTACTGAGTTCCTTGGCTTACATCGAAATCGATTATGTGAATTCTCTTCTCATCTTTCGCCGCCTCGATAATGGCACAATTTGCAGCCATAAAGCCGAATTTGAAACAAGGGCAGACCTCGAAAAGGATCTGCATAGCTGCGAGACGGTCCGAAGAAGGCGGTTCTTTGCATCTCAAAGCTTTATAAAGATATTTTCCTGATGCTAACAACCGAGCAGCAAGACCTTCCACCATATACGCAGCGATCCTCTGCGAGGGATCGCCCTGAACCGAGACCATACCTCGGAGCTGTTCAATCATGGCTGACGCTTCGTCAAAGTTGTCTTCCGAGATGGCAAAAGCACATTCTAAAAGCATTTCTCTAGGATTCTGTGAAGACATCTGAGATGCATCCTTGTTGCTGCCAGTGGTACTGAAATTAGAATCTGTCGACGAGGATTCGTTTGGCGAGTCATGTAGCAGTGCATCTTTAATCGAATTCGCCCACTCGCTATCGATTTCCATGGCTTGACCATTTACAAGCATCTCGACACCATAATCAGCAGCATCAGGTTCACCCAACAGGTCCCTCTCCAATTCTTGCAACTTCAGTCTCACTTGATCATCCTCAAAATCCAGCTGTTCTGGACTTGTACTCTCAAGGCAAGCTGAATCTGAATCACACGTTCGCCCATACGAAGTAGCGTTCGGGTGAAAAGAATTGTTCGAAATGCCCGAAACGCCAGAAATCGATAGCTCTTCGATCGGGAAGTCAAGGAAATACTTCTCATAGCTCTCACTCCTATGCATTTCAGAGCCAAATCTTTGAGCAGACAAGTCAGGAGCATTCTTGGTTCCTTTCAACGAGTACAGCTTGCGACTTCCGTATGATAACGGAGATGGATCAGATGGCCTGACTAACGACATTGTTTTCTTCGTCCTAACTACGCTTTTTCAGGAAGATCAAATTTACACCATATAGATTGGAAGCTCTGAAAACACAAAACATGTATCCATAAATCATAGCTCACTAACAAACAACAAATCGAACTAAACTATCGACCATTCGACCCGAATTCTCAATCATTTCGTTATGAACTTGTAGCACAAAAGACAGGATCATATCAGTCAACTAATTATACAGAATCAGAGCAAAGATTTCAAAGAACATAACAAAGCTGGGTGTGAGATCCCACGACGGTTGGGGAGAAGAATGAAACACCTTTTATAAGGTGTGAAAGCCTCTCCCTACCAGACGCGTTTTAAAAACCTCAAGGGCAAGTCCAAAAGGGAAAGCCCAAAGAGGACAATACTTGCTAGCTGTGGGCTTGAGCTGTTACAAATTATATTAGAGCCAAACACCCAACAATGTACCAGTGAGGAGGCTGAACCCCAAAGGGGTGGACATGAGACGGTGTGCCAACAAGGACGCTAGGCCCCAAAAGGATGTGGATTGTTCCTACATCGATTGAAGAAGGGAACAAGTGCCACCAAGGACGCTTAGCCCTGAAAGGCGTGAATTGTGAGATCCCACATCGGTTGGGAAGAAAAACGAAAACCTCTCCCTAGCATACGCGTTTTAAAAACTTGAGGAAGTCCGAAACGGAAAGCCCAATATCTACTCTTATCTTTCCTTTGAAGCAATGTCAAAACAAAGCCAAATTGAAGTAGAAAAAATCCGATTCACACAACAAAGTTATCATTCTATGACTCAAAGCACGATGAACAATGAAGAAGCTAGAGCAATTTGGTTAAGCGATAGCTATTAATTCAGATAACAAATAAGATTACTTCACAATTAGCCCATAAGTTCATGCAGTAATCCCTAATCAGAATCGTAAAACAAACAAGATCTTGAGCATAAAAACAAACAGTTCTAAGAATATGAAAAACCAATGAATCTAAGACAAGTACCTGAAACAGGGCGCTCCTCAAAGCACTTGAAACCACTCAAAATCAACAAAATCAACCTCAAATCCGACCTAAAACGAAGTAAAAAGTCTAAATCGAGAGAACCCACAAGTCAAAACGAAATTCCCAAGAACAAAATCCACGAACAGAACGAAAACACTAAGACGAAATCAACGAACAGAATCAGACAAAAGGAAACCCAAGAACAAAATCCACAGAGAAAAAGGGGGAGACGATCTTCTGGAATTCAAAAGCGGAAGAAAAGTAGATGAACTCACCTTCATATATGAAATTAAGAAGGGAATTTTCCTGGGTCGGTTCAATTGGGATATTTAGTTTGGGGGTTTTTGGAAGCATTGGTTTGGGCCTATTCCAATTTTTGTCCCACTAAAAACAAATGATTGAAAATATCATATCACGCCTACATAATGCTGACGGCCGCACCGTGGATGGATTGTGCCTTGTTTTTGGAAGTATATATAAACTTATTGTATATGATACCTACACTCACATGTCTCCATATATATAATTTGGATCAAATCATTTGTAGCAATTACAAAGTGATCTATTACCGAGATAAGACAAGTAACATTATCCATAGGCTTCCCTCAAGGCTTTAAAACGCGTCTACTAAGTGAAAGTTTCCACACCCTTTTAAATGTGGGACATCATAGACAACAACATACTATTCAAAATTACACTTTTAACCTTAGATTTTTTCATAAAATTATCAAAATCATTACCAACTATCAAAGAATAAATAATTAACTATAAGATTTTAGCGAAGATGAGTGCGAGCGAAGATGTTGGGTCTTGAATAGGGATGAATTATGAGATTGCACATCGATTGAAGAGAGAAACGAGTGTTAGTGAGAACGCTGGCCCTAAGAATGTGAAAACCTGTCCGTAGTAGACACGTTTTAAAAACTTTAAAGAGAAGTCCGAAAGGGAAAATTCAAAGAAGACAATATCTACGAGTGGTGGACTTAAACTATACGTACTATGGATATATGACGCTCACGAGATCGAGATCGAGATCGAGATCGAAGAAAAAGAGAGAATGAAAGGAAATAAAAGGTGGTGGAAATGAAGTGAAATGGAGTATTGAATTATGGGCAGTCCAACCAAGTCAATGTTTTCGGACACTCCATCTTTTACCACTTTATTTTCAAAGACGTGTGTTCCTAAAAAGACCAAAAACACCTTTGAACATGTCAATAATATACATGTGCTTAGTGCGCCCATTCATTACACATCGGATCGAACAAATTAAGTAGGACAATGCGCATGTGATGTCCCACATCGGCTGGAGAGGAGAACAATTTCCCACCTCTAGTAGACGCGTTTTAAAGCTTTGAAGAGAAATTTGAAAGACAAAACCCAAAAAAGACAATATCTACTAGAAGTGGATCTGGAGCGTTACAACAAATCTATATAACTCGATAATAGCAAACTTATGCTTTTTATGTATGCGTAAAATTTTTATACTAATAAAATACCTATTAAATTTTAAAAGTAATATTAACCTCTTTAATCTTTGTAACGGTATTAATGTTATTTTTAAAAGTTCATGACTATATTTTCGGACGATTTTGAAAATTTAAATATATTTTTAAAAACAAATATTAACGGGATTTTTTTTAGTCTAATAGTAATTTTTTTTAAAGATTTTTTTTAATTAAAGTAAACCAAACGAATTACTATCGTGTGAAATATGTAACATTCTTTAGCGAATATTTGTAGTTTGAATGTTCCTCCACGTCATACCAAGGATAGATATCACTCACTATCAGATGGGGAATAGGAGCTAATATCACAATCGTGCTCTTGCGACACTAGAACAACGATTTTGCTACACTTATTTTAACCCAATGAATTACTATCGTGTGAAATCCAGCCTTTGTGGACAATATTAGCTTATGCTCGAGTCTCGGGTCACATTTGAGAGAAATGTTTTAGAAAAGTTGAGTAAGGAAATATGTTGAAAACAATTTTAAAGAAAATTATGTTATAAGCTAAAAACGAGTAAGCGACAACGTTTTTGATAGCATGTAAGCTGATTAGGAATAATTGACAACTATTCATATCCCGTATAACACATTTTAGGACATTTTAGCCCTACGCGGGTGTAGATATGTTTGGTGACCGACCATACTGTAACAACCTAAGCTCACCACTAGCAAATATTGTCATCTTTGAACTTTCTCTATTGGGTTTCACCTCAATGTTTTCAAAACACGTGTGTTAGGAAAAGGTTTCCACACCCCGATGTGGGATCTTACAATCCACCCCTTTTCCAGACCCAGCATAGTCGTTCCTCTTTCCAATCGATATGAGAGATCTCACACATACACTCACGTATTGACACAACAATATTAGTAAATGTCAAATCTAACATGAAAGCAAGTAAAATGAGTTTGAAACGGGCATGCGACCATGGACAACACGTCTTGGACAAGCATGACTAAGACATCCGACATGTGGCTACAAGAAACATGCCTTGGACAAGCATGACCGTAACACTATAATTTCGTAAATTAGTTTTAGGGTTTTCCACAATCCTCTACAAACAACTAGTTAGTTTTTTCTCGACAAGTCACACAGTAAAAAATTATGGTAAACTAATTCACGAGTTATCAAATTTAGATCATGTTGTGTCGTTAGGATACTTTAGTGAGGACTTACACTCATAACTTTATCGACGAAACCATATAAACCATGTGAAGGTCATATCCTCATCATGGCTTGACTTGTACTCATCCTTTAACATATTTGACCTTAAAGCCTTCATACGGTTGGGTGGAGGCCATGGTTAATTTTAAAATATACATTTTTGCGCATATATTTATTATGTTTTTATTTAATTTTATAATTACTCTTTTTTATTATTTATTCTCCAATTAACTCTTTAAAATAATTTTAACTACTTGAACGGAAATTTTCTAAAATATATATCGGAGGTAAATATCAAATTTTAATTAAATGTCGGAAAATAATTAAATAAATAAATAAATATTTTACGAACTACTATTTTACTTTTCTTAAAAATAAAATTTGAATAAATGACCTAAATCAATTGAAAAAATTTACAATCCGAACAATTAGGCTGAATGTAAATAAATGTTCCGACCAACTCACCTAACCTACAAATGTCCCTCGTTAAAGAGAATGAGGGACATATTTCACCGTGGTTAATTAAATATTTAAATTATATGCTAAATTAAGACGATACCTCCGTTATTATGTAAATATAAACTAAATTGTTCTTGAATTAAGATTAAGATAAGATTAGACCTATATATATATATATATATATATATTTTGAAATGGTAAGCATAATGGTTAAAGTCCCTATTTTAATTGGGTTTTTCAACCCTAACATAATTAGGATTCATTTCCCATTAGTATTTAGAGGGTCAAAATGGCAATCTATACAAACTTGGACAAAACTTACACCCATCATTGTTATGCTCTCCTTATCACGACCCAAAATGCTCGCTTTATTGTCGTAGTTTTATATCCATCATTTCTATAACATCTCAAGTCTACTGTTAGTAGATATTGTCTTCTTTAGACTTTTATTTTCGAGCTTCTCCTTAAGGTTTTTAAAACGCGTATGCTAGAGAGAGGTTTCTACACACTTATAAAGAATTATTCATTCTCCTCCCCGACCAAGGTTGGTGTAACAGTCCAAGCCTATCGCTAGTAGATATTGTCTACTTCGACCCGTTATATTTTATTGTTAGTCTCTCGGTTTTAAAATGTGTCTCCGAGAGGTTTTTATACCCTTATAAGAAATCTTACAATCCACTCCCTCGGGGGCCAGCGTTCTCGCTGGCACACTACTTGGTGCCTAATTCTAATACCATTTGTAATAGCCTAAGCCCACTCCTAGTAGATATTGTTTACTTTTGCTCGTTATGTATTACTGTTAGTCTCACAGTTTTAAAACATGTTTGCTAGGGAGAGATTTTCACCCCCTGACAAGGAATGCTTCGTTCCCTTCTCCAATTGATGTGAGATCTCACAATTAGTGTCGATTTCAATATAGTTTAACTAATTATGACATGTCTTCGATTCACATATGACGATTAATGTGTACTTTTCACACTTTGCAGTGTGTTAGAGTCTTGTGTTGACTAATCAAAGGAAAGATATTAAGTATATAAGACACTATCTCTATTGGTATGAAATCTTTTAAAGAAACCAAAAGTAAAACCACGAAAGCTTATGATCAAAGTGAACAATATCATACAATTCTATATATATTAAGAGTCTTTCGTGTTTATTTCCAATTCAAAGTGGCAGTTGGAAATGGAAGACCTAAACCTTATAGTTAATATAAAGTCTCACCTAATTCTAACTGCCATTATTCCAAGTTTATCACTAACTTAGAGATGTATATATATATATGTATATGTATATGTATATATATGTATATGTATATGTATATATATATATGTATATGTATATATATATATGTATATGTATGTATTTTATCAATAGAAAATTTTAAATTTCATTTTTCCGCGAATTTTGAACCTTAAAAAAAAAAAAAAAAGGTTAAAAACGGTAGCGGCTCAAGCCTACGGTTAGTGGATATGGTTCTTTTTGGGTTTTTTTTTTCGAGTTTCCCCTCAAGGTCTTAAAACTTGTCTACTAGGGAGACGTTTCTACACCCTTATAAAAAATGCTTCGTTCTCCTCCCCAATAGATGTAAGATCTCACAATTCATCCTTATTTGAGATCCAACGTTCTCGCTAGCACTCGTTCTCCTCTCCAATCGATGTGGGCCCCCCAATCTATCTGCCTTCGAAGCCCAGCGTTCTTGTTGGCACACTGTCTCGTGTCCACCCTTTTCGAGGGTCAGCCTTCTCGTTGGCATATTAGCTGACGTATAGCTTTGATACCATTTGTGACAGTTCAATCCCACCGTTGGCCGATATTGTCCTCTTTGAGTTTTCCCTTTCGAGTTTCCCCCTCAAGGTTTTAGGGAGAGGTTTCCACGCTCTTATAAACAATGTTTCGATCTTTTCACTAAGTATCAAAATCTACCGATTTCATACAAATTTGAATATATTTCTCAAAACCCATAGATTTGAATAAAAAAATCGAGTTTTAATGTTTTTTTCCCCTTAAAATGCTTATTTAATTTCAAACTATATTAAATATATATTTTATAATTCATTAAATCCATAAGAAAATATTTTTTAGGACGATAGTTTTACATAATTTTAAAACTATTTATATTAGGTAATAATCCAACACACCAAATGGAGTGTTCATCATGCTCTTCATGTTCATAATTATTAAAATAAATCAAAGTCAAATTTTTTACAATTTTATAATTATTTTTAGTGATTGGATGGAGATTCAAACTTCTAACCGTGCAAGAGACGTTCTATTATATTTTAGATATAATATTACTTCGTATATTATTGAATTTTCTCAATTAATCATTTTTTCATATATTTTCAATTCTTAAGTGCTAATTGAATCATTTGGAAATTAAGTTTGTAATCATTCGGTCCGATGCAATTTAAGAACGACTTTGAGAGATGAGCAAAGTTGACGTGATATTAAGAAGAAATGCAATTTAAGAACGACTTTGAGAGCTGAGCAACGTTAATGTGATATTAGGAAGAAATTGCAATTTATTCGATAATTATTTGCTTTTTTTTTTTAACAGTGATAACTTAAGTTAGTGATGCGAGTAATTTTTTAAAAATAATCCAACAACACAACCTAACCCAGCTCGAAAGTAGAAGGTTGAGTTGGGTTGTGAACTACATTCAAATTTCTCGAGTCACTAATGCTTTGAGCAACTGTTGTTTTGTAAATCACACTGAATATGTATATACTCCAACGAGCTCCAAAATAACTTCATCACACAACACGAAAGGAATCCGCTATCCGCTTCAGGTCGCTGTAATGTCTCTTCCATTGAAGCCCTATAAGAACACCCAGAGAAACAAAAACAAGCTTCCTTCAGTTTTAATGGAAAACAATTGATATCATATCATATCATATCAGCAGCGTTCTTGGTAGTGTCTTACCATTTCCTGTTACACTGAATAGATACAGACGGTTTCCTGCCGCTGTTGCTGTGATCAAAACATGAGGAGGCTCCAATTCAAACTGATAATATGTTCTTCCATTATGCTCTGCCACGCTCATGTTCATCACCTTCCCTTCTACGTTTTCTCCGATCACTTCTGGTCCGAACGCGCTGATTACTTTCTCTGGAGGGCCAACCATTTCAATCGTTGCATCGTCGCCGATAACTTCACAGGATTATGACAATGAATGCATCATTTAGCAGTGTAGTTTCTTTAAAATGGAAAGTTGAACAAGTACAAAGTTTCAGGGAAATGCACCATCGGAAAATCGTTGAACGGGCGCAACGATGACGAACAGACGACCTTCCTTTGAGCTTTTGAATCTGAGATCAATCTCTGTCCCTCCAAGATCAGCAATTGACACAGGAACCTGCCACTCAAAACCACTTTGTGTCATGTCTGCTTTGATCAAAATAAAAATGAAGTTAACTTGCATGGACATATCTAACTAGCACGAGACTTTTCCATTCCTAGCAAAGGAATAAATTGGGCATACATATCAGAGAAATAAATTGGGAATACATATCAATATCTCAATATCATTCGATGCAGATTAAAGTAGATCCCACATCGATTGGGAAGGAAAACAAAGTATTCTTTATAAGGGTGTGGAAACCTCTCCCTAGCAGAGGCATTTTAAAAACCTCGAGGAAAAATCCGAAAGAGAAAGCCCAAAGAGGACAATATCTGCTAGTGATGGGCTTGGGGCATTACAAATGGTATCAGAGCTAAACACGAGGCGATGTGTCAGCGAGGAGGCTGAAACTCGAAGGAGGTGGACACGAGGCGGTGTGCCAGCAAGGACATTGGACCCGAAAGGGGGGTGGATTGGGGGGGTCCCACATCGATTGGAGAAAGAAACGAGTGCCAGTTAGGATGCTGGCCCAAAGGGGGGTGGATTGTGAGATTCCACATCGGTTGGGGAGGAGAACGAAACATTATTTATAAAGGTGTGTAAACCTCTCCCTAACAGTCACATTTTGAAAACCTTGAGGGTCAGCTTCAAACGAAAAGTCCAAAGAGGACAATATCCGCTAGCGGTGATCTTGGGACATTACATGATACATTGTGCTTACTCCTCTAATCAACAGGAAACTTGACGCACCCCAATGTAAATAACAAAAGACAACGGACCCAGAAACGTTGGACAATAATTGGAACAACCTCAAAGACGAACTAGAGCAATTAAATTTAGGGAGAACACTGGCTAAGGCGCCAACCAAGTAAATGGTCTTACTATCAATATGGTTAGACATTGTTGTTGTATGATGACACGTGCTCCATGGTTCTGCATGTGTCATGTGCTTAATATGTGTGAAATAGTTAGAAAATGATATGTTTATGAAATGATATGACTCTGAAATGTTTATTTATTTTATTTAATATTTCATTATGTCGTCTTAAAGACATTTTCGAACACGTAAGCCCATGACGGTGTTTTATGTAGAAGTTTCAAATGAATTATTTCCACATAAAAATGACTATGATATGTATACAGCAGCGACTTTAGATTAAGTAGAAATCTAGGGTCATTACCGTTTATTAGCTAAAGTGGTTCATCAAGTTTCGTTAGTTTCTCTGATCTAATGAAGAACTGATTGAAGTAGAAGCCATTTGTTTCTTTTGTACTCCTTTAGCAGCATCTTTAATAAGGTTAAAAGGGAAAAAACATCTAACAGCAGTTACCTCTTCCCAGTCTTGTGGAACTGAAAAGGCATAAGGAATAATAGGACTCCATCCAACTCCATGCCCACCGGACTTCTCGTCGGGTCTACGATATGTCCTCCAACCTGTCTGAGCAGGCAACAAACAAGAAACCAGATATGCTAAGCTTGAGTTTAAAAGCTTTCAATGGTCAAAAATGAAATTTGCTGCATATATTCTGATTAATACAAGAGATTCCTGCACAAGCACAACAGATGCTATGTAAACTTGATATAGAAAACACGGCATGATCAGCTCTGTTTGCTTCTTTTGATGCAGCGGATCTCACCGCTAGCAGCCCAAGCCCACCGCTGACAGTAGATCTGACAATCCACCCCCCTTCGAGGCCAGTGTGCTCATTAGCACTCGTTCCCCTCTCCAATCGTTCCCTTCTCATCATTATGTGGGATCTCACAATCCACCCCCGTCGGGGCCAGCATGCTCACTAGCACTCGTTCCCTTCTCTAATCGATGTGGGATCTCATAATCCACCCCCCTTCGAGGCCCAGTATCTTCGCTGGCACACTGCCCAATGTCTGACTCTGATACCATTTTGTAACAGCTTAAGCCTATCGCTAGCATATATTGTCCTCTTTGAGCTTTCTCCTTTTGGACTTTCCCACAAGGTTTTCAAAACGCGAATGATAGGGAGAGGTTTCCTCACCCTTATTAAGAATGCTTCGTTCTCCTCCCCAACCAATGTGGGATCTCACAATCCACTCCTATTCGGGACCAGCATTTTCACTGGCACTCGTTCCCCTCTCCCATCAATGTCGTTCCCTTCTCTAATCAATGTGGGATCTCACCAAAACAATACAAACTCCAAAAACTAACAGGATGTAATTAACTAACTACAGCACCAAAAAGAATATAGAAAATTATGCATCATTTTCAATATCTATTCTCTAGTTTAAAAACATATTTGTTCTCTAAAGATTAATCCATCAACACGTGCTAAAAATTCTACATGAACCATTACAAATTTTAAAATACATGAACTAAAAAAAGGTTAGATATTAAAGTTCATACACATAGAGTGAACAAAGGTATTTCACAATCCACAATCTGCAGCAACCAGAAGATTCCAACAATTGAAACAAAGAAACAAATCATAGATGTAAACAAGAAACAAAACGACGGTAAGGATTACTTAGATACAGAGTTCAAGAGGTTAAGAAAAAAGCCAACCCTGTTCATCTGGTTCAGACAACCCAGGAATCCTCCCAGCAAGAAGACCTTGCTTAACCGCAGCCAAACACTCGCTCTGCAGCCCCAAACCCGCAGAAGAAACCAAAGAAACGCCGGATAGCAAAACCGATCTCCGATTCAAAATGGGAGACCGATTCTCCTTTTCGCCACCGACGGCCGGAACCCCCTTTTGGAGAATTTGGGAAGGAGGCTTTGATTGGTGAAAGTTGCAGGAGAATGGAACAGTGGCGAACATAGTCGATCCCATTCGAACCCAGAAACGATGATTTCTGGATACGAATTGCAGAAATGGAGGAATCAGAATGATTAAGGATTGGAGACGGAAGTGCCTAGAAATTGGGAGATCAAAGACGAGAAGGATTTAGTTCTTCGATTTTTGTGTGGATGTGGTGCGGAATTGCATCTGTTTGGCGCCATATGGATTACAACTTGTGCTTTAGGTTTCTTCAACTTTATAGATTCTTTTTTCAATTTTTTTTAAATCTTCATTTTTTTTAATCTAATAATTTTCAATTTTTAATATAATTTCTTTTTTTTTTTTTTAAACATTCTAATAAATAATCTTTAAAAATTTAAATTTAATGGTATAATATAATCTTCACTATTATATCAAAAAGATGGACAATCAAACCTATTTCTCGATTCAATAGAAGCCCAAAGAGATGAATAGGGTCCCAAATAACGAGATATATGTAAAAAACAGGTCCGTAAGCCTGCCTATTCCTAATCCTAAATGGAATGTAAGGACGTAGGGATCCATATGTAAACATAGTATCTATTTAAATACGCTCGGATGACCCCTTCTCATAATTAGAATGTATATAACCTAGCCCTATTCCGGTCTAGCCCGGTATGGAATGAACTTATAATCATAAGGAATAATTTCTTCTCACTGTCTGCCCAGTTGAAACGGGAATTTTTCATCCTGTTTAGTGGATCTTTGTAGGGTCCTCTGTAAGTTAAATGAACATCTATAATCGTCACTAAAGCAAATTTGGATCAAATGAGACTCGGGCTTCAACCTTGGCCCAACTTAGGGAAGTGGGCTAGTTTAAACTATAGGCCCAATAAATTTTTCATGGGCTTGGGCTAGTTTATTAGAGTTTTCTAAACCCATTTTTCTCGTATATAGAAACACAGGTCAAGACTGATGTAGTAACTCTGCAAACTAATTTTGGAGAGAGATTCGGGACTATACAGGTAATTGTCAAGTTGAGTATTTCTATGGAGTGTAGGGACAGGTCAAGGCTAATGTCGTGATGCTATCAACTGGTCTGAAAAGGGAATAAGGACTACACTTGTAGAAGATTGCCTTCGGTGAATGTGGTAAAGACCCTGATAGGATCTGCGACATATAAGAGAACTTTCTAGAGCCTCGAGAAAAGCCCGTAGTAACTTACTAGAATGAGTTTATTCTCTTTCCCCTTTTATTTTTCAAGTATTTGCACACTACAGATAAACAAAGGATTGTGTAGATATTCGAGTATTCATTTAATGATCGTGACAGCCTCATTCGATATTGTAAAGGTCTTTAATATATAATCATATTCATACTACTTTGATAATTTTAAATTCAAACAACAAAGATCATCGACTTGCATGCATCTTTGAAACTTTTATTTTTGCTTTCGTTTTTTGTATTGGATAGAAAAAGTTGTTTAGATTGTTTGGGGCACGAATATTCGCATATAAAAGAAGAGCATGATGACGAGTAGTAGAGAAAATGACTCGACTTTCGTCCAATGATAACAATTTTTAGACTCTTGTATGAAATATGAATTTCTAATTACATATTTCAAACTTTTTTTTTTTTTTTGTTTCCTTTCGATCGTGTTCGAGATTCCAGTTTAACCATTTATTTAGTAAGAAAAATATTAATTAATGTCATGGTACGATTTTGGAGACTTCGAATCTTGGACCGGGACTAAAAAGACAAAAAAAAAAAAGTGAATAAAAATAAAAGATAAAAATGGGATAAATGTAAATCGTAATAAAGACTCGAATACGAAGTCGAAATGAAGCTGCAAAATGCTCCCCACCTCAACCGGCAACCTATGAACATCTGAAGAAAAAAAAAGAAAGTGAGTATAAAAATACTCAGGAAGCAATTTACTTGTAAGTTTACGTCACATCCTTAACCTATCAAGTATAAACTTTACTCTAGGTTTTAGGAAGTTCGGGCCTAATTCCACAGCTATTTGAGTTTCTAAGTAGGTCTCGAAATTTCAAGCGGTTCAGATATAAACTAAGGCATCAATCATGCAAGATAAACTTCAAGGAAGATTTTAGATATTAAAATGAAGTTTGCATATGATACTAATTAAGCCATGAGCTTGTTCCTTTGCATTTCTTATGTTTTGAGTTGTATGCTAGAGTCGTTCAAATAGTCTTGATCATTCGAATCACAAGTTTAGAAACAAGTTTTCTTTACTTTTGATCTTGATCATCAAGTAATTTGTTACTAAACTTTCCCTTGAGTGGATTCCTTATCGTTTTTGGGGTTCTTGGATAATTTAGATTTTATTCTTCAACAAGGTTGTTAGATCAAATCCTAAAAAGTTCATAACAAGTTCTCTTACATGTCATAGACCCTATTGCGATTTGGAAGCTGTTCACCAGGTTCCAACGCCACTCTCATGGATGACGAATCTCATTTTGAGGTGAATCAACTTTTTGTTCTTGTGCTTAGTACGCTTCAACATTGAACATTCGGTATCTTGATTTTAGGCGCGACCTTGGACAATATGACACCTCATCTGAACACATTTGTGTAAGGTTAACTAGCGACCCTTCCACAAGAAAAATCATACACTCACCATCTGCATGAGTGACCTGTTGTGTCTGCCAGCTACACAATTTACCCATTTGGTCTCTCACCCCTCTCAAGGAAGGTTTACACTATAGTAAGTCTGTTCAAGGGACCCTTGACTGTTTCCAAACATGATAGTGGTTCCTATTCGTCTCGGTACACTACATTATTTGGCCTAGACCAGACTCGATGGTACCTATACTACTACCGTTTGGTAGGGCGTTGCTAGTGCCTAGGGCGTATCTAAGGAGATAGGAGGTGGGGACTTGGTGATACCATCAAACTACTACTGGGTTTGTTAAGCTTTCTTATTTGTCTTTTTCGCAGAGGTCAACTAGGTTCTTATGAGCTTTTAGGCCGTTTAATTCATGTCTCTCGTTTCTGGGATGTTTAGGACTAACTCCTTAAACTAATCCCTTCTTTGGGTGCACACAAGTCTAGATCTATAATCACCGCTCACAATCCTAGGGTTCAGGGCTACTAGAAACATATTGACCTAGGTCAACATGTAAACCGCTCTAGCTATAACACCCTAATCTTAAATTGGTTCTCTAATGCATGCTTGTTAGGGAGATATTTCTTTCAATCACCTAAAACACGAAACACATAATCTAAGTGTCACCTTGGTCATATCTAGGAGCTCAAAAGGTCTATTAGATTCTTAGGACGAGTAGGTGATAATGCTGACTTATAGCTTCAAGGTATTTTGTTCTGACTCATCAAGTCTTTCTTATTAGGGAGCACTTGGGTCTAGACCCTCTGACAATCGCTCATGATCCAAAGGTGCTCAGTCTACTAAACGTTTTGACCTAGGTCATCGTCTAGCCAACATGCACTTTGAATTTCTTACATTCACACGTTAATGATATAGTCTATCCAAAATTATTATTTTCCCGAGTCATGTTCATCTTCCAAAGCAATTATTAACCTACTTTTACCCTTACCAAAACAAAAAAGGAAAAAGGTTTGTTAGGGTAAAAACATTGACCCATCATCTTTGTTTATCAAATTTGCATTGACAAAGGGATGGGCAGCTGAGTTCTTGTTTGTTCAACACTCTACACTCTTCCACCAACTATACTCCAAGAATGGGGTTCCCTCCTCTTCCATTTATTTATTTATTTTTGAAGGAGTGAGAGAAAAAAATAAGAAATTGTTCTCGAATAAAGTTCTTTGGGCTCGATTTTCTTTTTCGATAAAGGTTGGATGCATAATATTGCTCTACAAAAGGTCTACATTTTATAACGACTATACGAAGACTATTAGAGAGTAGCACACTAATCTCTAACAGTGAATTGTCTAATAGACATGGACGGTATATGTCAAATAGTTAGATAGTATCGAAGGTCGAACCTCACCCATACGTGATATGAACCGTTAATAAGAGAAAAGTAAAAGACAATTAAAACGTGAACCATAGTATATCCAATATATTAGGATGAGCTTCAAGAAGTAAGATCATATGATATAATAGTTAGAGATTGTGACATCCCACATCTGTTTTAGAGAGGAACAAAACATTCATTAATAAGGGTGTGGAAACCTCTTACTTGTAGGCCACACTAAAACCTTTAGGGAAATTCTTTAAAAGGAAATTTCAAAAAGAACAATATTTGTTAGCGGTAGGCTTGAGGGCGATGTGCTAGAGAGGGCGCTAAGTGTCACGGTCATGCTTGTCCAAGGCGTGTTGCCCATGACCGCATGCTTGTTACACGCCGAAACCCTTTGTCTTATACTTCTGTACGACCTTCTTTTACTGCTTTCATGTTGTATTATTTCTTTCTTGTTTTCTTTAAGAGTATAATGTTTCAGCGAAACCAGCAATGAAATACCTAAAAATGTACTATACGGGATGCGACTAGTTGTTAAATTCTCACTACCCAAAAAGTTATATGCTGTTTAAGTCATTGTTCTTGTCTTTTTGCTTTCATGCTATATAACACCACTTTCAATCTCTCTCTCTCTCTCATTCTTGCTTTCAAAATTCTCTTTACAAAACCTCTCTCCCCCGCTTTTTAAAATCTTCTCTTAAATCGAGGCCCGAGGTTTGAATATACGTTGCCCGACCGTAGGCAACGTGAGCCAAAATTGGCTTGACTCACTCAATACTGAGAGTGAGTGCCGCACAATCGCCAAATTCACTGCCAAGAAATGGCAACTGTGACACTAAACCTCCAAATGGGTGAATTATAAAATCTCACATCGATTAGAAAAGTATAAAAACTTTGCCCTACACAAGTTTTAGAAAAGTTAGAGAGACAAAATTATTTTTTAAAAAGTCAAAAATGTTGTACAATAGTTATTAAAGCCTGCAATTGTTGATTCAGACAGCTCAATTAATACAGACAGATGGTCATGCTGACTAGTAAAAGGTCGTAAGCAAAGAATTTAAAGCTTCCAATTTTTTCAACACAAAATTATCACCAACAATTCAATTAAAAATTATGTGACAAGACAACTCTATCTCATAGGGAAATTGATTAAAATATTTATATAATCAATTAATGCGTGTGTCACAGTGTGAGCGAGCATGTCGAGACAAGTGTCTCTTTTTAAAATGGATTTTTCAAGGACACTACTAGGCGGCACGGGTGTACACGACATGAGCACGGGAGGGCCAATGTCTCAATAAAACCCAGATAGATGGATGTTCAAGAAATCCTGATGAAATGAGTGACACGCAGGCTGGTTCTCGATGGCATGACCGAACGAATTGTGATGGCCGACGACATCTCAAGACTCGGAATGGCGTCAAGACATAGAAAATGTCTTACCATTTAGAGTGAATAGTTTGAATTGTTCACTACGGTCCTAAAAAATGTGTATTTTTAATATAAAATGATTAGATAAACTACGTATTCGCTTTAAAATTATTCTCTTGCACGGGCTATAAACCTACTATCTTAGGCATTTATTAAATTAACTATAACTATTTTTTAAAATTTACCCATATAGAAAGTGAAAATGGAAAAATTACCATATGAATTAAGTTGTTTATATTGATCAATCCCATCATTTTGTCACATCCTAGGTTAGAAAAATTCACCTTATCATTAATAGAGAACAGTAAATAATTGAATTATGACAATAATTTAACTATTACAATAATTGTCCTAGAAAGGTTCCTTTTGCTTCTTAATGTCTTCCACTAAAATCTCATCAACGTTTTCTTAAAAAAAAAAAAAAAAAAAAAAAAAAAAAAAAAAAAAAAAAAAATATTAAAACAATGCTCTCATCTGACTTAAGGGTTACCCACCATCTAAAGAGCATCTATCCTAATTTCAGTTTTATGGTCGTCATCACAACGTCGTTGTCTGTACAAATATGTCTTACTTTGACTTGAAAAATATGAATGGTAGGTGGTTTAAGTATTTTAAGAAATACTCAGTAAGTAACTCCACTACTACGGGGATGGAAAATGCAATCACATGCAATCATGTTTGAGACCTATCATTTTCGGGCCTTAGTCTCAACTTCCAATCCGTGCAAAACTAAATGTTTAGTGGCATTTGGACCCAGGCAAGCTCGTATACGTTCTCCCAAGACCTGAATATCGACTAGCGTACACTTACGTTTGGACAACACAGAGGGAAAGGGCCCGCATAACATCGTGGCAAACATAAATGGGGTAAGGTGCACGTCTATATTAATCATAACGAGGAAGTAACCATATGCATATGACACAAAAAAAAAAAAAAAAAAATATATATATATATATATATATATATATATATATATATATA
>NW_019272019.1:1309716-1502216 GCF_002738345.1 Cucurbita maxima
AATATATATATATATATATATATATATATATATATATATATATATATATATGCATGAGATCTCTATAGATTAAAATCATAACCGTATGCATATGACACAAAAAAAAAAAAAAAATGCATGAAATCCGCATAGATTAGAATCATGGCATAAATTTATGAGGTAAGTTAAACCTTCATTCATTTATAATTCATTTATAATACTCTTAGTCTATGAATATGCATACATAATTCCTATCAAATCTTTCATACATAACATAACTTACCTAACATGGTGTAGGAAGGTTTATGCATCATAGATTATCAACATCATAACATAATTTTACAACATGACATATTCACACTATAGCATAGTTTATAAACACGACATAACCCAATATAACATGACATGACATGACATGAAATGACATAGTACAAGATAGCATGACATAGTATAACAATCATAATTATGACACGTGCAAGGGGCCACAATACACGCATATCATACATGATAAACCAAGCTAACATTAGAACCAGTTACTTGGTTGGCCTACGTCGGAGTTACTAATTATTCTTAGTACTAGTCTGAATATGTTTCACAAAGTCTAATTCAACCTTAAATCCGTTGATATATCCTATTGTTGTATCATCAGTCTCAAATCTGTTGATATATCCTATTGTTGTATCATCAATCCGTATAAGTAAAATAAGACGTTGAAGGACAGTCTTTGGCCAACTTAAAAATATTTAGGGACTCTACCAATCAAGGGCAAACAAGTAAGTGGCTCTAGTGTTGGTTGGTTGGAAGAATTGTATGTTGTATGATGACGCATGCCTCGCGGTCCCTGCATGTGTCATACTTAGGAATGTTATGTTATGTTATGTATGTTATGTGATGACCTACGACGTCATGCTATGTACGTATATAATGTCCTATTATGCCATGTTATGTATGATAATACTATGTATGTTATGCCATGTAAAACCAGGTTATAGATTATTACTATACTAATGATGATGCATGTGAAGTCTATGATGAGTATTATGCATACATGACTCATATGTGTACACTGTGACATGAATGAGAGGAATAACAAAATGATTCTTATTATATGCTATAATTTTAAGTCATTGGGACCTCATGCATTTATGTATATCATATGCATTAGGGTACTTTCCTGTTATGCTATATTAGTACCGACACATACCTTTAATATCTATATTCACCATGATATCATGTGAGCCTTTCCCTCTGTGGTGTACAATGGCGCATAAGCGCATTTAGCCCCACAAGCCAGGCTTAAGGGGTAAGTATACGAGTCTTCTTGATGGGTCATTGTACGCGTACGTGAGTTTTGTGTAGGGAAGTACCTTACATCCAACTCTAACTAGACTGGAAAGATCTCAAGATCATGGTATGTTGTTTTAAAGGTTAGATTTCATTATGTATATATGTGTTTGCATCACTTGATCCAACAGTAAAGTTACTTACTGAGCATTTTTTAAAATACTCAAGTCACGTGCTACTCTTATATTTTATGCAAATGTAAAGTATTCCTGCTTGAATGACGGTGGTGTTGGAATGACCATGAAAACTAAGTTAGGTATACTATGTATGTAGCATACATAATGAAAATGAATATCTTGGGATAGAAAAATAAACAAGAAACATATTGAGAAACAAGGTAGCAGCCTTTTGGACTGACAAGTTCAATGAAAATATTTATTCAAGTCGACATGTTCAATGATTCATGATGTTTGGTCCCAAAGAGTGTTTCAGACGCAAAACCAGAACTGTACTTGTTCTTTGCCCTCATATCATCATTTCTCCTTGAAACCCTTTGCATGTGAGCTCCTAACTCCATTTTGGTTACCCATCTTTGTTTCTTTTGGCATATTCCTCAATTACTCCCAACAATAAGCTACCAATTTGTATGCAAGTGATACCCATCCTTTTTGCTTACCCATTTTCAATATCTATCTTCATTGACTTCTTTGTTCCAAATATGAGTTTCCTCTAACATGCTTGTATGATGCTTTGATTATGCCATACATCATTATTCTTAGTTGGAAGAAGTTGATAATGATAAGAAGTGTTCGAGTTTGTATTCTTTGAAGTCATAAACTAATAATTGTATCGGTTTAAACCCCAGAGTTTTGTAAAGAGAGTGTTTATAAGTTGAATTGGGTTATAACATTTTTTTTATACCAAACTCAATTGTTTTGATTGTAGATGTTTTCCGCTCAAACATCTCTTATTAAATAATATAGTTCGAGTTGTTTGTGTAATAACCCAAAAATTAAAAAAGATAATAAATAAGTTATCATATGTGTTCTTCACTTCATTTTAGCATCTCACTTGAATGGTTTGAAGCAAGTCGGAGAATACATTTTTGATGGCTCAATACCAGTATTTTGGCTGATCTGGATTGGGTTTGATACGCTCAGACCCTTTTCTCCTAGTTTCAATTGTTCGGAAACATTTAAGGTTAGTACGACTATCTTTTGGCTAGTTAAATTTTCGGAATCGAGTTTAAATTATTTATGCATAATTAGGCTTAGTTAATTTAAATTAATTGGAGTAAATTTTTTAGCTAGTTAAATTATTAAGAATAGGTTTTAAATTATTTTATGCAAAATTAGTGAGTCTATTTCTATTTATAATTTATGATTGTTGGACTTCTTAGTCAAAATTAAGTTTCAGTGCGGTAAGTAGAGTTAGCATCAAGGAGTCGTATTAGCTTCGGTCTAAGTCAACCAATCTAGGTCAACCAAGTAAGGGGCCCGACTGTTGGTTTGGTTATAATTGTATGTTAAATGATGACATATGCCCATGGCTTCGCACGTGTCATATGCTTGTATATGTAAATTGTTATGAAATGATATGTGTATGATATGATACGTGAATATTATGATGTATGCAATGAATTGATATGTTTACGATATAATATATTGTGATATGAAATGTTATGGTGTGCCATGTGACTCTTATGATATATGATATGGTCTGATATGTGCATGGTGTGAATTAATAAGTGCAAAGATATGATAAGTTATGATATAGTATATGCGCAACATGAATCATATGTGATATGATTGACAAGCAAAACGACGAACTAGCATGAAATACAACCCTGACACACACATAAAAGATATGATAAATGATATGACAAAATGACATTATTGTATGCTCATGCATCGGGGGATACCCCTTCTCCTTCATGATAGTACAGATACGTACACTACGAGGCAGGGAAACGATCATTATGTTTATCATAATGCTGTCGTGACGGTTGTTATTCCTAACGGGTTTCCGGCATCAATAACTACCAAAAAATGCTCGCCCGACTAATGAGTCTATACTCGCACATGCGAACCATGTGTAGAGAAATTAAGTACACATCCAAATTGTCTATTTATGATAGCGTGTCATAGGCTATATGATAGATCCCATTCATGAAATTGTATGTGTTTTCATGTAACCACTGAGGTCGCTTACCGATTATTTCTTAAAATACTCAAGCCATGTGTTATCTTCATTTTTTAGTAAAGACCAGACATCCTTACACGACTGAGGACGACGTCGCAATTCGAGACCATGCCACATGTATAGGGTAGTTGCATTTATTTACTTAAGACTTTGGTTAGGATATGATTTTTTTTTTTAATTTTAATATTTATTTATTTCATTTAGTATTTCAATGTGTCGCTTTAAAGATGCTCTCGAAAACACGTAAGTCTATGACATTATTTTAAGATGAAGTTTATGTTTTATGATAAAGTTTAATCAGTAGGAATACTTAAATGGGTTAATAATCCAAATTTCTACTTAACTCAACTCAATGGGCATTTTTCTCCTTCAAATTCTCTAAAATCTCTCCATTAAACTATGAAATTATATTTAATATTAACAAAGTAGCAACCAACTCGAAAAACAATAAAAAAGAAATCAACCGATGAAAATAGGGTAACTCGATCCAATTGACCAATTCATTTCAATTGAACCAATCTTCAAAGCTTCAGCAACTCGCATCTAGAACATACATTCATTTATGTGACATCTCATATCGGTTAGGGAGAAGAACGAAACATCTTTTATAAGATTGTGGAAACCTCTCTTTAGCAGAGACATTTTAAGAACCTTGAGAGAAAGCCCAAAGAAGACAAAATCTGCTAGCAGTGGGTGTGGGCCGTTACAAATGTTATCAGAGTCAAACACGGGACGATGTGCCAGTGAGGAGGTTGGAACCCGAAAGGGGTGGATTTGGTGGGATCCCACATCGATTGGAGAAAAGAATGAGTGTCAGCGAGGACATTGGGCTCCAAAGAGTGTGAGTTGTGAGATCTCACATAGATTGAAGAGGAGAACGAAGGAGATTGGAGAAAGAAACAAATGTCAGTGAGGACGCTGGACCTCGAAGGAGGTGAGTTGTGAGATCCCACCTCGGTTGTCCTATCTCTGACATGCATGTTTTAAAAACTGAGGAAAAGTCGGAAAAGTCCAAAGAGAACAATATCCGCTTGATTTTGTGTATGATTGGTTTCGATTCGTGTATCAAAATTGTAGTACTCATCAAAACAAATCTAACCGGACCGAGAATAGTTTTATTATTTGTATTATTGGAAGAATATGGAAAATTTATTATATTAAAATGAGGGGTAGGTATTTGAATCATGGATCTAATTTATTAATCCATTGTTTATTGTAATGTCTTGTCACTATCGACAGTTCTTAAAGAAACTTTACTATCAGCATCACATGTTTTAATGTATACAGTGTATATACGTTATCTATATGGTTTCAAATATTTCATTTAAATATTTTATTTCATACACAAAATTATTATTAAATGATTATAGTAAATCTTAAACGTGACATCACATCAAATGAGGGTAATATAGTAATTAAGATATCTACTCGTTTCTATGAAGGGGGAGATTTAGATCTCTACACTATATTAATAGCGTACACCAATTGGGTTGAAAAGATCGTGGATCAGCCTAAAACTTTGAGTTGATTAAGTGCCAACGAAGCAAATATTGTCTTTTTTTAGATTTTTTCACAAAATTTTAATAAGCATTCAGTACGGAGTGGTTTTTACACTCTTACTTCAAATACTTTGTTCCCTCTCTAACGGATCTTACACCATTCAACCCAATCCAGGTTGTAGGGTTAAGATTACTTTAAAAATTCTATTTATTCACAATATATGTTATATTAATAATTAAAATCTCGTAAATCTCAAATATCAAACATTGGAAAGTCACAACCTATCACCTACTTTTAAGATTATTATGAAAATTAAGAATATTTAACATTTGTAATCAATGTTAGTGATAGATTGTGACTTGCGTTCCACTTATTAAATAGGGTTCTATGGTCAGTCTGCGACCCCTGGATATCGAAGGTGTTCTTAGGGTGATCTCGTAGTTCCTACAGGGTGGAGACGATGGGGTCGATCCATGAATTTTCCTTCCTTTTGTTGCATTTCGCTCAAAGGGTTGAAGGGAGATAGTGCATCAAGTTGTTTGCAAGGGCCAACTTGATCCTCTTCCCCAGGGATCCCAAATGAGGGAACCCTAAGAGAGCCGTCCATGTACGATCCATACTAGATCTGACCAACTGTCCATCCTACCTCTTCTACCTTCTTGACGACCCATTGAGTCATTTGAAACACTATATTTTTAAACTAAAAAGCAAATTTTTCAAAGAAATTAACGGAAAAAAATAATAAATATGAATCTTATATCTTTTTTTTTAGAAGATCGCCAGATATTCGAATCATTTCTGTAATAATAGGTTCAATCTATTTAAAAAAAAAAACGTTTTTTTACCATTATCATCGTAGTTCTTTTAGACTTTAAACCATAAACTTCGAACTATCCACTAAATTAATTACAATTAAATCCTCACATTTATGAATTTTGCACAACTAAGTCCCAATTATATAACTTAGGTGTAGTTGAATTAAAGTACAATTGCAATAGCCTTAGTTATGGTAGACATGTGACAAAAAAAGGGCAGTAAATAATTGAGCCAAAAAGCAAAAGAGAATCCAAAGAGGGGTCAATAAATAAATAACAAAAAATGTGGGCCCTCACAACAAAATAAAAAAAATAAATTAAAAAACAGACCTTTTTTATTGGGAAATGAGCAACCTCTGATTTTTGAAGCACATATTTTTAATATATATATATATATATATATTATATAGTGCATTACAACTAATAAAATGACATGGAAAAGAAAAAAACAAGACAAACCCTAAAACAACAGCAAATTCAACAGTTATGAAGCTCCAGTAACGACGACAACCCTCCAGGCTTCCCTGTTCCAATTCTTAACGCTTATCGACGTGCCATTTATTTGCTGACATCCTCTTTTTGCTTCCTACAAATGACAGTAAAGATTCGTTTGGTTAATGTTTCATTCAAGTTATCAAAATTAAGCTGACATTGTTTGATTGTGTGCTTAGTACCTTGATGAGATTAGTGTCTAGTAGTGAGGTGGTGGGGGTGATGTGTAAATGTAGACTGGTGGTGGTGGCGGGGGAGATTTGTAGTGGTAGACGGGTGGTGGGTGGTATGGCTTTACTGGGGTTGGAGGTGGGTGATAGGGTTTGATCGGTGGTGGTGGCGGCGGAGGAGACTTGTAGTGGTATGGTGGGTGGTAGGGCTTTTTGTGTGGCGGTGGTGGAGGAGATTTGTATTTGTATACAGGTGGTGGTGGAGACTTGTACTTGTAAATTGGTGTTGGAGGGTGGTATGGCTTCTTGTACGGTGGTGGTGGAGGTGGGGATTTATATTTGTAGACGGGTGGTGGTGGAGATTTGTACTTGTAAATCGGTGTTGGTGGGTGGTATGGCTTCTTGTAGGGTGGTGGCGGAGGTGGTGACTTGTATTTATAGACCGGTGGTGGTGGAGATTTGTACTTGTAAATTGGTGTTGGTGGGTGGTAGGGTTTCTTGTATGGTGGTGGTGGAGGCGGTGACTTGTATTTGTAGACGGGTGGTGGTGGAGACTTGTACTTGTAAACCGGCGTGGGAGGGTGGTATGGCTTCTTGTATGGTGGGGGTGGAGGTGGTGACTTATATTTGTAAACCGGTGGTGGTGGAGACTTGTACTTGTAAACCGGCGTAGGTGGATGATATGGCTTTTTGTATGGTGGTGGTGNTGGAGGAGACTTGTATTTGTACACTGGTGGTGGTGGAGACTTGTACTTGTAAACCGGTGTGGGTGGGTGATACGGCTTCTTGTATGGTGGTGGTGGAGATTTGTACTTATAAATTGGTGTAGGCGGATGGTACGGCTTCTTATAAGGTGGCGGAGGTGGAGGAGACTTGTACTTGTAAACCGGTGGTGGAGGAGACTTATATTTGTAAATGGGTGTCGGAGGGTGGTACGGTTTTTTGTATGGCGGTGGTGGAGGGGGAGATTTATACTTGTAAACAGGTGGAGGAGGTGGCGGAGACTTGTAATGATAAGGTGGGTGATATGGTTTTTTGTACGGTGGAGGTGGTGGAGGAGACTTATATTTGTACACGGGCGGAGGTGGTGGAGGAGACTTGTAGTGGTAAGGCGGATGGTAAGGCTTCTTGTGCGGAGGAGGAGGCGGGGGCGGGGACTTGTAGTGATAAACGGGAGTCGGAGGAGGAGGGGAAGAGTAGAGATACTCATTGGCATTAGAAGGCAAGGTTAAAGAGAGCAATGTTGCCAAAATGGCAACCGCCAAAGAGGCCATTGAGGAACCTCTTTTCCCCATCTTTGGTTTGGTTGTGAGTTCTTAAGCAATGCCTAAACACTCCCTTTTATAGCTTCAAAAATTTACCATTTCATCACTCGACCCATTATGGTAATTTCACTATTTTAATCTCAATATTATATATATATATATATATAAAAGGATCCAATTTTGAATAGTCAAATGGGCTGTCATCAATGCTTAGGACAAGGTAAGTGAGAGAGACATCATAATCCACCAACCCCAATTAATTAATTTTAATGAGAAATTATTTTCATATATGATTTTAAATACTCTATACTTTTTATTTTAATACATTATTTTGGTTTTTACCTCCAGATCTAGATCAAGATTTCGTATCTAATAGCTCTAGTATTACCTTATAACACGATTACGTTACTTATCGCTTTTAACAATGAAGACTATTCCCACAGAGTAATTATGAGGTTCTTCCTAGCAGACGCGTTTTGAAATTGTGAGGTTGACAGTGATACATAACGTGCCAAAGCGGACAATATCTACTAGAGGTGTGATTAAGCTGTTACAAATGATATTAGAGATAAACATCGGTGATGTGCCAAGGTGAACGTTGGACCCCCAAGGGGGTGGATTGTGAGATCCCAAATTCGTTGGAGAGAGGAACGAAGAATTCCTTATGAGGGTGTGGAAACATCTCCCCAGCATATGCGCTTAAAGTCATGACACTGACGACAATATGTAACGGGTCAAAGCAGACAACATCTGCTAGAGGTGTGCTTCAACTGTTACAAATGGTATCAGAGTTAGACATTAGGCGGTGTGGTAGCGAGAACGTTGGGCCCCCAAGTGGGTGGATTGTGAGATCCCACATTGGTTGGAGAGGGGAACGAAGCATTCGTTATGAGGGTGTGGAAATATCTCCCTAGCATATGCGTTTAAAATCGTGACACTGACGACGATATGTAACGGGCCAAAGCAGACAACATCTGCTAGAGGTGTGCTTCAACTGTTACAAATGGTATCAGAGTTAGACACTAAGCGGTGTGTTAGCGAGAACGTTTGGCCCCCTAGTGGTGGGTGGATTGTGAGATCCCACATTGGTTGGAGAGGGAAACGAAGCATTCCTTATGAGGGTGTGGAAACATCTCCCCAACTTATGCGTTTAAAATCGTGACACTGACAACGATATGTAACGGGCCAAAGCAGACAACATCTGCTAGAGGTGTGCTTCAACTGTTACAAATGGTATCAGAGTTAGACACTAAGTAGTGTGTTAGCGAGAACGTTGGGCCCCCTAGTGGGTGGATTGTGAGATCCCACATTGATTGGAGAGGGGAATGAAGCATTCCTTATAAGGGTGTGAAAACCTCTCGAATTGTTACAAATGGTATCAGAGTTAGACACTGGGCGGTGTGCTAGCCAGAACCTTAGGTCCCTAAGGGAGTGAATTGTGAGATCCCATAATGGTTAGAGAGAGGAACGAAACATTTCTTATAAGGGTGTGGAAACCTCTCTATAATTGATTTTTAAAATCATGAGACTGACAACAATACGTAACGAGTCAAAGCAGACAATATCTTCTAATAATATACTTGAACTGTTACAGTGGACGATATTTTACTTGAGTGTCACACATGCTAAACCCATACTCTATATTTTATATATTACTAATTTGTTAAAAATCGAAAATAGACATTAAAAAATGAATTTAGAAGTTATATTATAATAAGAGTTTAAAGTGGATGAAATATGGAGATATGAAATAATAGTCTATTGGTACAAATTTGATCAAGGTAGTGCAAGCTAATCTAACCAAAGAAAATTAAAGAATTGTAAGTTCGTCCCACACAGTTCATTATTCTTGACCAACAAGATTGGTTGGTAGCCTCGGTTTCTTAAATTAATAAAAATATCTTTAAATTCAGTGTAACGGTTCAAGTTCACCGCTAGATATTGTCTTTTTTGAGTTAATCGTTTCGAACTTCCCTTCAAGACTATAAAACTTGTCTCCTAAAAAAAATAGTTTAAAATATGTTCTATATGTTTGTTTCTATAATCACAGTGACCCTCATATTCAACTAACTTCAACTATTTTTGAACATCTCATAGCATTTCCAGGTCCTTCGAGTCTATCATTTATGAATGATTTTTAGTAAGACAAGAACAAGAGTTTAGACAACTGGAGTTTGAATCGAGGGACCTTCAGCACCGAGAACTCTAAGACCAGGCTGCTTCTCGGCTCGTGCGCAACCATGCCCCATTATGTTATGGAAGAATTGAATTGATTACCGGGCTTGTTATTCAGAGCCAGCAATTAGCTGCCAGATTTCATCTCGCAACTAGAAGAAGATTGCTTCTAGTTCGAGGACCCAATGGTCAAAGGAAAGAGTAGGTCCTAATGCCAGGACAAACTCGTATGAGGCGAGAGTGTCACGTACGGTTCTTTGGGAAGGGTGTGATACCACCACCTATCAAGCCCTACAAGCGGTCCACAGACCTATTGCCGATACTAAGTTCGGTATATTTGATGAGAACAATAGTCTAAAGAACCTTGCTCCGAAAGGCCGGTAATTCTCTGCAAAAAAAAAAAAAAAAAAAGTTCAAAAATATTTTTTTCATTAGTACTATATTTAAAAAATACTCATGAACTTTCCAACCTAATATGAAAAACGTTCATAGATAATGTATGAAGTGTCGATATACAGTTTTCATTCATATTATTGACGATAAGATTTTTTTTATACAGATGAATGACGTTAATGTTACTTTTAAAATTTGATGAGTATTATCATAAAAATATTATATTCATATATATATATGAATATTGTGTTGATTGATAGTGTAGTGATATGGGTGGCTAAGCTTTATGCATGATTTTGTCTATAGGGAGTGGGACCCGGCGGCTGCTTTTTAATTTCTAGAGCGCCCCATAATAATTATAATATATGCTACTTTTTTCATTTCTACTTTAATTATTATTTACAACATTAAACTATACTTTTTCTATACTTTTTTTTTTTTCCTTTTTTTCCAATTTTTTTTTTAATATTTGCATGAATCTTCGCCCAAATTACGCTTTCACCCGATATTATTTGATACTCGGCATTGCAATCTTCACCTTAAAGGGGAATTTGAACGCTCAGTGTCCTTCTCTTTCCTCCACTGCCTTCCGACTCATAGGAGTATACAATGACAACTTTCAGGTCATACCTGATCGTGAAACTGCTTGTTGAACATCCGATGGCTTGCTTCGACCGTCCAATAGACTCTCTGTTTGACTCATCTCCTTCGTCAGCTTTTTTAAACACTCTTAAGAACCGAGGGTATTTTTAAAACAAGGTATTAACGGTTTTTATCCAAATTTAATAGGTATTTTTTAAAAAACTTGACATATGTACATAAAGGTCATTTCACGCTTTTTATCTATTTATTTATTTATTTAATAATTGACCTTAATATAATTAAAAAGAAAAGGTTTCAAAAGTGCAAGAATGATTTACTATAATAACAAACATCATTATTATCCTTTGCATAATTTAATATTATGATGATTATTTTATTTATTATAAAATAATTAATTTGTTTTTATAGTTTGTATGAAAAATTTAAAAATCTACCCATCAATATTACAAATTTATAAAATTAGATTTAAGTGAACAAAGCCCGAGTTATTATATACAAAAAAAAAAAAAAAGTGATAATTTTTGTGACCTATAAAGAAGGGGTATATGAATGAACTGAGACCATATATAAATGAGAATGATTCCGTGAATAGGATGACTAAGAAAAGTTTTAAAAATTGAAAGTCACTATCTATACTAACAAAGTGTAACTTCTTTTTCGGTGGCTTAATCATAGAAACTTCATGGTTACTGTGAGAATAGTTTTCATTCTTTGAAGCCAGAAATAATAAACGTGACCATGTCGTAAGGGATGCAAGGACGAATCAATGTAAAAGCTGGTGGGATTATGACACCTAGAGTACATGAGCATCTAATTTATTTATAATAATATAAATTATGAATATGAAATTAAATTATATTATTTTATTACGCTCGTGCACTCCATCATAATTAGTTATAATTATTTTAATATCCAAATAAAAAAGGGGAAATTTTGTTCACATTAAATAATTATTATAATGGATTTTCTTAAAGTTTAAAACAATATAATTTTTAATAATAATAAAAAAATTAGGCTTAATTTTTTTTAATAAAAAAAGTTATTTAGCTCAAAAATATATGTAATAATTTTCAATTTTAAGTCTTTTTTAATTTTGGAACATAATAATTAAATACAGGAATAATTATCAAGTTGGGGGTAATAATTGATAAAATCTTCAAAATATTAATAAATAAACTTACTTTAAAGAAAAATAAATGACTTATTTCGAGAATAATAAAAATAAAAAATAATATTTTGTCAGAGTGGTTTTTGGCTTTCTCAAGCATGTGAGGCTCTCATGTTAACCAAAATAATAATAATGATAATTAATTAATTAATTAATTAATTAATTAATTATTAGTTAATTACAGCGATCAGTTTCACATTGATCCAATTACAATCATTCTTAAAACGTTTTTATTTTATATTTTTTAATTATTAAATAAACTCCAACATTCTATAATATATTATATATAAATAAATGTTTGAGATTAAAAAAAAAATAATTAATATAACTGCTCTTTTTTATAATTAATAATAATATAATCTCGATTTTGAATAAAGTATCAAAAGTGAATTTATCTTACCCCATTTTTCTTTCCTTTAACCTCTCATCCCTTCTCTCGATTATCTCTCCAACCAACCCGTCACCACAAAGAAATCGAACAAAAAAAAAAAAAAATCAGGATTTGAATAAAAAATGTCTTTTAAAGATAGAAGTAGATAAGTGCTGGATGATGAAAGTTCTACATCCGCTAATTTAGGGAATGATCATGAGTTTATAAGTGAGGAATACTAACTCTATTGGTATGAGGTCTTTTGGGAAGCCCAAAACAAAGCCATGAGAGCTTATGCTCAAAGTGGTCAATATCATACCATTGTGGAGAGTCGTGTTCGTCTAACATGGTATCAGAGTCATGCTCTAATCTTACCCGTGCCCAATAGATTGGCAAATCCTCGAATGTCGAACAAGCCTCCTTGAAGGTACTTAGCCGTGCCTAATAGATTGGCAAATCCTCGAATGTCGAATATTTTAAGGAAGGAGCAGGGCAAGCGTCTAACTTTTCGTTCACGAAACACATAATTTCCATTAACAATAGATTAGAAGCCTAAGTGTTGCAAATTGATTATCTAGTGTCTCGTGACAAAAGGGAATAAGAATAAGTTGGTAATAAGTAAATTATAATTAAAAGATGCACACAACAAGGAACCAATTCAAAATTGGCATATATATATATATATATATATATATATATATATATATATATATATATAATATCTCCTTGGACTTGGGAACATTTGTCTCCATTTAATTAAAATAATCGATGGAGAAACTTTAAATTTAAATGTACGTTAATAAAGTGCAATTTTATGTTGGACGACCTCTTGTAAAGTTTATGAAATATCTCTATCTCGAGAAAAAAAAAAAAGATTAAGAAAGAAAATTTATAGTCATTGAATTGATACAATAAATAAAGCAAAAAGAAATACGAGATTGAGGAAAATGCCTAGAATCAACCGAGAGAGATATAGAAATAAAATAAACTATATTATATATTCGAGACACAGATTAGCATGTTATGTTTTGACTAATTTTTCATTATTGGAGACATGTATCAATTCATTTTCAACACTATATTATATAAATATCGACATATATAATGTATCTGAAATTTTATTTAAAATCAACTTCAATACAACACTATATAATATACTCGATTAATAAGTTAAATTTTCGATGTTAAACTATATAATATGCATCGTTTTCTAAGTTAAAATATCATTTTAGCATATGTATTATTTAATGATAATGTAAATGTTTGCTGAATACACACCATTTGTGGTGAGAGTTCTCTTATTTATAATCATTTACCGAATACAGTAAATTACAAATAATATGAAAATAAAAATAAAAGAAAAGAGTCATAAATGAATACAATACATTTGCCTTTTCTAAAAGGACAAATATGGTAAGCCGTAATGTAAGACAAATATCTATAATGAACGGTCTAACTCTCCTTTCTGTATAGCTTTAATTATAAAAATACTCTCATTTATCAATCAAATTAAAAAATAAAAATAAAAAACATTAAAAAGAAGTAAAAGATATTCCCGGGCCACGTGGAAGAAACATGGGGCTTGGGTTGACCCATAAAATATGGGTATTTCTTTATATATTATTTAATTTTATACAAATTTGTCGACCATATAATATTAAAATAATAATAATATAATAAAAAATAAATAAGTGGGTGGCTGAGGTGGCAGGCAAGACCACGTTTGAGTAAAACAAGGAGAAATAAACACCGGATTCGAAGCAGCAATAGATGTCGTAATCTTCCCCAATTGTGGGCCTGTCGGATCTGGGGGAGGTCATTAGTTAAAAAATAATAAAAAATAATAATAATAAATAAATTATTGAATTATTTACTTCAATTTTATTTATTTATTTTTAAATATTTAATTAAATTTTGTGTCTCGAAAGGAAATGGCAGGTATAACTCAGTTAGTAGAGAAGAAGATTCAAAATCTTCCTGTTACCGGTTCAAATCTGCTATTGAAAATACGTCTAATGTGTCGGAAAGGAAATGATCGGTATACTTCACTTAGTAGAGCAGATGACTGAAAATCCTCGTGTTACCGGTTCAAATCTACTATGAAAATAAATAAAGATAATGTGTTGGAAAAGAAATGGCCGGTATACCTCACTTAATAGAGTAGAGGACTAAAAATCCTCGTGTTACCAGTTCAAATATGCTATGAAAATAAGTCTAATGTGTCGAAAAGGAAATGACCGGTATATCTCAGTTAGTAGAGCAGAAGACTCAAAATCTTCATCTTACCGATTCAAATCTGCTATGAAAATAAATAAAAATAATGTGTCAGAAATGGCCAGCATAGCTCACTTAGTAGAGCATAAGATTCAAAATCCTCGTGTTACCGGTTCAAATGTGCTATGAAAATAAATAAAGATAATGTGTCAGAAATGACCCACTCAATTTGAATATATATTCTTTAAAAATAATAATTAAGAGAAGTTGGAGAATAAATAATAAAAAATTTCGACATATTTCATTTTTTATGAACAAATCCTACTACTTCTGGTCCTGAAGTTTCCACGCTTGAAAAAACACAACTTGGGACGTATCACTCAAATCATTGGTCCGATACTAGATGTAGCTTTTCCCTCGGGCAAAATGCCTAATATTTGCAACGCTTTGATAGTTAAAGATCAAGATGCTGTCGGTCAAGAAATTAATGTGACTTGTGAAGTACAACAATTATTAGGAAATAATCGGGTTAGAGCTGTAGCTATGAGTGCTATAGATGGTCTAATGAGAGGAATTGAAGTGGTTAACATGAGAGCTTTTCTAAGTGTTCCAGTCTGTGGAGCGACTCTTGGGCGAATTTTCAACGTGCTTGAAGAGCCAATTTGGTTGGTCTAAGGTTAGTCACTTTGTTCCCTGTGCTAGCTTAAAATTGCTCCTTCAAATTTAATTTCACTCAAGGAGTCACGCAGTGTATTATAGAAATTGACTCACCTAATTTGCATAAAATAATCTAAAATTAGCTCTAAATAATTTAAATTAGCTAAAAATTAGTCATACTAACATTGAAAACGTGAATGGTAGGAAAGAGTTAGAAAGTATTAGACCCGTATTAGCTGGTCTCAAAAGGGTATAAAAATATCAAACCCGTGCCAATTCAGCCAACCTCAAAAAGGGTTTGAAGATATCAAACTCGAGTTAAATGAATCGAGAGGCCAAATTGAAGTCGTAAAATAATGTATCCTCCATTTGTCTTCCAATGCCCAAGTGGGATAAAACAAATCAATTGTTGTGACTTGCCCTTAATTTTCTTACCTAGATAAGAGACGTCACTACATCGGGTTAAACGTGCTGACGTGTCGTCAAACACCATAGAGGAAAAATTCACATGATATCATGACGAACATAAATATCGAAGGTACGCGTCCATACTAACATAACATAATGAAGAAGTATTCTGATACACATGACATACATAAATGCATGAGGTCTCCGTGACTTAAAATTATAGCATAAAGAAGAATCGTTTTGTTCTTCCTTTTATTTATGTCCTAGTACATGGGGCATGCATCATACACCATATCTCAAGATAGTTCAACCATCTTGGTTTGCTCGGACATGTCTACCGGGATCGACCCATGTATCGCTCATCTCGTTAGGATATCTCAAACATCAATTCATCTAAGTTCTCATCAGAGCATGAACTCTCTCATGTTTATGTCATGTCATTTAGGGACTCTTTACGGAATAGAGGGTGCATATACCAAACTCACATAGGTTGGGGCACGATGTCAGCACACCCGTGTTGTCCAACACTATCCTTGAACGATCCATTTCAAAGGAAGTCACTTGAGACATTCGCTCTTGTTGTGACACATATGTGTCACAAGGTAGCTTGCTTAGGCCACATGGCTTAGGGGTCATAGAGAGCTAACACCATGCCTCCCTCTAAAGTACATTTTGGGGCATTTCAAATCTTTATGGAGTAAACATTATTTTGGCGCACGATCATATAGCCCCAAGCCTCTTGGAGTGTCCATCGAATATCAATTGATACCAAATTTGGTTAGCTTTCATCTTTCATATAGACGGACTTAACTCTAGAGCCGCATGTAGAAACTCATATCAAACACACCAACTTCTTAGGTTATGGCTCGAGGCCTACACAGCTGATATGAACCAAAAAACATCAATCATACAATATACTTCAATGAAGATGTGAAGAAAAGGTTGTCAAAATTATCAAAAGATGTTTTCATTCATGCCACATTGAAGAAGAATGAAGTTTGATTGTTATAAATTTTGGGTGGGTTTCAATTTAGAGTAATTTAGAGTTTTTAGGATTTTTTATTTACTTTAGGTTATAATTAGATAATGGTTAATTATGACCATTAAGTATGAATGTTACAACTTTAGTAGTTTCATTTTGAGGCTATATAGAGCCATGTATGTTGTATTTATAAGAGACTTGGAAAATATATAGTAAAAGATGCATTTGTGCTTTCTTTAGCCCATTGCTAAGTTTATTTGCAATTCTATGTAGTTTACGTTGCATGTAGAATCATTCAAGCTCGACATGATCAATCTTGCTTGTGGAGTGATTCGAATCTCAAACAAGTGTTTGAGATATTTGATCAACAAGAATCATTCAAGCTAGACATGATCGATCTCGCTTTTGGAGTGATTCGAATCTCAAACAATATTCTTGCCTTGAGATATTCGATCACAAGGTAATTCGAATCTTACTCCCCTTGTAGTGATTATTTATCTTATCAACAGCCCTCTCAGGCTTGTCTTTGACACTCATGTAGCCTCATTCTCTCAAACTTTTATTATGCCTCAACTTGGCTTTAATGCACACTTATTTTAGTCTGTTGGATGATGCATCATTTTTTTTATCACATCATGGACTTGATGGTGTTAATATAACACGTGCGGAAGCAATTTAGATTTTAGGCACTTTTAGAACATCAATTATAGTAAATAACTAGCATGTTCATAAGTATTAAAACTTAATAAGTTTGAATACTAATTTTGTAGTTCAAGTTCCTTTTTCCTCACGAACCGGTTTCGAACCACCATTAGTGTCTTCTCCACTATCCTCCGGCCTTACAACGGGATTGTGGAATCCGGTGAGTGACTTAAACTTGAGAGGGATTTTGTATATATAGAGTGTTTGTGAGAGGTTTTTCTCAAGGTTTTTCACCAAGAAGAACGACCTTTCATGTATTATGATCACTCTATTTATAGAGTCATGTTTGCATGTTCATGCAAATTTGAGATCACCAAATTTTGAGTGTCAAAATTGCACTCAAATGTTTGGGATGATGTGGCAAGCATGCATGCTTGAGTTAACCAAATTTTGATACTCAAAATTCTACTCAAATTTGTGGGGTTTATTTGGCAAGCATGTAATTTTGGTTAAATCAAATTTTGACACCTCAAAATTCCACTAACATAGACTTTTCCATTAAATGAAGTCAACATGTTAGACTTTCTTCATTTTGATTCAACAATCAATTTGAATTATTAATTTCAAATTAAAGTAATATTAATTCAAATGTCAATCCCAATTAATTCCGACACATATTTGATTAAGATATTAAATCTTATTTAAATATCTCAGATTCTCTCTTTTTGTTTAATTCGTAAATAAAACAAAAAATGCGGTTAAATATATCATATATATGTAGCGCATTAAAATGCGGTTAAATATATCATATATATGTAGCGCATTCTCCCTAATTTGAATTCGAACACTTCGAACTCACTCGTCACACTATTCTATGGTTTAGTTCGATATGAGCTAGCTGAGGGACTTAATGGACCAATAGGTCATGGGCTCGAACGATCCAAGATTAACTGGTTAAACTCATTAACCTTATTAACCAACATTCGTTAACTACTAGGACATTCCACTATAGCCTAGTAGTTGCACTCTCCTCACTATAAATATATTTCTGTCCATTTGATATAATCATGATTAGTAAGTCAATCCTTCACAGGTTGTTCGTAACTAAAGCTGGGTCAATTTACCGTTTTACCCCTGAAGTTACCTATTGTTTCTTATGTCTCACTGATCCTCTAATGAACAATTGGTTTGTGGTCCAACCAGTAAACCGGATCCCTCTCAGGCCAATGAGAGGGCGGGGCCCCTTGTTCAAGACCTGGAGTCAGTACTTAAGGGAACTACCTCTCTTCTATCCCTAAAAGTGGGTAGGAGTGGGTTCCATCTCGCACCCCACGTCCCCAGCCATTTACCCAGTCTTACCCCTGAAATGGGAGACCTATTGAGTCGGTGAACTTGAGCCACTCTCACCCATACAAATCTAAGGATAATTCCGAATAAACAGAAGTTCATGGTTAGCTCAGTATTAAGATCGAGTTACCTAGGTCATCAAATGAAAATAAAATCAGTCTCAGCAGTAAGCGACATTATAAAGTGAGAGTGATTTTCTTCATGGTCCGATCTTATGCAATACTCATTACATAGGACGCCCCTACTCACATGTCTCCACATGTACAATTTAATGATCACATTGTTTATGTCATATACAAAAGTGGGCCGCATTCATAGTGTCCCCAGGATAAGGTATTCAGCCTTATCTATGTACTATAGATCATTTTGACTATATACTTGAACTTGATCCACTCTTATGTCTTTACATATAGTTCAAGTAATCATACTATAGTCAGAGTGTTCTTAGTTTATTGGATTTAGATTAATAATCGTAAAGTTCACTTTATTCAATAACAATCTTTACCGAATAAACAACAATAATAACTTTATTGAAAATAGAATATGTTTTTGTTTACAAACGATGAGTTTTAGGACATAAAACCCAACCGGACTTATTTGTCTTGACTCTCACGTGACCGAATGGATGTCATAACCTACTATTTTCTTAGTAAAATTGTGACACCATACATTATATTGAGTAATGGTTGCAAAGTATTTAGGATATCCGATATTATTCATCTATCCCCAAAATGACATGATATTGTTCACTTTGTGCATCGGTCTTTCTATTATATTTGGAATCACTAAAATGTCTCATATCACTAGAGATTTTTTCATCACTTATATACTCATGATATTTCCATTCCTTAGCCAAAATTTGATTTTGATATCAATCTCACAATCTTCCATTCGAACAAAAGATCACTTAATCTCTATTCAAATAGTTATTTTTTTTCCCACTTTCCTAGCTTTCTCGAGAGTTTGGTCTTATTCAAACTAGCATTTCTTCTTTTTTCGAGTACTCTATCTATCTAGATCACTTGACTACGTTATCAAAGTTTACCACTTACGTTTGTCACTCGAGATATCACTAAACGTCAACAATCTCACAATTATGATATCACTTGTTATATTTTTATGATAATCTCATTTTCTAGCCAACATGATACGTAGATCACATTTCTAACACAAACTTTTTTTGTGATTGATTTTTTTTATTAAAAACGATTATTGATTCTTACCGACGAGTGACGTTTTTTTACGATATGTAGTATCTCCAACCATTTCACTAAAAATCTAACTCTTAAATTGGGCTCTCCCTCCAATCGAGACCATTTTAAATGTGATTAAACCCTTTCATTTCTTATAACGCAATTAATCGTCACACTATACTTTTGTGTCTCCATTTTAACGAGAAAGCTAATGAAATGGTTGATTTGAAACAATTTCAAAAGTTTAGAGTTAAGATGATAACCGCATGATTGAAATTTACTACTTAAACCAAAAATGCTGGTTTATTAAGAATACGCAAGAAAAGCACTCGGATGGTTGATTCATCACCATAGATGGCTTAGACCCAATAGCTCATTATCTAATGGATTTTTCCGATGTAATACTCCATCTGAGAGTTATTAGTATTTATCAAATCTATTCCTATCTAACAAAATGCTATTGAATCAAATGACAAAAACATTGTCGAAAAAAAGATAGCTTTTCTCGGATGAAATGTTTGTTGCTATCTGTTACAATAAATAAAATAGAACAGATAGACCATTCTCTTCGTCTTAGGTTGACAAATCTTCCCCTTTGAAAGATTCCCTATATGGATAATACACATTCTAGTTCAACGAGTCTGATTCTAATTGTATTGTTTGGAAACAAACTATGGGGCGGTTCATCCTATTAAGATATTCACGACCAAAAAACACGATTCTCTTTATCACATACTTTATTGAGAAGTAGAGTTTGCGAACAGACAAGTTGAGACAAACAAATCTATAGGATTTACTTTTCTACCAAACGCTATTAAATTCAAACAAAAAGGACTTCCATCTTTTTTGGCTCTTACGTTCCTTTAAACATTCTAAGATAGCTCTTACTTCCCTTTTAGTTTGGTCGTTTTTTGGCCATAGAGAATATTAATAATTCAAAATCATGTTCGTTAGTGAAAAGCCTACTACTACTTTGTCTATCTTATAAGAGGAAATAGATCATAGGTCGGGTGAAGAATTCACATAGGAGTAAGAGGGGCACGTGTCTTGAAATTTTTAGTTTTCTAGCATATATATATATATATATATGGAGAAATTTCGTAAAATTTGTGTTGGCTTGTTGATCGGGAGGTATGATAGTGGTTTGGATCCTTTGAAGTTTGGAGTCGATTCCTTGAGTACGTGGGATATAGTTTCTTTTGTATATATAAGAATGTAACGCCTCATGCTCATGATTCAAAATTTGAAATTTATACCTGATGACCACGGCATTCTCCTGCGACATGGTCACGTTACTTACTTCTCGCTTCTAAGAGTGAATATTATTCTCATAAACCAACACGAGTTTTTCCAATATGGCTTGTCCTCACTCACTGCATCTCACGAAAATTCTCAAGAAGTTACCCAATATAGAGTTGTTCCAAGTAATTTGTTGGTATAGGTAGTAACTTTCATATTCATTAAGTCTTTCTTAGTCATTCTAGTCTTAGGGTCGCTCTCATTCCGATGTGGTATCGGTTCATTCATGTACCCCTCCTTTACTAGGGTGTCATATGCCCACCAACTTCCGCCTTATGTCCACATCTTATTGAGAGAGATACCGCTCTAATATCATCTGTAACGCCCTATGCCTAGGATTCAGATCAAGATTCGGAATCTGGATTTAGTACTTGATACCCTCGACATTCCCTTGCATCCCCTGTAACATGATCAGGTTACTTACTTCTTGCTTCTAACAGTGAACATTATCCACCACAAACCAACACGAGTCCTTCTAGCATACTTTATCCACACTCACATGCACCCTAACATTTCAAAATGAGTTCAAGCCTCATCATGGTTGATTGTTGTAATGACCCTATTTTTCTACTAAAATAAGATACTATTTTAGCACTATACCACTTGTACTCGGTTTTGTAGTGAGGACCTTGGTCTAGAATTTTGAGTTTTACCCCTTAGGAGACTTGTGGGTTCTATGGTCAATAAACAACTCAATCTAAACCTATGATCGAGACTTCATGCGTTCCCTGCAATATAGTCTAATACTTGCATCTATGACTTCATGCGTTTCGTGTGATACAATCTTAAATCATGCTTTTCAATTGCATTAATACACTTTTACTATTAGTATATAGACGAAAACCGTTAGTCCGTTGATCTACAACTCTTCACCTCCTTCTCCTATTTACTCTTTCTCTTCTATTTCAATCTAGGAATGATTAACGGTACTAAGACAAATTTTGAATGTTTCAGAGTTTTTTTTAAACACGATACTAACATTTATATCCATACTTAACCATAAAAGATATTTTCCTTTTAACTTTTTCAAAAATTTAAAGATATAAATGAAATTTTGAACGGTTTTCGTTCAAAACTCGATCGTAAAAGTATTGATTCCAAAATCCGAAGTGGATAAATAGTTTTTAGAATTTAGTCGAACAAAGTTAGTGAGAGAAGAAACAAAAGTACATATAAAATAATAAATAGAAAAGGAAAAATGGTAAGAGAAAAAGTAGATTGAGGACCATATAGGGATTGGACTTATTCACAAAAGTCAAAGTATCCCATCTTCATTTCATATTTTACATTCACATGTGAACTTAGAGTATGATTTATGTCACCTTCGTAAATTAATAATTTATTTTAATTGTCTTTTTTAACTCAAATATAAAAGTATCATATAGGTATTTTAAGAAATACTTACTAAATAACCGAGCTATTAGGATCAGAGAATATAAACACATGAATCTTGATTAGGGACTTATCGTTTAAAAATATCATAGAGTTGGCTCAAGTCCAGACAAATTGGATATATAGTACTTCTTTATACACGACTCACACATGCGAGTGTGAGTCTACCAATTGGTTCGCAACCCCTTGGGTCAATCATAGTCGAGCTAGTGGGTTGTAGCCGGACGTCCTGAGGTACAACAAATCTTCGATTATCATATTCATCATCATAGTGTACGCGTTTGTACTCATCATCTTAAAAGGGGAAGTAGCCCGATGTAAATGACCATACACAATATGCATGAGGTCCCTATAATTTTCATCTTAGATCATTCATGTGATACAACCCCACACATCATTCACATGTTACTCTAGGTAACATGCATGCATAAACCTTCATACATTAGTAATTTATAACATTATTTAGGAGTTGTGTATTAGACAACTATTCATCATAATGCAACATGGCATCTCATACATGCATATTGTAATGTGAGATATCATCATGTTATGTCATATCATCTTATGTCATCATGTCATAACGCATCATCATCTTAGTGTATCATATCATTATAGTGCATCGATCATAACATCATCATAATACATCGTAATATCATATCAACTTACATTATCATAACACATCATAACATCATATCGAATTACATCAGCATAACATCATAGCATTATCATAACACATCATAATATCATATCGAATTACATCAGCATAACATCATAGTATCATCATAACACATCATAATATCATATAAACATACATGACACATACAAGGGCCATTGGAAATGTGTCATCATACATAAAACAAGTCTTCCAACTGAGCCGATAATAAGGTCACTTAGTTGGTTGGCCTTCATCGGCGTTTTATCTTATTTTCGAGATTGGCTTGATTCATTTCTCAAAGTTCGTATCAACCTAGGTAGAGGTACCTCACTATATTAGAATTTTTTTCCAAATTTTTTTTTTGCAATCTTACCTCTTGAGTAACCACTTAAATTGAATAATTGAAGCTTATACTCTCTTAATTGAATGATAAGACAAAATCTTTAGCAAATTGGCCTAAATTATTTCATAACCTTGATCTTTTATAGATCTTGTCCTGTCTCTTTGTTTGTGATAGCAAAAGATTCTTCCTCTCAAGACATGCGACCATGTTTGAGCCATGAGATTGTGTTCACTAAAAGCTGCCTAAGTTCGAGGTGTGATGTTATTTGTCGGATTGGTTTAGATCTAAAGATATTTTAGGTAAAAATAAATAATTATAGCAAGTATCAACACATGTTAATCTATAATTATAATCCCCATTGCATACATTACTCACCAACCATGTGATCAGCCATCAACTTAGTGTCAATCGTTATTATTAGTAAAATAAAAATACCAACCCGAACTTAGAACATTCGATAGTGATTTATTGTTATTTTTTAGAGTTTAATCGACTCTTACGATATGATATAAAAGTATAAATTAAAAATAAATTGCAAATTTGACTCATTCAATAGATTAAAGGTTTGAAACTCCGCCTTACATATTTTTAAACTAAAAAAACGAACTTAGCTATTAGCTATGTAAGCTTAGGAATAATATAAACTTTACGGCTGTATTTTTATTGACATTTCTATAAACTTGAACATCGATGTTTCCATCAATATCCAAGTTTCAAACTTTACGCTATTATTTGTAACGACCCAAATTCACTAGTAACAAACGTTGTCTTATTTGGGCTTTATCTTATTTGAGCTTTACCTTTCAGGCTTCCTCTTGGGCTTTCCCTTCCACGGGTAAGGGACATTGTCTTATTTAGGATTTACCTTTCAAGCTTTCTCTCAAGATTTTTAAAACACGTCGACTAGAGAGAGATTTTTACAACCTAATAAAGAATCAACCTAATAAAGAATGTTTCGTTCTACTCACTAACCGATATGGGATCTCACATTATATTATAATATATACGAAAGAGCAATAACCTTCCCTTGTATCATTTGATATAATAGATGCATAAAACAAGGGGCAATGCCAATGAATAAGAATTCCATTTGGCTAAAGATCTCGAACCTTCATTTTATATTTACTGTTTCCTTTTTATCTCGTGGTGGGTGAAATGTAGATGGTAAATCTTTAAAGAATAAAACTTAACTTGAAAAGCAAACAAAGAGCAGATATAGGAGGACGCCCACCAAATTGCTCAGAAATTCTCTCCATCAGAACAACCCTATGGGTTGACAAGAAACTTCCATTACGAACCATTTAATACGAGTCGAGTTTTCTCCACGCTGTATACGTAGGAACTGGAACCTGTTCTCGAGTCCTTGAATATATTTGCAGGGTAACTTGTCATAATCCAGATCCACAGCAGTCACTGTCACACGCGAAATAAATCCGAAACAAATCCTTAGTACAATTCATTTTAATTATCCAATATAACGAAGAAGAAACACTAAGAATAACAAATGAAGATACAAACATTAGTTCAACAATTTGAGCAGTAAAATTCTTCTGATGGACCCTGTAATAAATTTAGAAGGGAGGCTGCATGCATGCTCGAACTTGTTTAGGTTGTGAGGAATGGACAATCTTGACATCAGATGTTAGCTTTGGCAGAATGCTGATCCATTTTGTTCATAGGAAGAATTGATACTGGATGTTTTGTTTCCGACTAGTTACTTAAGACTCAATGAAATTTCTGTTAATGATCATGTAACGACCCTAAATTTCTACTTACCTAGAGTCACTACAAATGATATCAGAACCAGACATTGAGCGATATACCAGCGAGAAGGCTGAATCCCGAAGGGGTGGACATGAGGGAGTGTGCCAATACGCTATAATTATAATTATATAGTTCATTATGCAGTTTTGTGGCAGTGGGTTCAGAGAGAAAGCTATAATTATATAGGTCATGGCAGTGGGTTCAGAGAGAGAGCTATAATTATATAGGTCAACATGGTTGAAAACTTACTATATGGAGCCTTATGGAGATAAGAGAATACGTTATCGCATCGCTTTTTTTGTAGCATTATCGATAGTCGATATCATGAGAGTGTTCCAAGATTTTTTTTTCATAATAGAGTTATCAATAGTAACCTAAATGAAACAAACATATGTTTGATCTCAAACAAACTAGATGCTCACACTGTCGCAGACTTCCACTCCACAAGTCTTACGACCAGACATAAAAATCATTGCGACCAGACATAAAAATCATAGCAAAGGTGCTATCAAAACATCTTAAAAAGGTTTTCCCTTTCCTGATTACTGGGCAGCAAAGAGATTTTCAAATCCTTGATGCATCTCTCATGACAAATGAACTCATAGATGAATGGGAAAGGGAGAAACAAAAAAGATGTAATCCTCAAATTGGACTTGGAAAAGGCCTTCTACAAGGTCGATGGGAATCTCCTCAAATACATTCTTGTAGCAAAAGGCTTGGGCTTAAAATGGCGGAGGTGGATAAAAGGGTGCATATCATCCACAAACTTCTCCATCATCATCCATGGAAGACCGAGAGGGAAGATTTACGCCACACAAGGTCTTCGACAAGGGGATCCACCATCCCTTTTCTTTTCATAATGGTAATGGATGGTCGGGCAGAAGACGAAGGGCAGATAAATGGCTTTCAGATTGGCAACGAATGCTTAAGAATCAACCACCTTCAATTCATAGGATGATACAATTCTCTTTTTTGATTTGTCAGATATCTCCTCCATGAAAACTATGTTCTAAGACGGCAAAAACCTTTGAAAGAATCTCGGAACAAAACATCCATCTCCAAAAACAGAGATCATGAGCATCAATATTAGCACAAAAATTATTAAAGAATTTGTCAGCAGATACTATTGTGAAAAGGGTGAATAATCAACTATTGTACCTTGGATTACCCTTAAGGGAAATCACAAATCATTTTCCTTCTAGAAGCCTATTATAGAAAAAATAGAAAGAAGGTTATCAACATAGTCATCCCTGTTTACTACATGTCTCTATTTGAAATGCCAGAAAAAATAGCTAAGGATATAGAGAGATTATTCATAAACTATTTGTGGAAAGATGGTCCACACCTTGTTCGATGGAATATCATAAACCTCCCAATAGAAAGAGGACTTGGTCTATTTTCAATAAAGAAGAACAAAACTCTCCTCGCAAAATGGATATGGAGATATCATTACAAAGAAAACACTTTGTGGAGAAAACTTATAAAGGCTAAATACACTCCTACATCATGTAAAAATCGACCCCCTCCATCTCCTGCAAAGGACCACGAAAGTACATAAAAAAAAACATCAGAACCTCATTACCAATCGAATTCGTCATAGGGTGGGTGATGGAGGAAGCACATCATTCTGGACAACCCATGGATTGAAAACACCATGCTAGGCCAGCAGTATCCACTTTTGTATAGACTCTCTCATAAAAAAAAGAGTCACGATCAAGGAAATGTGGAATGATGTCAACAAATTCTCTAGAACCTGAAGCTTGATAGGAATCTAAAAAATAATGAAGATACATAATGGGCAGAATTGAGCCTCGACCTTGCCCCCGTTGTATTGTTAATTGAAGCAAACTCGTTGACATGGCTTCCCTCACTGTAAATTGGGAAGGTCGTTTGTAAACATCATGGATATTTCATCCCTTTCGTAAATTTCAAACATCAATAAATTCTCTTACAAAAAAAAGTGACTTTTCGAATGTCAAAGAAAAAATCAATCTCAATGTCCTTCACTGCAAAAACGTCCCTTTTTCTTTGCTACCTACACATAACAGAGTATTCATTTAGTATTTTCTTGACACTCTCCTCCAACTGCTACCGTCTTAATTCGAGGTAATGGTAGAAGACGTGCTGCTTAAAAACTCTAAAGCCACTGCACAACATCTACATGAGAGTTCGAGATAAGTTGAACCAAAGGCAACCCCCCATCACACGCTTGAACAATGCCTCCTTAGAACAAGAGAGGATACCCACTAGACTACTCCTTGCCTCCATTTATCCTAATTAAAGAGTTCATGTCAAGCTATACAATCATTATGATTGGTGATACTTAGATCATACAATTTTATGATCCATTAATATTTCTCTTTAAACTAAGGCGTAGAACTCGTACTCCATCGAAGCTTATATCTCAACTCTTGCAAAGAAAAGGCCTTGAGATTATTTTTATATCCCGCTTTGTTTCCCTTTCAATATAACTAAATAACTTCGGGAAGAAAAACAACCTCGAATCCGCATTCTCCATCACCACACAAAGCCTTTACATTCTCAAACAACATCCAGATAATCTCAACCAACATGCTATGAGGTTGTAAACCATCTCAATGTCAAGTTTCTAAACCTAAGAAGATTTTGCGGGAGTTACGAAGGAAACCTCGAGCTCAACTCATATTGGTGTTGAGAATGGGAATTGAGTTCTCTGAGACCTAATTTACCGTTGTTCCTCCGTAGCTCAGTGGTAGAGCGGTCGGCTGTTAACCGATTGGTCGTAGGTTCAAATCCTACTTGGGGAGATTTGATTCCTTCCGAATTAAAGGTTAGAAATGAAAGGGTTGGCTTTGACCGTTAAGAGTAGGTAACCCGTTCCCTGTATAATCCCCCATTTCTTTTTCATTCTTTGACTATTTGAATGAAGTCTATAATTTTTTCAATTTCCCACAAAAGAATTCTGAAACCAGTAATCTTGCTAAGAAAATTGTGCAAGCACCTTAGCCACAGTTTTATACGGACAACTAGTTAAGCTACGGTGGGGGTAAGCTTTAACTTCTTTGGCATGCTTTCCACGGAATAAAAGAGATAAAACCCTCATTTGTAATAGATAATGATGACTTTTTCAACGGAGAAAGAAAAAAGGATTGGTGGTTTGTTTATATTTTTCATGAATTCAAAGGAGAAATTATCTCAGTCGAGAAGCTTTGCTATTACCAAGAATAGTGATTGAATCAAAGAACTCCAACTGTATAAATTATCTCATTCGTCTTCCTCTCCCTCGAACTCAACTCCATCTTTTCCTCCAAACGACTTCAATAACAAAACCTTGCTAGAACCGGTTTCAGTGTCAAATTCTTGATTTCTCACGTCTGGATTCCCTTGATTTTCTCAAGAATGGTTGGTTTGCAATGAAGAAGAAGAAGAAGAACCCGTTTTCCAAAAAATGAGATGAAGGACCCCTTTACATAATTTGTGAATTCATCTTCAACGTCTGAAGTGAAGCTTCTTTTCTTCCATCAAAGCAAATAGTAAAGCTCTGCAACAAGAACAAACGGAAGGCACCCAAAAACCAAGCTCAACCCAATTTTCAATCCACTAAATGAAGCCATTTCCTCCAATTGGGACAAATCTGCTTGCATCCAAGGACAAAGATCTTTGTATATGGTCCTTATGCCCTCTCGAGGGGTTTTGATAGATACTTCTTTAGTCTTCTTTATCGCTCTAGTTTTCCCTCACTCTCCATTATTTGTCTCCTTATGGAAGATTAAAGTATCCATGAAGGTGTGTTTCATTGCTTGGCAGGTTTACCTTGAGAGAATAACACCATGGATCACATCATTAGACATTCTAACTTCACATTGGAACCATAGTGGTCAACACTCTGCAAGTGTAATGTGTAGGATCTGGGCCACATTCTTTGGAGTTGTCTATATGCTTGCTCGATTTGGTCTTCTTCCCTTGAGACCTTTGATGTCAGTTGGACCCAGAACAAATGTCCGTTGATGATGGAGGAGGTGTTTTTCCATCCATCCTTTCAAAATGAGGAATGTATTCTGTGGTAGTTTTCTTTACTTGTTGATATTTAGGTGTTGCTGTTGGAGAGAAAAAAGAGAGTTCTGTAGGAGATTGGGGGAGGGGATCTTGGAGGAGGTGTGGTGTGAGATCCCACATTGGTTGGAGAGAGGAACGAAGCATTCCTTATAAGGGTGTGGAAACCTCTCCCTAGCAGATGCATTTTAAAAACATTGAGGGAAAGCTCAAAGAGAACAATATCCGCTAGCGGTGGGTCTGGGATGTTACAAATGGTATTAGAGCCAGACACTGGGCAGTGTGCCAGCAAGGATGTTGGATCGCCAAGGGGGGAGGATTATGAGATCCCACATCAGTTGGAGTGGGGAACAAAGCACATTCCTAAGGGTGTGGAAACCTCTCCCCAGCAGACGTGTTTCAAAAATCTTGAGGGAAAACCCGAAAGGGAAAGCTCAAATAGGACAATATCCACAAGCGGTCGGTTTGGGATGTTACATGTGGTCCTTTTTTAGGTTAAACGCCTCCATGTGGGCTTCAATGACTAAATACTTTTGCAATTACTTGCCTAGTTTGGTCGTCCTAGATTGGACACCAATTTTTGTATAGTTCTTTGGTTTGGGAGTCGTTTTCCTTGGACTTGCTAAAACCCAGCCCTTATATCAATGGCAACATGGAACTCCCAAAAAGGCCTTCAAGTAAGAATTTAAATCCTTCATGTTTGGTGTACAACTTCCAACGTCCAAAAAATAATGAGAAAAATTCTAGCTCAACTTTTTCACCTCTAGTTAGACAACTACCACCACTTACACAATCTTAGTAATGAAGGATTTTTTGTTCGCCCACTCATAATATGAAATAACCCTAAGCATTCATCTCTCACCTTGATCCTCCTTGGTTCGAGATATCCAAAAGTTCCAACCTAAGGGCCTCGCATATTTTTCACAATAATCATTTATTATCCCCAGCGCTCTATCATAGCATCAACAACCTTGGTTTTTTCAGTCAACAAGGCTATTTGATTGGCAACATGGCCAATCACGTCCTTGTTTTGAAACCTTAAGAAGATTCTTTGAAGCTTTAAGCTAAATAGTGAATGCAAACTGAGATCATCCTTCTGTATGAAATGACTCCACCAACCCATCAGATGAGTGCTAAACGAGGGTTGCTAACCGTCAACATAACATACTCGTAAACAGAAAAAACAGAGTGTCCTAACGTGTACGTGCTAACTCCTAATTTAGAAATTCATATCCTCATATTCGTCTTGTTACATCTATGAGTTGAGTTCATACTTGTGTCCCTCCTTTTTTTTTTTCTTTTTGATGAACATTTGTGTCCCTTACCTATTGTTCTCATTATGAGGATGAAACTGATTTACTGTTGCACATTCATTAATCAACAAAGACAAACATTGCAAAGTTTACAAGTCCTCAACAATATAAATCACGAGGAAATACATCAATAGGATTTATTAGGAAATTCAACCAGCAATGAACCTTCCATACAAACCTGGAAATTATTCATTTTGATACCTATAAATCTAAGCATATAAGAGAAGGTTACCATTCAAACTTCTAAAGGCTAAGCATCATCTCAGAACCGTCCGACCACATTTTAACGAACGAATTCATATACATTTAACTTTTTCTATACAAAAATGCACTTAAAATTTATGGTTGTAATAATGCAGCAATTCACAACCAAGGCCATCACATTCAATGTAAAGATTGCAAGATAAAATAACCTGTTTGCAAACTTACCTGACAGAGATTTTACTTAGCAAGAAAAACCAGGCATAGGCAAGCTAAGGCTGTATGGCTGTGAACCTTGCCTCGAACACGAATCCTCGGTAAAGCCCATCGTTATATCCAGGCACCCCACATATCCACCGCCACTCTGCTTTCCCAGAACAACGATCCCACAATGCCATCATTCCCATCCTCTTAGCAGAAAAGCAAATCCGATCACCACCACCAAACACCTTAAACTTACTCGACCCTTGAAAGCACTGAAACATCTGGACAGGCATACGACCCGCCTCATCCCACTCCAATGTATCCAAATCCAACCTCAAAATCAATATCGTCGAGCACGAAGCAGTCAATGAAAATGAAGATTTAAGCCCACCCACCATCAAGATTTGGTTACCCGTCCCTCGAACCAAACGGGGCCGTTTCAGAATGTCAAAAACATCCCCCCATTCATGCCTCTCGAGCCGACCCCAATTCTGGGAGCTCTTTAGATCGGTGATAGTACAAGCGAACAATTTCCACTGGCTTCTCCATGGAGAACCCACATCACAAAGAGCATAGACCGAATTAGAAACCAACACAGGGCTTCGAGGTTTCGAAGGCAAGTTAGAAGAAAATTTACTCCACTGATTCGACCCAGAGAAGTAAAGAGCAGCAAGCTCAGTCAATACCATAACTCTGTTAGCAGAGTCAACCAAAACGGACCCATGTCGAGACCAGGCCGAGCCGAGCTGGGGTAAGACTCGGAACTGGCGAGTCAAAGGGTTACAAACCACGAGCGACTTATTTGACTCCGGCGAGTCGGGCAAGTCGCCCCAGAGATAAACAAGGCCGAGAGAGGACGCAACAGGGTGAGGGAATCGGAAGGGTAAAAAATCAAGGGAGAAGCGAAGCCACTGACCTTGATCAGGGTCATAGACGTGGAGACAGGGGTTGACAGCGGCGGCGGCGAGGCGCTGATGACTGTGGTGGTGGTGCGGGGGGCGGAGGGCGACGAGGCGGAGAGGGGGACGGGTGGAGATGAGGTCAATGAAGAAGGAGGAAGAGATAATTTGGTCGAACAGCTTGCAGACGCAGCGGCAGATCATAATCTGACGAAGAGGGAGGGAGAAAAAGATCTGATGGAAGGTGTCATCCGGAAGGCGGTAGATTGGAGGAGGTTCCATCCGGCGAAGGGCGGAGACGGTGGCGGAGGAAGGGAGGAATTGGGGTGAATTGAAAATGGTGGATTGTGGGTTGGTTTGTCCAGCGGAAGGGCTCTTAGTCTGTTTGAACTTCCCCTGCGTGGGTGTGTAGAGAAAACCAACGTGGGTGGAATTAGAAATTTTCTCTATCGTGTATATATATATGTAAGTATATATATATATATATATATATATATATATATATATATATATATATAAGTATATATATGTGTATGTATGTATATCAATTCATACCAGATTTTTAGTGTTCATATGACTAGAAAACTCGACTAATTTGTTCAATTCAGAGTTAGATTTTTTTTTTTTTTTCGGTTTGGGTTGAATCGAGGGTAGGGTTATGAACCGTGTTTAGGTTGGTGATTGGGTTGGGTTGTGAATTTTATTTGGATTGCTCGGGTTACTAACTCAACTCAACTCGTGTGTACCTCTAATTTTTTTGTTTTTTTAAGAAATTAAGTCAAATATGTCGGTAAAATATATATATAAATTTTGTAATGATGATGCCTCTAAAAATATCTTTTTTTTTTCTTTTAATATTTCTTTTAAGGAATTATTATTATAGGTGTTTATTTTTTATTTAAATAACATCTTGTTTTGGAATGCAAGATACATTTAAAGAGAAAGTGACATCTAAGTTCTTCCTAACATACGTTTGTAATCTATTTGTAAATTTTGATCATAAAATGATGTAAATGAATAAACCTTTCTTTTAAAATAGAAATATAGATAAGCAAAAGTCTTATTAAGAATCTGATTAGATGATAACCCGAGGCTTATCTTCTTTCTCTTAATTGTTTGACCTTAGTTCTCCACTGACAAGTCGTTTTCTCTTCTGGTTTTGAGTTTCGATCGAACCACACCGAAATGAATAATCGAAGCACAAAGAATCACACTAACTTGAAGAAAGAATTTCTTTGTATTAAAAAAACTTCTATACTTCTCAATTTTCTATCGTAAATAAAAGGTTCATGAGTTGTATGGTTTGAAGTTGTATTTGAATGGCTACGAGGCATCAAGGAACGTTTGATGTTCAAACGATATTGTTGGTTCGAGGTTAGAGAAGTAGATGTTGTGAGCTTTACTTTTAAGATATCTGAATGAACCGTTAGTAATATTGCATTTTATTTGAATGTAAAGGTGTCACAATCTATGGAGTGATTGTACCCCTAAGTAAGTTATCGAAGACAATGACTAGTTTAAGTGGGGGAGAATGTCATAACCTTACTATGATGAGAGTAGGTTGTGACACTCATGTTGCAACAAGCAAAGTGGTGACCCTCAAGTGGCACTCATCCAACCAAGCGAAGCCCGAGACAAGTGGCTTGATGCGATCAAGGAGGACGATAGTACATCGTCTAATACATCATACAAAGTGGTCATCGAAAAGAATTCAAGGCATAAACAAGATAAGAGCCACATGTAGACATTAGGGTAAAAGATAGGCTTGTTAAAGCGCTGGGTAGGTCCCCGAGCCTTAACCACAAAATTTGGGGTTTCAAAAGGAAATTTGGGCGTGTGATTTTAGAGTCAAGTTTGTCCATATGAAATATACATGCTCACCAAATTTTGTGTCAATCGAACACCAAATGGATTCTCTACGACACCGTATGCCCGTTCGCCAAAATTATGTCTACCCGAGGAGAATTGAAAATGCCTCAAAATATACCTTAGGGGGAGGTATAGTGTTAGCTCTCCATCATCCTTAGGCTTTGTGGCCTATACGAGCTACCATGTGGCCTACACGAGCTACCATGTGGCACTTACGTATGTCACAGTGAGGGCGAGTGTTTCGAGACGAGTGTCTCGAGCGATTTCCTTTGGAATGGGTCTTTCAAGGACAATACCGGGTGACATGGGGGTGTCGGTATTGCACCCTAACCCAAGTATTGGAGGTTGGATTATGCACCTGCTATCTAGTTCAGAGTCCGTAAATGAAATGACATGGGCATGATAGGGCCAATGCATCAATAGGACTCATATGGACGAATGTTCGGGATGTCCTGATGTTATAAACGACACGTGGGCCTGTTCCTAATGACATGACCAAGTGAGCTGTGATGGGCGACGACACCCCATAACTTGGGATGACATCAAGATATATGGGTCATGCTAATTGAGAACCAAGATGATGTTAGATGTGACATTGCACACGACAAACCTTGGCCCCGAGTAAAGTCAAGGTCGGACCAAATGACTTACCCTAGTATAGAGACAAGTCGGTTGTGTCGCAAATGATTGAACTTGCACACACTGATAGCATGTATGGACAAATAAGCTTGGATTTTTTACAAGTGATGTTCGGTTGGCGAAGACAAATCACCTAAGATTTCACAAAGCCACCAAGCCGAGCGAAAAATGAATATGGGGCTTGAGTTCTCCTTAAGATTTGTCGTGAGCATGCGTTAAAAAGGTACGACCTTGATAGAAGGTTTCGTGGATGATTGTCAAGCTTTAAAAGATGAAATAATTAGGTTGAAATTGGTTGAGAGTCATGTTAAGGTAAGTTTTTTCAACTTTTACATTGTTAAAGTTCTCACGGTCCACGACAAAATAACCAACACTTCCTTTCTTCAATGTGCAGGAAATTATTATTTGATTGATGTCCAATCAGTGTCGGATTCATTCAATTTGTTCAATTAGAGTTTAAAATGTGTTTTGTGTTTAGCAAACGTTTGACATGTATGCTACAAACACTTTTGAGACGAAGTGTCGGACTGTAACAGCTCGTTATTAAAAAGAAGAAGAACCAAGCTCCAAACTGCAAACCGCAGCTTCGACGATCAACCAACCCGAATCCGCAAGTCCGTAATCGAACCAAGCTAGGTTTGAAAGCCCGCTTCCAGCGTCCATGCCTTTGCATTTAGACATAGTTCTGGAATAGCCTAGTCGCCTCACGACCCAGATGAACGTGGCCCGTTAGGCGAATTAAGTCTTTTAGCGTGGTCTAATTCGATGTCGTGGATCACATAGATTGAATTGGATTTCAAGAGATAGATTCGAATTAGTACTAAGGATAAATTAGTGACTCCGACCTAGGGCAACCATGTAAGTGGCTTTAATATTGGCTTGGTTGGATGAATTATACGATGGATGAAGTTGCGTGCTATATGACCCCTACACATGTCATGTTTTGTGATTGATTGACGTGTACTATGTTATGTTTGTGCTACAATATGTTAAGGATATTTAGTAATAAATTATAGTTTACCATATATATTATATTTGATATTTTATTATAAGATATTTGTCTTATTACCATATGTATCTTTCCATTTATTGCTATTTCCATATTTTTGTAATTTATTTGATTATAAATAAGATAACTTTCACACCATTTAGGTGTGGTGGATTAATCAAACATTCTTATGGTATCAGAGTCCTCTCGATTTAACAACTCAATCCTTTATTTTCAATGACTTTTGAATCCTCTAATCTTCTTCTCCACCACCTCTGCTGGCTTTGACGCCGCAGGAGTAGTCTTCATGGCTACCGCAGGTGGAGCCGATTGATTACTCTTCAGCTCCACCCTATTGACCTCCAAATCACCTTTCGTCATACTCTTGTACATACAACCTCACATTTTCCAACCCAATCGGTTTTCCCCTTGGCCAATATAGTCTCTCTCATTTTCTTCCCAGTCAACCCTTCATCCTTAACAGAAACCCTAATCTCAGGATCCTCATCAGTGTTCTCTTCAGAAATATACGAAATCTCGACAAGCCCATCAACCCTTCATCCTTCACAGAAACCCTAATCTCAGGATCCTCATTAGTGTTCTCTTCAGAAATATACGAAATCTCGACAAGCCCATCAACCTTTTGCAGAGATTTACCTTTAGAATCTGGGTGCCGCACTGGCCTATTCGCCAACCAAGTTGTCGCCACCCTTCCTGCCAAAATTGGCTCCTTCGCCCAATGTGGAGACTCTTCCAACGGCCATTCTCGCCAAAATTGGCTCATTCGCCCAATGTGGCGACTCTTCAGGCTTCAACATTGTCTTTATCCCTTGCTCTAGGTTTCCCCTTCTACTTCTTGGGGTTAGACATATTCTCACCAGAGCCAAGGCAGCATCGTCGCTAAGCGACAATCCCTCTTCATGGGTGAGACATATTCTCGCCGAAGCCAAGGCAGCATTGCCGCTGAGCGGTGATCCCTCTTCAATTTTCGATGGCCATGAAAGTGTTTTTCTACGCCTCCTCTAAACCAGGTTGTTGACATCTTCACGAAAAGTGTTTCTCAACCTCTTTGAATTTTTCAGATTCAAGTTTCACGTTCGTTTAAATCCGACGCTTAGCTTGCGGTAGGGTGTTAAGGATATTTAGTAATAAATTATAGTTTACCATATATATTATATTTGATATTTTATTAAAGGCAAATATCTACCATAGATATCTTTCCATTTATTGTTCTTTTCATTTATTGTTATTCATATCCTTGTAATTTATTTGATTATAAATAAGATAACTTTCACACCATTTAAGTGTGGTGGATTAATCAAACATTCTTACTATATTATAAGTTATCATGAGATGATTATACTCTATTATGGATTTTTTTGTGAAATCAATGTTATATGTTGCATGAAACCTCTATACGTTAAGCCACACACTTTGGTTTATGAGATACTATTAAGCCACAATTATTTATGAAGGTTATATTTACAAAAAGAACGGAGAAATGACTTGCATCATGACATATGTCATGAATGAAAGTTATGGAGACCTCATGCATTTTGTATGTCATATTCATCGAGATACTTTCCCGTTATGATTAGTACGACGCTTATACTACGATATTATGTGCACCATAATATTATGTGTGCTCCTTTCCCTTTGTAGCTTTTTTGACAGCATGAGTGTACACCAACTAAAGGGCAGGTCCAGTGGTACGTATATGAGCTTGCTTGGAGTCCATGTTCGAGTGCTTGAGTCATATCTAGAGAAGTATTACACATCAAATTCGGCTTGAACTGAAAAGTAGAGACCAAGACTAGCATGTTTTAAGAAAAGATACCCATCATGAGTGCATGTGATTGCATTTCTTGACCTCAATAGTCGGACTACTTACTAAGTATTTTTAAATACTCAAACCAAGTGCTACTTTTTGTTAAGTAAATGTAAGACACTTCTGTACGGATAACGACATCACTGTAAAGACCATGAAAGTGAAGTTAGGATAGTTGCATTCATATTTAGTTTAGTAGCCCTTTAAGTTATCTCAAGGGTTTGAAGATTTGCACTATTTAGTAAACATCCATAGATTAGTGAAAGTACCAAGTCACCATATAACTCGAGTCATCTGTTCAAGTTGATCAGTTCGACACAAACAGAAGTCGTAGTAGCAAGCACAGTGCGGGGACATGACCACCCGACCTGCAAGCCAAATCAACTGTCAAATTGTCGGATGGCAAACAAAGCACTCTTTTCGTTAATTCCAAACCGAAATGGAAAAGGTCGGTGTTAGAGCCCCAATTCTAAAAGCAAAGGGCTCCATTTGGCGTCACCTCTATAGGGAAACGCCTTAGGACAAGAAGATCAAGCCGTGTTTGATGCAACTTCTTTCAATCTTGTTAGATATCAGTTATGCTCCACTGGGGCCAAGCTTTGTTTTGGGATTCATGCATATCTTCTGGGATATGACAACACTAAATGTATCAATTTCCGCCAACCACTATCCCACCAAAGTTTTCTAGCCTTGTCTCCATAAAAGGAAAAAAAAAAATATCTCATTAGAGCTTTATCCTATTTGCTACAAACTCAAATTTTCGTATAGTAACTATACCATTCTATCATGAACCACGACTAAGGAATTTTCATACCTCAAGATTCAATTACTTGTCCAATCGCACTTTGAAGGCAGTGGACTTGCAATTGTGCGACACTTACTTCTAAGCAACAAGTAAGTTAAGCCTATTTGTTCTTGCGTTGCCTACGGCCAAGCGGCCTATGCTCAAGCTTCTAGCCTCAGGTCAAGAATAAAGTTTTAGAAAATGGGGGTAGAGAGATTTCGAAAGGGAATTTTGAAAGCAAGATTTGAGATTTTGAAATTGGTGTTAGATGGGAATGTAAGCAAAAGGCAGCAGCAACGACTTACTGCATATAACTAGTTCAATTATAAGGACGAGAGCCAAAAAGTTATTAACAAGCTTTAGTCAGTTATATTCAAGTTAAGGTGAGCTCATCAAAGAAAGTTCTAGAAGTTGTTAGAATCTTTCCCTACCTGTTGTGCAAAATGCATAATTTGCCTTTAATGAACTCATAATTGAATATATGAAACTAGTCTAAATTTCATTACTACATAGCATGTTTCTTGGATTGTATTATTTTAATTATATTTTATTATTGGTTTGTTATCTAAACTAGTTTTTAATAAGAGAGTTATCCACAGTTAGCTAATCATTAGCTAATAAGGTTATATGTGTATTTAATTCACATTTGTTAAGATTGTCAAAGACTATATAAAGTATCTTTTCTTCCCTCATAAACCTCACATTTTGGAATTGAAAAGAATAGTTTCTATTTTAGTTTTATTGAAAGTTGCAAATTCTTGTGTTTAGAACTTACATAATAGAGTTATTCAAGTAATATTGATCATATTGATCAAACCTATTGTGAAGTGATTCGAATCACAAGTTTAGAAACAAGTTTTTCTTTACTCTTGATATTGATTATCAAATTAATCCGTTCCAAAGCTTTCCCTTAGATTGATTCCATAACAATTCACTCGGGAAGAAATGAATTTTGTCCGTGCTAATAAGTAGATTAGGTTACACGAGTCAAACAACATTCCATTTACTAATAAAACAATAATTCAATAACTTTTTTTGACAAAAGTATCTGAAAGATAATGAAAGCCTATTTGACCATCTGGACTGCCTACACAACAACAAGAGATTCATATTGATTTCCATGGCGTGGAGTTTAGACAACTTCAACTTCAGCAGCAATGACACTCAACACAACGTAGAAATGCTGAAATTAATTAAACTTTAGCTGAAAAATGTAGAGCATATAGCAAGGCAATGATAAAACAGGATGTACTCGCCATCAACAATTTCAACAAGAACAAGCAACTAGGGAAAGTTGATAAGCCCATTTGGAACTAATGTTGAAAGAACAGAAACATTTCATAATGGGCAAAATTTTATGTTCTTATCTAATTTGAAGCCATACATTATGAGCTGACCTTTGAAGTAAAGCTGTTGAACGCATTGAGAGTTGGAATTTTGCCACCAGGCAGCCTGCTCCTATCTACTTTGAGATACCTGAAAGAAATGAAATGAAATATGGTGGAGCCCTGTATAATTAAGGCGTTGAGAAAGAACAGAACACTCACGAGTAGTTCATCTAGAAATACTTCATTTTTTGGAGTTAGATTTTAATACAATGGATTATGGCTGAACATAACATTAAATGAGAGGAGGAACGCATAATATCACCCAAATATAAGATGTCAAGAGTAAAGGTCTGTGTTATTTCTTCCCTGGTAGTCCTTTACCTCTGAACTACATACTACAAACAAAAGTCAAGATGATGAATTTGCCTCGCGGATAGGAGTTGTTTGTTCAATTCACCACAGGAAAAAGGTCCCACTGGATAAGTTGCAAGCAATAAGGCCTAGCAATTCACATCGAATTCTTCACCTGTTAATATGAAGATTAATCAGTAAAATAAATGAGTACAAGTTTCTAGAACGATTGGCATTATAAAACTAGACAAAAAGAACTTGATCTCGTTGTAGCAGGATGTATATCATGTGACGGTAGTCAAGCTGATGAAAATTCATAAATTCAATAACAATAAGTACATCATTGTAATAGTCCAAGCCCACCACTAGTGGATATTGTCCTTTTTGGACTTTCTCTATTACAAGCCCACCACTAGTGGATATTGTCCTCTTTGGACTTTCTCTTTCGGTCTTCCCCTCAATAGAAAGAGGTTTCCACACCCTTATAAAGGATGTTTCGTTCACCTCCCCAACCGACGTGGGATCTCACAATCCACCCCCCTTCAAGGCCCAGCATACTCGTTGGCTCGTTCCTTTCTCCAATCAATGTGGGACCCCACCAAATCCACCTCCTTTCGGAGCCCAGCGTCCTTGCTGGCATATCGTCTCATGTCCACCCCCGGGCCTCAGCCTCCTCATTGGCAAATCGCCCGGTGTCTAGCTTTGATACCTTATGCAGCGGCCCAAGCCCACCGCCAGCAAATATTGTCCTCTTTGGGCTTTCCCTTTCAGGCTTCCCCTCAAGGTTTTTAAAACACGTCTGCTAGGGAAAGGTTTCCACACCTTTATAACCGATGTGAGATCTCACGTCACCAAATCCCAAGCGCATGTATGTGTAGCATGCTGATAGAACCTTGACCCATTTCCTTTTTGTCTCAGAGTTTCAACCTTTTCGATCCCACAGTTTTCCTAGTACAAAAGCCAAGCATAGTACAGTGGAAAAACTATTTTCTGATTTGGATCTGTAAGCTTGACTGTCTGTCAAACAATTTTTTCTTTTTTGGTAAGAAAACGAGTTTCCACTAAGATAAATGTACGAAGTACAATAACATGCAAAAAGAACCAGCCCAACAAAAAAGGGATACTCCAACAAACTACAAAGACACCCCAATCCAACAAAATAAAAATAAGAACATAATTGAAAAAAGCATAGTGACCGATGTCCACAAGGAGGCGTTGAGCCTCACTACCTCCCCAAATCTCGACACACGACATCTCCATATTTCCAAAAATCTTATTGTTTCTAAGCTCCCACAACATAGGGAAAAAAAAAATAGTTTTCAACAAAAGAAGTTATTCTCCCGAAAAAGCAAACTCAAAAGCACCTCCTTAATAATAGTGTGTGTAATCATCGCTATTCTAAGCCAAAGGTCTGAAATCATCAAGAGAGACTGTTCAAACTGACCCAGTCAAGCGATTTTCAAATTAGAGTAAAGACTTACACCTTCATTTCTTCTTTTCTATAGTGGAAAAACTAAAGGCAATTATAAACCGAGGCATCAATTCAGCTGATTAAAAATTCAGATGTTTTCAGGATAGATTTTTCATTTAAAAAAAATCAATATAAATCAGCAAAAAATTGACCAGGGTATAATCCTCAGACATCAGCTCAAAAGTAAAAAAGACAATTAAACTCAATTATGGTAATCATCCATAATTCTAACCTACAAGTTCTCAAACACAAAATATTGTGAGGGCATGTAATTGTTTAATGAGACTAGCCAACGTATATGCAACTTGACCTATATACATTGGACACAAAAAAAGGATTGACAGAACGAATAAAGCCTCTGCTTGAAAACATAAGGAAATTTAAAATTTGAACTCTTTATGTAACAGAAAAAAAAGGTAAGATAATACCTTCCTCTAGCGTTCTCTTTCCCTTCTGGGATCTTCCTCTCATGTTCTCTTTCGCTTAAGTGACTTGATACTCTTAACAATATAGCTGATGACCTCCTTCAAAGTAGCTTTCCTTCCTTCCTTAAAGTTCCATAATTCAGGTACAGAATAACGACCACTTGGATTATATTCATTCATTTCTTTAAGGGCAACAACAACGGCATTGTATATCTCATCACCCCATTCCTGCTTGAGACCTTTCAGTTTCTCATCATCCTCGTCAATATTTTCCTGTTGCATCACGTAGTTAATAATATAATTTTCAACTAGTCAATCCAGAAGATGGAATGAAAATACTACTACAACAAAAGAACTATGTGGAAAACATCACTGGAACAATTTACCAGCTATAATGTCTACCAAGACTAATCAAATAATCATAAGATATTTCATACAATGAAAAAGAAGTGCAGAAATAACTTATTTCCATATGAAAATAAGCCCATTTATTAGAGATCTGTAGCTTCAAGGTACTGTTTGTTCTGGTACTATCTGGATAATCTCCAAGTCTGTTTGGCATGCTTTCAAGGTAAGTACCCAGGAGTTGGTTTGTCCAGGCCATGAAAGTGATTGATAGAATTTGAAAAGTGTATTCAAGACTCAAACTTGGCTCGAAGAGCAGCAAAAGTGTGAAGGCAAGATTCACACTAAAATAACCATAGATCAGACTTGATAGAATAATCGATTAAAAAAAAAAGAGACAGATGAATGCAGACAGATTGTGCCATACATAACGAAACCTATGAAATAAAAAAAGCGAAGCTCTAAAGCACACTTTGGTAAGTCACATTCTAACAAATAGCCATTATGACCACAGGGCATACTTGGCAAGAACCTGGTCCCTTTTGGCAAGGACCCTAAAGCCTCCACCGAGAACCTTAAAAAACAGATACTCTCTTACATATAGTCATCAGATCTGGATGGTGGTAAGCAAGCAAACATGTAACAACCCAGATCCACCGCTAGCAGATATTGTCCTCTTTGGGCTTTCCCTTTTGGGCTTCCCCTCAAGGCTTTAAAACGCGTCTGCTAGGGGAAGGTTTCCACACCCTTATAAATGGTGATTTGTTCTCCTCCCCAACCAATGTGGGACATCACAAAACAACAAGCAGAAATGGTATAAAATCCATACACCGACCCACAACATAAATGCGCTAGAAAACTCAGATGGACTAGTGCTGTGTTGAGAATTGTAAGTTTGTTTGAGTTTGAAGTTGAATTTCAAAAAAGACTCGGGTGTGTGTTATTTATTATTATTATTATTATTTTTTTTTTTGGGTAAGAAATCTCACTTTTATTGAGAAAAAAATGAATAATGAATACACAAGGGCACAGACACACACACACACACAAGAAAAATAATAATAAACACAAGAAAAAATGGAAGTTCCGCTAGCTACAAAATGACTTTAATATAAAAGAACAAAATCAAGCTCATACTTACTCATAATTACAAAAAGGCCTAGTGAACGATGCCCACAAGGACCCTAAAGAAAAGGACTCAGGTGTGTGTTATCAACAATTCTTCAATTTGAAAAACGAAAGTTGTGCATGTTCTTACCAATGACATATTTGGCCATATGCTGTTAAGGAGTAAACTATGGAGATGGTTTTTGGAATGCAGTAATTTAGATACTGAGCAGAAAATTGGAAATATGGAAAAGTTTTCTGTCAAGAGGTAGAGATCGACTTTGTGTCAGTTGGTGTAGCTTGCAAGAAAACATTCCAACTTATTTCATGTCTATTTTTCCAATGCCGAGGTAGGTGGAAGCTCTGATCAACGGTTACAGCAGGGAACAATAATTTGAAAAAAGGGAATAAAGCTTAGTTGACAAAATTGCTATGGATATCTCTTGCTCAATCTGATTAGCTTTGGTATAAGGCAATTATAGTATCAATGGGAAGAAAGAGGGACGGGTTTTAGCGGAAGGAAGTTTGGTGGAGGAAGATGTCTTTGCGGGAATATAATGAAACAGAAGATGTTTCAAAATTTTCTCGAGTGAAAGTTGGATATGTTTTGAAACCCAGGTTTTTGGAAGCTGTATGGGTGGGTCAAGTGTTATTGGTATTCAAATATCCTAATTCATAAGGGCTGGAGGAAGGAAGTTCCAATCAGTAGACGTAAGGCGGGATTAAAGAACAACGAGCTGGAATCTTACAACTAGAAGGATCTTAAAAAAGGGAGGAGAGCAAGTTAAAGTTGTTGGAATTGGTAAAGTTGTTGAAGGGTTTGCTTTAGCTGTTGGGGTCAAATGGTTGCTTTTCAATCAGATCCTTCTCCCGTAATTTGTTAAAAGGTGAAACAACTTGGATGGTCATTTGTGCACTGACATTTCAAAAGAAACATGTGCTGAAAGGGTATAAGTATTTCATTGGACAGCTCGTCTCCAGAGTCATTACACAATGGAAAGAATTCAATGTAGATGTCCTCTTTGTTAGGAATTGATATTGTCCACTTTTAGCATAAATTCTCATGGCTTTACTTTGGGCTTCCCCAAAAGGCCTCATACCAATGGAGATGTATTCCTTACTTATAAATCTATGATCATTCCCTAAATTAGCCAATGTGGGACTCCCTTCCAACAATTCTCAACACTCTTTGGGTTTCAAGTCATCAATGTTATTTATTTATAAAGTGTGTAAAATACAAATCGTGTTTATTATGTATTGTCGTTTCAGCAGAAAGACATGGCCTGTTTTCTTCAAGTGGCAAATTTGTGGCAAGTTTGGATTCATCCATCTGCTATATTGAAATACTAGCCTCAATCTGATAGGACTAGACAGCAAGGGGTAATATGGTAGTTAGAAAGGCAGTTTATTGAAAGTCTGTTAAGAGACTATTTGTTTGACTAGTGCGATAGTGCATTAGGGGAAGGAGCCAAAGTGTGGCGGTTTAGTCTTGAATATGGAGAAAAGAGGTGCGTCTAACTATTTCAAGTTACTTGGGAGTATCTTACTGTATTTTCTTCTTGTTCTTTCCATACCATCCCCCAAACTATACAAAATCTCTAACCAGTTTTTAGCCACTAAAAGAGATATAGGTTACTTCTTCACGGATGATGAGAAAGACATTAAGGGTTACCTGGGAATCCCCGTCGATAGTAACAACTTTAAATGGATGCCAATTTGGATCAGTCAAATTATCCTGCCACAAGGAGCATAAAGTGGAGGCTTGGATCATTGCCTCATCCGGAGAAAATTTCTGTTTGCAAGTATTCTGGAATGGTTTAATATCAATATCCCCCATTCTCTTTATTCCAATATTAACACGGACATTTGACGATTGATCTTGCAATCCCTGCACAGAAAAAATCATTGGTTGATGAGAAAGTAGTATATGTCATCATAATTGTATGTTATATATCTTTTCTTTCTATTACGAAAGAATTGGAGAACCAAGAGAAAATCATAAGTAATAGAAGGGTCTTTCTTTCCTAGTGTTTGTCCATGGCAACTTAGTAAGGTTTAGGATGTAGAAAGTAGAGAATAGGAAAGAACATTACACTTATCAATTCTTTACGGGCGTCTTGTAACTCATCATTGCTTTCACGCTCCTTAGCAACTAGAGTTCGATACAACTCATGCAAATCATTCAAATCTTCAACCTTTTGATTCAAATCATCATCCATTTCTTTCATCTTCTGTTGCACTCCTACATCATCTTGATCCTCAAGATGCTTCATAACCTGTAGTTTCCCTTTCAATTCTTGAATTTCCATTTCCAGCTTCTGCTTGGCATCCAGCTGCTTTTCTAACTGAAGAATCTTGCTTAAAGCCTCTTCTTTTTCTCTCTGAATGATAAAAGTTATCAAATCATTGCTTCTAAATGGGCAAATAAAACAGAAACTAATATAATACATACCGTTACACCAAATGCATTAGAATCACTAACAATAAACAAACCTTCTGCTCTTCAACAAGGCGTAAAACATTTTCATCAGCCCTTCTCTGTTCCAAAGAAGCTAATTGGAGCGAATTGTTCCTCATATCATTCTAGGACAAGAAAAAAATGAAAATGATTATAAACCATGACATTGTATAATAGGGTAAAGATAAAATAGATATACGTTTAAGCTTTTTTATGCTTACTAGACCCCACATCTTAAATGTAAGAGAACATTGTATGAAATATGAAGTAAACAATAATAGGGTAAAGACGTAAGTTGGCAACCAGGACGATACGAACATAGAAACTGCAGGAAAAGCAAGTGATTTTCAATTTTCTTAAAGTGAACACAGGATGCCTCATATCACCTTTTTCTTCTCTTCATCAAGCTTTTGTCTCTCGATTTCAGTCAATGCTTCACGTTTGTTCAATTGCTTACTCCAGGAATCAAGTTTCTTTTTCTTCGTCTCCAATTCTTGGTGCAGTTTTTCTTGTTCTTCTAATATTCTTCTAACATTGTCGCGTGCAAGTCTTTGTGTCTTTCTAGTTTCTGAACAAAATAAGACAAATCATAAACATCAAATAGCATATTAGTGATGCAATATAAATACACACTAAGGAGATCGTAAATGTTGAGCACATATGGTCATCATCTTTATGAGGGTGGTTCAGAGATGATCCGTTGCAATTTTAATTACGGAAACTGAATATTCCTTCATACCATTGTTTGCATATTAGAGTTATAGTATATTCGAGCAAAATATACGAGAATATGAGATAAACATTCATGCATATATGCTCCCGCACACAAACAAAAAAGAACAACCTTCAACAAAAGCATGGTGAAGCTGGTCTTTCTCTTCAAGCATCCTACTTAAAGACATTGTCTTCTCATTGTACTTGTATTGCAGTTCATCCAAATTTTCATTAGTCAAATCAATTTCATGGGTCAGATTCTCCACAACAGTATTTCTACTTTGAGTTGCTTCATTCACAATGTCTGAGACAGTCCTCAATTTCCCTCTTTGTCGAAGAAACTCTCCTATCGGCTCATTTGAATTATAATCATCAGCCCGTGCGCACCAACCAAAAATATTCAAGCTCAAATTTGTTTCAGCTTTCCAATTCTTTTTACTATGATTGTTGGTCTCAAACAATTTTTCAAAGTCCGTTGCATTTACAAAACCATTCCAATCATTGTTGAATTCAACTATTGCCTGAGCTCTTGGTTCATTATCATTCCAAAAAATACAAACATTTAAGGGTCTATATTTAGCAAATTTTTTCATCCAGTATCCTGAATCACAGACCGACTTTCGGTCCTCCCCTACCAATATATTGACTATGACACCCATCCAAGGCCATACATAAAGCTCTTTCTCAGAATCCTGACTAATAGGAGTAGGTGCAGCTGGACGTGGTGCTTGGTCTGCTTCAGAAGCTAGCTCATTCTGCAGAAATTTTGCTAAAGCAAGATGGTTCGCCTTCTGTTTAGCATTCCTGTTTTTAGAACCTTTACTCACTCCAGAAGCATGCTGGAGTAAATCCTTATATTTGTAGTCTTGTTTCTTCTTGCCCATGCAAAACGGGCATCTAAGAATTCCATTTGCTGTTTTTACAACAAGCCTCCCAGTCCTCAGCTGTTCATATGGTTTATCCACATAGTCATTGATCTCTGATTCACTAAAATCTGACTCTTCTTCACTGCTGTTGTCCATCTAAATAAGCAAATCATTATGAGAATGGTTAAACAAAAGCGGCAGAATTATACATCACTAGCTAAGCATTCAAGGAAACGAAGCCAGACATCATGATACATCCATCTACATGTCAACATACAACAAAAATTGATAATAGAATGAAATACAAGGAAAACAACCAGAATCAATCAGTAAAAAACAAAAAATTGTTGATCAACAACTGATCACAGCACAAAAATTCCCGATCGTTCCCCCTCGACCGCAAATTTTGCACTAGTTTCTTTTTTCATCCTAAGAAAAGAACCCCATGTGTTAGATGAACATGACTCTCCATAATTGTATGATATTGTCCACTTTGACCATAAGCTCTCATGGCAGAAATTCCCCAAAAGGTCTCATCCCAATAGAGATAGTATTCCTTGATTATAAACTCATGATCATTCCCTAAATTAGTTGTGTGGGACTTTCATCCAAAGCCATGGAACTTCAACCACCAAAATTTCGAAATCAAAACCCTGGCTGCATGTTTAGAGACTGTCGAAATACCGAATTTCTGTTTATAGAAATAAACTAATGAATTCCTTAGTTTAACAGGAAGGAAAAAGAGGCGATCAACATTTGGTGCGTGAAAAATCGCCTGGAAAACAAGTGCGAAATCAAGCAACGTTGATGAATGTTCGGCCAGAGTGCAGCACGAATCCCTAAGCTAGTGGAAAGAAAAAATTAAAAAAGGCAAGAAATAGTGAATGAATTCCAAAGGAGAACTTACTTTTGTTCTTGATTACAATTTGAAGATCTTCGAAAGCCAGAGAGAGAGAGAGCGATAGAGAGAGAAAAGAGTGTTCTTTCTTCTTCGCTGTGGTACCAGAGAGACAGTGGGAACCTAATTAACTCTGGTTTGATGAGGGACTATTAATGTTTAATAAATAAATAAATAAATAAATAAATAAATTATGAAAATGGTAATTAAAATAAATCAAATATAATTGTTTAGAATTAAGTATATTAATATTTTTTTTTCTGAATTCTATTTAAATGGTATAATATATAATTCAACTTATTTTTTAATTGAAATCTAAATGGATATTTTCATTTATTTTTATCATTAATATTTTAAATTTTTTTTGAAGTTTCTTGGTTTTTGGTCCATTTTTCTGTTAATAGTTTTGTTTGATTTTTAGGTTCGAGAGCTCTGCAACTTTGGTGAAGACGTCGAGAGTTGTTAAGACAAAAAAATGAGATAATGCTTAGAATTTAAGTAAGAACAATGATTCCAGATTGTATTTGAAAGTTCGAAAATGAGGAAAGCATCGAACATGTGGCTGACTAAAGCTCGAGGTAAGAGGTGACCAATTCGATTTGGTTCGGTTGGACTAGTTGGTTCGATCCTATAGAATTAATTTGACAGATTTTGCATAATTTGGCCTATTTTTATAACATTTTTTCTATTTTATGGCTTACTTAAAATTTTAAAGGATTAACGCTTGAAATCACGATGAGAATGATGTAGATATTGATTATGCAAAGGATTTAAGATGGAATTCACTTTTGAAAAATATGATAGTTGTAGAAATAGGCCGTATGCGCGATTTTTGATGCTTTAAAATGTTTATTATCTAAAAAAAATTGTTTGAATTGTGAGCATGATAGAGATCCACGAATAGGTTAAATTACTACATCACTCTTGATTATCTAAGTTATGTTTGATAGGAACATGATACTATGTAGGAACGGTAAGAGTTTTGACAACTAATCCTTAATCATGAACTATGATGATACTATGTAACAAGACACTTGAAACTTTTTAAAGTTCGAGGGTATTTTAAAAATCTAGACTAAAAGTAAACAACTAAAAATAGTATTTGAATTGATATCGATTTGAATTGCAAGGTTAACCTTCAGCAAGCTCATTTGGACATACATCTCGGTTAGTCTTGACATACATCTCAGTTAGCCTTAAGCAAGCTCATTTGGACATACATCTCAGTTAGTCTTAAGCAAGCCCATTTGGACATACATCTCGGTTAGCCTTAAGCAAGCTCATTTGGACATACATCTCGGTTAGCCTTAAGCAAGCTCATTTGGACATACATCTCGGTTAGCCTTAAGCAAGCTCATTTGGACATACATCTCAGTTAGCCTTAAGCAAGCTCATTTGGACATACATCTCCGTTAGCCTTAAGCAAGCTCATTTGGACATACATCTCAGTTAGTATTAAGCAAGCTCATTTGGTCATACATCTCGGTTAGTCTTAAGCAAGCTCATTTGGACATACATCTCCGTTAGCCTTAAGCAAGCTCATTTGGACATACATCTCCGTTAGTCTTAAGCAAGCTCATTTCGACATACATCTCGGTTAGTCTTAAGCAAGCTCCTTTGGACATGCCCAAGAACATGCATGTCGGTGTAGCACAGCTTCAAGCTCAACATAAAACATACGATCTGTTGAATACAAAATTGAAAAATTGAAAAGTTAAAGTTAGACACAAATCTCAAAGTTTAAAGATTAAATTTGTAATTTAACTCTTATCAATGAACAAAACTCATGTTCGGGATTCTTATATCTCATTCAATCCATTATCTCGAGCAAGATATTATTCTTCTCAATATGATTATATTCTGGCAATCATCTTGTTATCAACTCTTTTTTGGGTAAAAATTCAGTTCTGTCATCCTTCTTCATATGGACCCATAATTAAATAAGCAACAGTAAGTTTATTTTTCATACAGAAACCAAGCAACAACAGTAACATCAACATTACAATGGAATACAATGCCATGAAGAAAGGGGCACTAGTAGAACTTACGGTGAACACGAGCCACCGTTGTGTATGAGATCGTCCAATCGTACCTCAAAGCAATTCTACAAATACAACATCTGTAACGGTGATAGGTCGTCGACGAACTTCTCATGCATAGAAGATGTATATATGAATAATGTACAAGAATATTATTATAAAGAACCATTACCCTCTTTTGCTTGATAATATTATATGTACAGACATGTTCTAAGGTTTTGCTTGGCCATCCGGACTATGACTGTGAAGCTGAGATGAGTTTGTCCATTTCGGATCTGATTGCTGCTGGTTTATGGCCAGGATGGACGGTGGCTGCTGCTGTTGACCCGGTTGCTGGGCGTGCGAGCTACTAAAATGGTGTAGAGGTGGACGGGGCGATGGATATTGCAGAGGTCGGATGAAAGGATTTCCATTGACTGATGCGACCTGGCTTGCAGCTATTCTAAGCCGTTGAACTTCTTCCTTCAAAGCTTCACTCAAAGCTGTGGACCATGGAAAAGAATCATATGAATCCTTGTGTATGTGGAATGAACCTACCCTCTAACTGGAAGAAAACTAGAAGAAACAACACATCCAGCTAAACTCTAGAACCATCAATATTTTCCTTCTTTCTTTTGCTTGTTTGTACTCTTTTCATACTAAAAAGTGCTATAATAGAAGTGAAAGGCGACATAGAAAGGCGGTTGCCACACGCATACCATCTCGAAGCTGAGCTTGTTGCTCCATAGCCTGTAACCGAAGTTTGAGTTCCTTATTTTCCACCGTTAATCCAGAAGTATCTCTCTGCATAACGCGAAATTCATCATATAAGAGTTTTCTTCTTAATTATGATTATTATAGAAGAAACAAGAATTTCATTGATGAATACAATTTACAAAAGGGAAACAACTTTTAAAAGTCAAAAGTGGATTATCCTCTTTGGGCTTTCCCTTTCGGGTTTCTCCTTAGGGAGAAGTTTCCACACCTTTATAAAGAATACTTCGGGGCCCAGCGTCTCGCTGGGCACTCATTCTCCTCTCCAATCAAGGTGGGATCTCACAATAGTATGATTTGAAGTTTTAATTATGTAGCAAGAAACTGTGTCATGAGGAAGTCCACGTTATGGATGCCATTGATCCAGAACTTGCATTGATGGATGAAACCAGAATTTCTGTTACAACCCAAGTCCACCGTTAACAAAGATTGTCCGCTTTGACCTGTTACTTATAGGAAGAAGTTTCCACACTCTTACAAGGAATGTTTTGTTCCCCTCTCCAACCGATGTAGGACCTCACAATCTACAGGGTCCAGTGTCCTCACTGACACATTACCTGGTGTTTGGCTTTGATACCACTGGTAAAAACCCAACCCTGCCGCTAACAGATATTGTCCGCTTTGACCTGTTATGTATCGCCGTTAGCCTCACGGTTTTCAAACGCGTCTTATAGGGAGAAGTTTCCACACTCTTATAAAAAATGTTCCGTTCCCCTCTCCAACCGACGTGGGATCTCATAGAGGATTTTTATCATATGAGAGCAAAAAAGTCTTGTGTTCCAATCCTATCAATATCATTTTCTCCTGAATTGCTCTTAATAGTAAACGAGAGGAAAGTGTTAAGAATATGCATAGAAGATTCAATCTACATATCCGATCTACTAAATTTAAAATTTTATATTGCAAAGTAAATCAACATTCCGGAGTTCTTTGTTCTAGTACTTGCAAGTCAAGCATTCAAGCACAAGAAGCTTCCTTCATAAGTTGTAGATTTAAATCTACTTCTCCTTCTACCATAACATAATATCCTAAGAAATCTATCTACCTATCTAATTTTCCAAACCCACAATTGAGGTGAGTGTTAAAACTATATATGAAAGACTAAAAATCATTATCTATAAAGTTAAGCTTTTAGATTGAGTGATGCTTTAACATGATCTAACCTCATGAATTTCCACGAATCCAAGAAGATTTCTCAACTTTATTGCATTTTATCAGTCCATTTCTTCAACTTTCGAACTGACATAACATGCATGAGGTCTCTACCTATAAAATGAGCTGTTTGTGAGATCACACATCGGTTGGAGAGGGAAACAAAACATTTCTTATAAGGGTGTGGAAACCTCTCTCTAGTAGACACATTTTAAGAACCTTGAGGGAAAGCCCAAAGAGGACAATATCTACTAGCGGTAGGTTTGGGTTGTTACAAATGGTATCAGAATCAGACACTAGGCGATGTGCTAGCGAGAACGCTAGGCCCTAAGGGGGATGGATTGTGAAATCCCACATCTGTTAGAGAGGGGAACAAAACATTTCTTATAAGCGTGTGAAACCTCTCTTTAAAAACCTTGAAGGAAATGCTCAAAGAGGACAATATTTGCTAGCAGTGGGTTTGAGTTATTACAGATGGTATCAGAGTCAGACACCGGGCGGTGTCAGCGAGGACGCTAGGCCCTAAGGGGGATGGATGGTAAAATCCCATATCTGTTGGAGAAGGGAACAAAACATTTCTTATAAGAGTGTGAAAATCTCTACCTAGTAGACTTGTTTTAAAAATCTTGAAGGGAAAGCCCATAGAGAACAATATCTGCCAGCCGTGGGTTCACTGCTTGATTTGTCACACTATTGTTCCATTTTCATGCGACACCTCAAACTCACTTGTAGCCTGAATGTTTTCTCCAAGAAATCTCTTCAACTAGAGCAGCCATATTGATCTAATTTCTAAACATTTCATAACCAAGCTAATCAATTAAGGTTTCTGTACAACAAAACTTCCAATTCTCTATGAATGTGCAATAGAATTCATACCTGAAGAATCGTCACCTGCGCAGACAGAGTGGTAGCTTCAGACTGCAGTGTCTGAACCTTTCTCTCCAGCTCATTCGCGTACCGCATCTTCCTCTCTTTCGATCGAGCTGCAGATTGTCTGTTCGCAAGAATCCTACATTCAAAATCCATTGATTAAGGTTATCAATTTCAAGTTCAGTCAAATTACACATAAAAAAGGAAGTGGATGTTAACCTTTTAGCCCTTTTCGGGTCAATTAGGGCTAACTCCGCAAGTCTCTCCGGGTCCATCGCCTTCTTCACTCCATCAATCGCTAGGCTTGAATTCGCCTCCAACGAAGACGAAGAACCATCCATGGACAGGCTATGTCGATGACGAACTGGCCGATGTTCACTCACTGGAGTTTTTGTCGCCAAAGAATCGATCTCCCCACTATCACCGCCAAGGTCCAGATTCTGTAAGAAGTCAGAGTCCACGGACAAGCTCCGCAAGTGACCACCGAACGATCCGGAGACAATCGGCTCCGGCTTAGGGCGAACGGCATCATCGGAAAACTTGGAATCAGACGAATCGACAACCATCGCAGCACCACAAGAAGGAGGAGAAGAAGGGGAAGAGAGCATCGAGAGGTCGAGCTCTGAAGGGTCAAAGAAGAGAAGTTCGTCGAGGTTCGGGAAGCGAAAGGAAGTGTCGGAGTGAGAGCGTCGGTGGTGAGAACCACGGTAAGGATTCTCCGGCATCTGTTCGATGTCCATCGCCGCCGCCGCCAACGGTGGCTTCGCCGACGAGAAATTAGGGTCCTTCAGCATAATCTTTGCTGTGGATTTGTGATCGAAGTTACTATAAAAATATTTATGAACAGCGTACTCTAATCGACACTCAAATTATATAAATAATTGAGATTTTAGGAGAAACTAAGCATTAAATTAATTAGGTTCCTGTTTTGGATTTGATGTGTAATGTGTTCTTGAAGAGAAAAATTTGCACTAAAATCAACAAACAAAAAGGAAAAATAAGTATCGAGGAATTGGATTTCGTGCCATGGCTTGAATTTCAATCTTCAAATAATAATTTCTTCCAAACTTTTTGTTTTTATTTATAAATTTAAAGGTGTTCTACAAAATATTTCTTTTTAGTTAAAATAGCTCCCGGTTGGGTTGGATAAATCTTTTATATTTCTGGTTTGTTGACAACGGATGCAAATAAACAAGAAATATAAATAATGTGAGTCAAAAAACTCAGACTTGTTCAAAGCTAAATATTGAGCATCACGTTCAAATCATTGATGTGATAGTCATACAATGTCATATTGTGTTTTGTACGTGTTTCATTCTGTGTTGATTATTCATTTCGATGTGTTTTGATCGAGGATACAATCCTACAAAGATAAATGCTCAGTTATCTAAAGAATTTGATTCTCGAAAAAAGATAGTATATTGACATTATCGTGAAAAGAGTACGTGAAGAAGATGTTAAATCAATTTTATACTCATGTAGTATATGAGTAATCTATCTAGAGAATAATACCACCCCTGGGACTTGTGGCCTAAGTGAGCTACCATATGGCACATATATGTGTCACAATGTAAGCGAATGTGCCGAGACGAGTGTCTTGGGCAACTTCCTTTGAAATGGGTTTTTCAAGGACACTACCAGGCGCCATGAGTATGTCGATATTGCCCCCTAACCCGTGTGTTGGAGGTTGCTACATACACCCGCTATCCGGCACGGTATCCATAAATGACACGACATGAGCATGGGAAGGTCAATGCCTCGATAGAACTCGGATGGATGGATGGATGTTTGGGAAGTCTCGATGAGATGAGCGATATGCAGGCCTGTTCTCGATGGCATGACTGAACGAATTACGATAGTCGATAACACCCCAAGACTCGGGATGACATCAAGACATATGGATCATGTCGATGGAGATCAAGATGACAAGATGAGATGAGATGTTGCATTGAGAGACCTTGGCCCCGAGTAGAGACAAAGTAATAAAGTGTATTAGAGCTTTTTGGGTCGTAAATCAATGCAAGAGTTGATGAAAATTTGGTAATTTTACATCAGCGAATTCGTAAGACAAACATCAAGGATAATAAAAAAAAATTATAGTTTTTTCTCCTCTCGATTAGGTCTCTTCAATTTGACGGGTGTTACCTTTTATAGTCCTCTCTTTTTCTGAATTCTAGGTCGATTAGGTCAAATAGGACACACGACAACTTCTAATTGATTGTGCGACGCCATACACATTGACTTTTCCCAGCTCATTAAGTAGAATCTTCTACTCATGTGCGATGTGAATGTTGAATTTCTAAATGTGTCACAACTCGATTTTCAAGGCTTTGAAATCCGGACCGCAACAAAAAAATGAAAACACAAATAAAATAAAAATGCAACACTTGTAGGCTCTTATTGCATTCTTATCTTAGCAGGTTACCATAGGTTTTTTGAAGGGTACTAAGAAGTTTAGGCCTAGTTTAGAAATCTCTTGACCGATACCACATATGATTGTAGTACTTTTCCTTATATCATCTACTTGTGTAGCCTCTTGTCCTCTCTCAAGGCAAGTTTGTTCTACATTCAGTACTTGTTCCTTATGTTACCTACTCATGTAGTCCCTCGTCCCCTCTCAAAGTGGGTATGTGGGTCTTGATCCGTTTCTACACACAATGGTAATTCTTTACATTGCCTACTCATGTAGTCCATCGTCCTCTCTTAAAACGGGTTTACAGGTCTTGACTCATTTCTATGCACAGTGACGATTCCTTAAAGGATATTGTTGTTGTTGTTAGCTGTTTCGTAAGTTCTCTTAAAAAATTTTAGGTGCCTGGTGGTTAGTATGCTTGTAGCGCGTCTAGACAGTTCAAATCTCACCTAACATTTTCAAGACATTTAGAGTTAGCTCCTCAAGGCTAAATCAACCTTTGAGTGCACTCAAGTCTAGACCTCTAATCACCGCTCATGATTCTAGTATGCTCAGTTTACTGAAAGCGTACTAACCTAGGTGAACGTGAATTCCACTCTCATTCATGCACCCTAATCTCTTCTTGGTTCATGCAACTCTCATCAGAGAGTTATCGGACTTGGAAGGAAACCCTAATGACATGGGGAGAAGTAGAATGGACAAAGTTGGACAAGAAGGTGATGGGACTATTTGTATGGCTTTGACAACTATATATGTTGCTACTCATAAACGATTTTGATTTGTTGACGAACGAATTGGCTGCTATTGAATCAAAATTTACTGATGGAAAAGAATTTTGGTTTTGAGATCTTTTCGGTAAATCATGAACGTTGCTATGAGATCTTACATCGGTTGGAAAGGGAATGAAACATTAACATTCTTTGTAAGAGTGTGAAAGCCTCTCTCTAGTAAACGCGTTTTAGAACTTTGAGGGGAAGCCCACAAGGGAATGTCCAAAGAGGATAGTATCTTTTACTGATGGGCTTGGGCCCCTACAAATTGTATCAGAGCCAAACATCTGGCGATGTGCCAACGATGACGTTAGGCCCCAAGGGGGATGGATTATTAAATCCCACATCGATTCTAGAGAGGGGAACAAAACATGAAAGGTATATCTTGCTGATGGAGAGCCTTTTGAATACTTTTTGACTTTTTAAAAAAATGAGAACTATTATATTTTACTAAACTATTTTCATACATATAATATATATATCTTGTTTTCTTTTAGACTTTTCCTTTCAGGTTTCCACACCCTTATAAATGTTTTGTTCTCTTCCCTAACGAATGTGGGACGTCACAATCTGTTGGGATATGGAGCCTGATGCTAGATCTGGTAGAGATATATTTGGAAGATATCTCGGATTTGATAGAGATATATATGGTAGATATTTGGTAAATATTTGATAAAGATATATTTGGTAGATTATATCTAGTAGTTTAAATCTTTGAAAACTATATTTAGTAAATTAAAAACATATATATTGTAGTGCTCTCAAGATGTACTTTTTCCATTTCTGTTCTGTACAATACCTCAAATCATCAATATAAAATCTTTAGCCAATATTCCCCTTGTTTTTCTCTCTCCTATTCTTTGTGTTCATCTTGATCAAGTGTGTGCGTTGTTGAGCGATCCTAACAATTTCTTTCAGAGCTAACAATTGGTATCAGAGCAAGGCGAAATTCACCACGATCTGTGAAGATGGAAATTTCAAAGATTGGAATTGATCTGTGAAGATGGAAATTTCAAAGATTGGAATTGAAAAGTTTGATGGATCCGATTTTAGTTTCTAGAAGATGCAGATTGAAGATTGTCTGTACCAGAAAGGTCTTCACGAACCCCTGTTGGGGGTGAAGTCGGATACTATGACCACGGAGTAGTAGAAGCTCAAGGATCGTCAGGCCTTAGGGTTGATCCGGTTGATGTTGTCCAAAAACGTGGCGTTCAATATTATCAAGGAGAAGTCAACGTCAGATTTGTTGAAGGCGCTGTCGAATATGTACGAGAAACCGTCGGCTATGAACAAGGTGTATTTGATGCGGAGACTGTTTAATCTACAAATATCTGAAGGTGGACCCGTTGCTGATCATATAAATGAATTCAATATGATCGTAAGTCAACTGAGCTTGGTGAAAATTAATTTCAAGGATGAAATTAAAGCGTTGATTTTGGTGTCATCTTTACCCGAGTCATGGGACACTGTTGTTGCCGCAATCAGAAGTTCTCAAGGATCTGATAAACTGAAGTTTGATGAAATTTGAGATGTAGTTCTCAGCGAAAGTATTCGCAAACGAGAAATTGGAGATTTGTCAGGCAATGCTCTCAATGTTAACCGAAGGGGAAGAAGTAAATCAAAGAGCTCAAACAAACATGGGCGATCAAAATCAAGGAACCGAGAAAAATCTTCAAATAAACCAAATGTAAAGTGTTGGAGTTGTGGAGAAAAATGTCACTTTCAGACAGATTGTACAAAGAGGAAGCAGAATCACAAATCAGAGGATGACGATGATGTTATACATTTAACAGAAGACATTGGGGATGCTCTAATCCTCAGCGTGGACAGTTCGATTGAATCTTGGATTTTGGATTCAAGTGCGTCTTTTCATTCGTCTCCAAATAAAGAGCTGTTTCAAAGTTTCAAGTCTGGAAATTTTGAGAAGGTGTATCTTGCCAACAACAAAGATTTGAAGATTGAAGGAAAAGGGGATGTTTGCATAAAAAGTCCAGCAGGAAATCAGTGAACATTAAAGGACGTCAAATATATTCCTAGTTTCAAGAAGAACCTGATCTCTATTGGTCAGTTGGATAGCACAAGTTATGCAACAAAGTTTGGTAAGAGTTTGTGGAAGATTGTGAAGGGTGCTATGGTGGTAGCACGTGGCACAAAATTTGGAACTTTATACACCACTGTAGGGTGTATGAACAGAGTTGCTGTTGCTGAAGTGCTTCAAATTCAAGTATATGACACAATAGACTTGGACATATGAGCGTTAAAGGAATGAAGATGTCGGTTGCGGAAGAAGTTTTGGAAGGTCTGAAATCTGTTGATATGAGTTCTTGTGAGAACTGCGTTATGAGCAAACAAAAGCGAGTTAGCTTCACAAAGACCGCTAGAGAATTGAAGAAACATACCAGGACAACAAAACAAGTGGGAGTTGAGGTTGAGTTGCAAAACAATTCAAAGAGTGATGTGGTAGTGGATACTCAAGAAACTCCTGAGACTGTTGCTAAGGAACTAGAGGTGAAGCAAGTGAGAGTTGAGGTTGAGTTGCTGAAAGATTTATCTAGTGATGTTGTAGCAGATACTCAAGAAACTCCTGAGACTGTTGCTAAGGAACCAGAAGCAGAGCAAATGACACTTGAGTAGGTGTTGAAAAGATCATCTAGAGCCATCAGAGTACCAGATAGGTATGTACCTTCTTTACATTATCGGTTGGTGACTGATGAAGGGGCACGAAAGCCCCTTGATGAGAATCTATAGTTAGAGGATACAACTAAGTGGGAGCAAGCCATTGATGAGGATCTATAGCTGAAGCTGGAAAGAATATGATATGGATGACAGACTATCTAGAAGAATTAGGCAAGAAGCAGCGCAAGAAGATTCTTGCGATAGATAGTTAGATTGTCATGCAGTTGGCGAGAAACCCGGTCTATCATTAAAATTCAAAACATAGAAGGTGATACCATTTCACTCAGAGGTTTGTGGAAGATGGTGATGTGTTTGAAGAAGATAGAGGGGGCAAGAGATCCAGCAAACATTTTATGTTGATATTGGAACATTGAGGTTGTGCAAAGCCTCAAGTGGTATGGTACAGATTGAGAATGAAATTCTTGGGTAACTGAATCAGTCTTGGGAGATTGTTGAGATATGGAGACTGATGCTAGATGAGATATATCTGGAAGATATCTAGTAAAGATCTGATGATGATAGAGATATGGTAGATGTTTGGTAAAGATTTGATAGAGATATATTGGTTTTAAATCTTTGAAAACTATATTTAGTAAATTGAAACCATATATATATACCATTAGACATTGCTCTCAAGATGTACTTCCTTCATTCTCTATTCTCTATTGGTGTACAATACCTTAAGTCATCAATATAAAATCTTTAGCAATATTCCTCCTTGTATTTTCTCTTTCCTGTTATTTGTGTTCATCTTGATCGAGTGTGTGTTGTTGAGCGATCCTAACAATTGCTATCAGAGCTAACAACTGGTATCGATCCCAACACAATCCACCCCCTTCGGAGCCCAATGTCCTCGCTAGCACTCATTCCTTTCTCCAATCGATGTGGGACCCCCCCTCGCGCCAAATTCACCCCCTTTGGGGCCAGCTTCCTTACTGGCACACCGCCTTGTGTCTATCCCCTTCGGGGAACAGCGAGAAGGCTGACACATTGTCCGATGTCTGGCTCTGATACCATTTGTAACGACCCAGATCCACTACTAGCAGATATTGTTCTTTTTGGGCTTTCCCTTTTGAGCTTCCTCTCAAAACTTTAAAATGTGTCTGCTACGAGAAGATTTCCACACCCTTATAAAGGATGTTTTGTTCTCCTCCAGAATCGGACATCACAATTTTAGTTGCATATATTTGGTGTCTAAGTGTCATGAATAATGAGACGGCAGCCAAAGTAATATATTAGATGAGATTGAGATTCAGTCAAAGGTACGAGATTTGAATAAAATCTTAGCCCATTCTTTTTTGTGATCCCAAAGAAAAGAGAGATTGAGTGTACACATTTTTTTGCCTTTCCTTTGCACGACGTGTCAAGACACAAACAAAAGGTGGTAATGGGTTGAATATCTCTTACACACCCAAAAGTTTCTTTGGATAGAGGGTTGATAAAGACGTGTCACGAGGAGGGACATGAAATATTTCTTATAAAGATGTGAAAATTTCTCAATAACAATCGCATTTTAAAAATCGTGAGGCTGACGACGATACATAACGGACCAAGGTAGACAATATATACTAGCGATGGGCTTGAGTGGTTACAAATGATATCAAAGCTCGACACGAGGTAGTGTGCCAGTGAGGATGTTGGGCCTTTAAGGGGGTAGATTGTGAGATCCGACATTAGATGGAGAGGGGAACACAAAATTTCTTATAAAGGTGTAGAAAACTCTCTTTAACAAACACGTTTTAAAATTGTAAAGCTGACGGCGATACGTGACAGGCCAAAACGAACAATATCTGCTGGCGGTAGACTTGAGCTTGGACTATTGCATATGTCATCCTCTCTTGTAAAAGTTGTACTTCTAAATAGAATTGATCATTTTGAAATGAAATAAATCATAACAATAATCTTAATCTTCTATTTAGATGTACATAATATCAATATGCTTTCTAATTTTGATACACCAATTGTCACATCAACGTTCCATTTTCACATCTTCGGAAAATGCAATAGACACAACAAGAAAGTAGAGTGCAAGGAATAGTCACGAAAAGTAGGTCCTACCATAAACAATGTTACAAGTGGTTGCATTTTTCTACCCGAATAGTGAAGTTATTTACTTTCTTCCTTTATATACTCAACGTTTAACATATTTATAGGTAAAGGCGAGGGTCTCATGTACCGATGATGTCATCAGCTAACGACGTTAAACCTTTAGATATCAAAGTTATATCTCAACCTTAGTCTTAATAGTCTTAATGGTCTGCATTGTTTAAGTCTAACGTGATCAAAATGAAATTATTATACCAATGTTTTAGAGAATTTTTTTGTCACATAAACAATGATATCAGAGTTATATCTCAACCTTAATTTTATAATCGAAAAATTCTAAAAAAAACAGACGTGTGTAGTTCGTGCCTAAGTAATCTCGAAAATCACGTGAAAGAAGTCTCCAAATATTTTGTTTATAAAAGAAGAACGTTAAGAATACAAATCTAAATCGTCAAACGTGAAAAAAAAAAACGAAAATTATATGGTACACATGTTCCAATGATTAATTACAAGATTCACATATTATAAGTTGTTGAAATATTATGTTGTGTTTTAGTTTAGACCAAAGGTTGTTGGGCTGTTGGAGGATTCCTAAAGTGGGGTTCTACGACAATGCATATGTCCATCCATAATGATGTTATGTTTTTAGTATAACACACATGTTGTGGTACCAAAGTGGGACCTAAGAAACGAGGATGAGTATAATGTGTTGGGTATAGAGGACGAGATCCTAAGCTAAAGAACACGACTTTTTGCAGTTGTACGATCATTGATTTATCTTCTATTCATTTTTAATGAAATAGTATATTCGGAATGATTTGGCTTTGCTCTCGCTCGAATATTTTAGGATTCGAGAGCAGCTTGACCTTCGATATCTTTTTTTATTAAAATTGATTGTCATTCAATTCTCATTCTCATAATTACCATGATGTCCAGATCCCAATTTTTGAGGTTTCAAAACTCGAACAAACCAAAGCAAATAAAGAAAAACTAAAATAAAATAAAAGATGAAATCTAATAAAATTTAAATTGAAGTTATTAATATCAAAATTAAATATAAAATTAAATCAACTTGTAAGATGATATTATTCAAATATTACAAATGATGAAAAGAGTTTGAGATAAAATTATAAAACAAAATACAAGACTTCAAAATGTAAAAACGAAGGCTGGAACAACTCCTTTGTGACCACACAGTGCTTGAACGCTCTTCCACCTCAATCGACATCGACAAATACCTGAAAAGGAAAGGACATCGACAAATACCTGAAAAGGAAAGGAGAAAGGAGTGAGTATATCAATATGCTCAATAAGCAACCTACAGACTCTCTGATATAGAAATCAATCCAAGGGAAAGTATGGAACGGATTACCATGATGATTAAGATCAAGAGTGAAGAAAACTCATTTCTAAACACAAGAGATTTGATTAATACCACTTGAATGATTCTAGCATGCAAGTTCTAAACACAATAATTTGCAAAAAAAAATTGAACTTTCAACAAAACTAAAATAAAAATTTCAACAAAACTAAAATAAAAATTCTATTTTTAATTTCAAAATCTGTCTAAGAAAAGAAGGCTTCATATATCCTTTGCCACTTTAACATACATAACTCCAAAATTAAATGGGTTAGTAAATGAGAAATACCATAACCTCTATATTAAAATCGGTAGTTAACCGTGGAATATGGTAACCTATGTTGAGTTACAATATAATCTTAACTCCTATATTTGAAATTAGTTAAATATGACAAACAAAAAGTTAAACTATAATTAAATAGTGTAATAAATAAAATGTGTTTATTATTCATCTTTGGATTAGTTTCATAAATTAAACCGAGTTCATTAAATGGAACTTAAAGTACATTTAATTCATCTCTTTCTTGAAACTCAATTTTGTACAACATATAAGGGAGGTCTCCAACGTCTTCTAGAATTTTCTTTGATGAGCTTACCATTGCTTGAATATAACTGTATAAGGTTTGTTGTAGCTCCTTGGCTCTTGTCTTTGTAATTGGACCTTGAGGTATGAAAATTCCTTGGTCGTGGTTCATATCATTCTTCCCCTCTTGAGAAAGATTCGTCCTCGAATCCAAGCCATCACCTACATCAACAGGACTTAAATCAACAACATTAAAAGTTGCACTAACACCGTACTTACCTGATAAATCAATTTTATAAGCATTGTCGTTGATACGCTCAAGAACTTGAAAAGGTCCATCTCTTCGTGGTAAAAGCATAGATTTTCTTTGAGTAGGAAATCTTTCTTTTCGGAAATGCACCCAAACCCAATCTCCTGGCTTGAAGATAACAATCTTACGTCCTTTATTAATTCGGGTGGCAACCTTGAAATGTTGTTTCTCAATTTGTTCTTTCACTTGCTTGTACAGTTTATGAACAAACTCAACCTTGACATTTGCATCAAAATTCACAAACTTTTTTGACGTTATAGGTAACAAGTCAATTGGGGTTATAGGATTAAAGCCATAAACATTTCAAAAGGTGTGCATTTAGTAGTGCTATGAACAACCCTATTATATGCAAATTCTATAAATGGCAAACAATCCTCCCAAGTCTTAAGATTCTTGTCAATAATAGCCGTTAAGCATAGCAATCATGGTTATGTTAACAACTTTAGTTTGTCCATCTGTTTGAGGATGACAAGTAGTTGAATATACTAGCTTAGTTCCTAACTTACCCCATAAAACACTCCAAAAGTGGCTTAAAAATTTTACATCACGATCACTAACGATGCTTTTAGGAATGCCATGCAATCGTACAACTTCCCTGAAGAACAAGTCAGCAATATGTTTTGCATCATCAGTTTTGTGACAAGGAATAAAATGAGTCATTTTACTAAATCGATCAACCACAACAAAGATGGTATCATAACCTTTCCTAGTCCTAGGTAACCTAAAACAAAATCCATTGATATATCAATCCAAGGACCATTAGGAACCAGTAATGGGGATTATAAACCATGTGGTTGAAGTCTAGACTTAGCTTGTTTACATGATATGCAATGAGCACAAACTTTATGAACATCATGTCTCATTTTAGGCCAAAAAAAAAATGTTCAAAGAGCATACCATAAGTTTTAGAAACTCCATGGTGTGCCATTAAACCACCTCCATGAGCTTCCCTCACAAGTAGCTCACGTACAAAACAAGATGGCATGCAAAGTTTGCCTTTCCGGAACAAAAATCCATCTAACAAGTAATTATCCACAATGAGTCATTTTTCACAAGATTCAACAAAAGGAGCAAAGAACATGTCATGTTGATACAAATCTTTTATGTGTTCAAAACCCAACAACCTAGCATTCAAAGTATTGAGGAGGACATACCTTCGTGATAAAGCATTTGCAACAATGTTCTCCTTACCTTGTTTATATTTTATGATATAAGGGAATGTTTCAATAAATTCTAACCACTTAGCATGTCGTCTGTTGAGTTTATTTTGTACTCTCAAATGCTTTAAACTTTCATGATCTGTATGAATAACGAACTCCTTAGGCCAAAGATAATGTTGTCAGGTTTGCAATGCACGAACCAAAGCATAAAACTCTTTGTCATAAGTTGGATACCTCAAAGATGCACCAGGCAACTTCTTACTAAAGAACATTAAAGGTCTTTGATTTTGAATTAATACAGCACCTATCCCTACTCCACTAGCATCACATTCAATTTCAAAAGTTAACTCAAAATCAGGTAAGGCAAGCAAGAGAGCAGAACTCAATTTTTCTTTCAAAGTATTAAAAGCAAGTTCTTGATCTTTTTTTCCATATAAAGGATACATTTTTCTTAACAAGTTCATTCAAGGGTGAAACAATTGTACTAAAATTCTTAATGAACCTACGGTAGAAACTTGCAAGACCATGAAAACTCCTTACCTCACTTACACTTTTGGGTGTAGGCCAATCTTTTATAGCCTTCACTTTCTCCTCATCAATCTCAACACCATTACATGAAATTACAAACCCAAGAAAGATAACTTTTTTCATGCAAAAGCTACATTTCTATAAATTTACATACAAACATTCGTTTCTTAAAGTAGTCAAAACATTGCGTACATGAGTAATATGATCATCTAAAGATTCAGAGTAAACAAGAATGTCATCAAAATAAACAACCACAAACTTACCTAAATATTCTCGTAAGACATGGTTCATTAGTCTCATGAATGTACTGTTGGGTTTTATGTCCTAAAACTCATAGTTCGTAAACAAAAAACATATTTTATTTTCAATAAAGTTATTATTGTTGTTTATTCAGTAAAGATTGTTATTGAATAAAGTGAACTTTACGATCATTAATCTAAATCCAATAAACTAAGAACACTCTGGCTATAGTATGATTACTTGAACTATATATAGAGACATAAGAGTTGATCAAGTTCAAGTATATAGTCAAAATGATCTATAGTATAAGGATAAGGTTTTATTCTGGGTACACTATGGATGCGGCCCACTTTTGTATATGATATAAACAATGTGATCACTAAATTGTACATGTGGAGACATGTGAGTGGGGGCGTCCTATGCAATGAGTATTGCATAAGATCGGACCATGAAGAAAATCACTCACTTTATAATGTCGTTTACTGTTGAGACTGATTTTCTTTTCATTCGATGACCTAGGTAACTCGATCTTAATCCTAAGCTAACCATGAACTTCGGTTTATTCGGAATTATCCTTAGATTTGCATGGGTGAGAGTGACTCAAGTTCGCCAACTCAATAAGCCTCCCATTTTAGGGGTAAGACTGGGTAAATGACTAGGGACGTGGGGTGCAAGATGAAATTCACTCCTACCCACTTTTAGGGATAGAAGAGAGGTAGTTCCTTTAAGTACTGACTCTAGATATTGAACAAGGGGCCCCACCCTCTCATTGGCCTGAGAGGGATCCGGTTTACTGGTTGGACCACAAACCAATTGTTCATTAGAGGATCAGTAAGACATAAGAAACAAGAAGTAACTTTAGGGGTAAAATGGTAAATTGACGCAGCTCTAGTTACGAACAACCTGTGAAGGATCGACTTACTAATCATGGTTATATCAAATGGACATAAATATATCTATAGTGAGGGGAGTGCAACTACTAGGCTATAGTGGAATGTCCTAGCAGTTAACGAATGTTGGTTAACAAGGTTAATGAGTTTAACCGATTAATCTTGGATCGTTGGAGCCCATGATCTATTGGTCCATTAGGTCCCTCTGCTAGCTCATATCGGACTAAACCATAGAACAGTGTGATGAGTGAGTTCGAAGTGTTCGAATTCAAATTAAGAAGAATGTGCTACATATATACGATATATTTAATCGCATTTTTGTTTTATTTACGAATTAAACAAAAAGAGAATCTGAGATATTTAAATAAGATTTAATATCTTAATCAAATATGTATCAGAATTAATTGAGATTGTCTTTCGAATTAATAGTTTAATTAATCATTTAATATTACTTTAATTTGAAATTAATAATTCAAATTGATTGTTGAATCAAAATGAAGAAAGTCAAAATGTTGACTTCATTTAATGGAAAAATCCATGTTAGTGGAATTTTGAGGTGTCAAAATTTGGTTTAACCAAACTTGCATGCTTGCCAAATAAACCCCACAAATTTGAGTGGAATTTTGAGTGTCAAAATTTGGTGATCTCAAATTTGCATGAACATGCAAACATGACTCTATAAATAGAGTGATCATAATACATTAAAGTTCTTCTTGTTGGTGAAAAACCTTGAGAAAAACCTCTCACAAACACTCTCTTCATATATATAAAATCTCTCACAAGTTTAGTCACTCACCGGATTCCACAATCCCGTTCTAAGGCCGAAGGATAGTGGAGAAAACACTAGTGGTGGTTCGAAACCGGTTCGTGAGGAAAAAGAAATTTGAACTACAAAAGGTTAGTATTCAAACTTTTAATACTTATGAACATGCTAGTTATTTACTATAATTGATGTTCTAAAAGTGTCTAAGATCCAAATTGCTTCCGCATGTGTTATATTAACACCTTCATGTACTAAGTGCATTAGTTAATCTTAAAGGCATAATCGACCATTCATAAAGACCATACTTGGTTTTAAAAGCTGTTTTCCACTCATCCCCAATATGCATGCGAATTTGATGATAACCCGTTTTAAATCAATCTTAGTAAAAAGACTACATCCATGCAATTCATGAAGCATATCATCTAATCTAGGAATTGGATGCCTATACTTTATAGTTATTTTGTTTATAGCCCTACAATCAACACACATACGCCAAGAACCATCTTTCTTAGGTACAAGAATAACTGGAACAGAACCAGGACTCAAACTTTCACGTACATACCCTTTAGTAAGGAGTTCACTTACTTGCCTTTGTATCTCTTCAACCTCCTTTGGATTAGTCCTATATGTTGGTCGGTTTGGAATGGGTGCGCTAGGAATGAAGTCAATCTTGTGTTCAATCCCTCTAAGTGGTGGGAAACTACTAGGCATCTTCTCGGAAAATAAATCTTCAAACTCTTGCAAAAGCACAACAAAATCACTAAGCAAAGAAGGGTTAAGCATGTTAGTAAAGTAACAAGACCCCTTACACATAAGTACCAGAATAGTCTGGTTAGAGAGCAAAACATTCCTAGCCTCACTTGATCTAACATACAAGCTTATTGATTTGACTTTTTTTTTTTTTTCCTCTAGGCTGAGTGTTACTCTCTTGCTTTTCATTCAAGCTCTTTTTATCACTTGATTCTTTTTCAATCTCTGCTTTTACATCAGCCTATTGCCTTTTCTTTTCAAGTTTGCAATGATCAATAAATACATCTTTTGGAGACAATGAAACAAGAGTAGTTTTTCTACCATTGTGAGTAAAAGAGTATCGATTTGCATACCCATCATACATTACCTGACGATCAAATTGCCAAGGCCTCCCCAGTAGTAAATCTCCAACATGCATGGATACAACATCACATAAAACATCATCAACATATTTTCCAATAGTAAAAGAAACAAGAGTTTGTTGAGTTACCCGTACTTCCCCACAATCATTCAACCATTGAAGCTTGTAGGGTCTTGGATGTGGTTGTGTCTTTAAATTAAGTCTTTTAACCAGAATGAAACTCACAACATTGGTGCAACTACCGCTATCATTTATAACACTACAAGGTACAGATTGAACAAGACACTAAGTTTGAAACAAGTTCTCTCGTTGGTCTAGGCCGTCCTCCTTAATGTGGGTGTTTAGAGCTCGTCGAGTAAACAAAGATATATGTGTAGGGTCCTCTTCACTAAACTCCTCACTCTCATAAGTTTCCTCATTTATGTCATCATGTGCCTCTTCATCTGTAACAATTCCTCCCTCCTTGATGGTCATAATTCGTGCATTTGGGCAATCTCTGTTATAGTGCCCTACCCCCCAATCTCTACTATAGTGCCCTACCCCTTGACATCTCCAACACTTTAAATCCCTATTTTGAGCATACTTTTTTACCTTTTCTTTCCCTGTTCTAAAACTCTCACCTTTCTCAAATTTAGCTTGAGGCTTCTCATTAATCTCTTGATTTCTATGCTTATAATCAATGTTCTTACTATCATTTTTCCATGTAGAAGTAGAATTGGGAAAAGTTTTAGAAGAATACCGTTGAGACCTTCGTTGGTTTTGCCTCTCGATCTTAATTGCAATGTGCAACAACTCCTTGGTATCAGAATAAGGCTGTAAATCAGTCTTGTCCGCAATCTCTGTGTTTAACCCATTAAGAAACCGCGCCATGAGAGCCTCCATGTCCTCATCGAGATCAAGTCGATCCATCAATGTATCCATCTCCTTGTAATAATCCTCCACAGATTTGCGCCCTTGTTTCAATGCTTGAAGCTTTTGTGCCATGTCCCGTTGAAAATATTGTGGAACAAAACGCTTCCTCATGAACTCTTTGAACTCGTATCATGAATCAATTGGTGCTTCAAGATTTCTTCTCCTACTTGACATCAATTTATCCCACCAAATTTGAGCATATTGTTTAAACTGAGCAATGCATAATAGTACCTTCTTTTCATCACTAAATTTATGACAGTTGAACACTGACTCCACCCTTTTCTCCTATTCAAGGTACTCCTCTAGATCAGTTTTGCCATAAAACTTGGGAAGTTTTAATTTGATGCTCCCCACGATACGATCAATTCTATCATCATAAGGAACGTGTTGTTGAAATTATGACATCTTCTTCCATCGTCTCTTCCTCGCATCAAGCCACAACCAACCGCATGTGGATTATCCTCGTGGTGATAAGAATTGTCGCCCTTATATTTATCGGTTGAGGGCGTAGGTAGTGGAATCCTCTGTCGAGCTTGATTTTGAATCTCCAATCTTCCTATTCGATTGGTCAACTCTTCTATTCCTTAAATTAGTCTTTCCATGGTTCGTTGTTGTGCTTCTCTCAATCATGCATCAATAATGTTAGGATTGTCGTCTGGATTTTCCATGCTACAAAAGAAAGTTAAAAGAAAAAATAAAAAAGGACCTCATAAGCGCTCCCTCACGTGTATTCACTCGTAAATGTAGTTCACTCATGTTTAGCACTCAACACTCGAATCAATGTATCACTCCCTTACAAACTCACCCTCACAATTGAGCACACACAAATCACACTCCAAAAAATAAATTGGGATGTGAGACAAACTATATTATAGAGCTAAGTGCAATTCAAAGTGAATAGGCAACACACTCAACACATAAACAATGGTATTAAAGAAGCAATCCGAATAACGAAAAATAAACGAATTAAAGAAAGAAAATGATTATGGACTAATTTAGACGTAGTAACATATTTGAGTTATATATAATAATCAAAAGGAAAAAAGAATGACATTTAACATCAATAAGCTTTCTTTCTTTCAATGGTTTTTTTTTCCCTTCTGATTGGCAAAATCTAATCAATTTGCCAACAAGAAAATTGATTTATAATATCTTAAAGAAAACAAAGTGTTGATAAGATTCCGATCTAACACTATAAAGAACATAAGAAATGTATTTTTTTTTTTTTTTTGTTATATATTTTTGTGATAGAATATGAACATTCTACACAAACTGAGAAAAAAAAATTATAAGAGAATTAAAAGAGATAAGCGCAATGAAACATATATCCGATCTTGAGCCTGAAGCTTTGATACCAAATGATATGGAAATCAACCCAAGGGAAAGTATGAAACGGATTACCTTGATGATCAAGATCAAGAGTAAAGAAAACTTGTGATTCGAATCACTCCACAAGAGGTTTGATCCATACCACTTGAATGACTCTAGCATGCAAGTTCTAAACACAAGAATTTGCAAATAAAAATTTAGCTCTCAACAAAGCTAAATAGAAATTCTATTCTTAATTTCAAAATATGATGTCTAATCAAAGAAAAGAAGGCTTTATATAGCCTTTACAACCTTAACGATACATAACTCCCAAATTAAATGGGTCAGTAAATGAGAAATACCCATAACTTCCATATTAAAATGACTAGTTAATTGTGGAATATGGTAACTTACAATATAACCTTAACTCCTATATTTAAAACTAGCTTAAATATGACAAACAAAGAGTTAAATAATTAAATAGTGCAATGAACTCAACGGAGTTCATTAAATGCAACTTAAAGTGTATTTAATTCATCTCTTTCTTAAAGCTCAATTTTGCACAACATATACGGGAGGTCTCCAACGTCTTTTAGAATTTCCTTTGATGAGCTCACCATTGCTTGAATATAACTGTATAAGGTTTGTTGTAGCTTCTTGGCTCTCGTCCTTGTAATTGGACCTTGAGGTATGGAAATTCCTTGGTCGTGGTTCATATCACTCTCATTGCATCCATGACCTAGCAGGTGACTATGGGCTGTACTTTGGACTCTTGGTGTATTGCTCTTGTTGTGCATCGTCTTGGGTATCTGGCTTAACCTATGCAGTGGTAACCAATATCCAAAAATGAGGCACTACCTCCATAGACTTTGTACCATGTGGGGGCAACATGGTGAGTGCTAGCCAGCTTCTCATCCATAGGATGTTAGCTGACAAACCCATCCCATAGGCCATGTAGTCGCCCAAGGTAGCACCCCCTTGGTACGAGTCAGCTTCACTGGCTATCCACATGATCAAAGCCCTCCCATAGGAAAAATCCTCCATGCAGGTAACCACTGACTACATGATGATCAATACCCTACCACAGGACAAATCCACCATACATGGTAATCCAACAAACCACCGAGTCACACATCCCTAAGCAGCCTCATGTCTAGCTCAATGGTACCGTACTAGAGTGGAAAGGGAAGTGGGGGTCCTTAGACACTATACTGGTTGCTAACGGTCTAGGAGGCTACCTTTGTCATTCTTTGGATACCGTGGAGAATTGCTAGGTTCTTTAAGGTGTCTAGGTGATTTACTAAATCCCAAGCATTTCCAGGACGTTCGGGGTTATCTCCTTGGGCTAAACTAATCTTTAGGTGCATATAGGTCTAAACCTCAAATCGTTCACAATCTTGGGGTGCAAGGTCTACAACAAACATACTAACTTGGGTCAACTTGTAAACCGTAATAATTGTAGCGCCCTGATCTTAACTGAGTTCTCTCAGACATGCTTTGCTAGTGAGGTATTCTTATCGATCACCTAAGAAATAATTTGAACTTTCACCTTAGTCATATTTGAGAGTTTAGGAGGTGTATTGGATTCTTAAGGTGCTTAGGTGACTTAATATGGACTTTTGACTAAAAAACGTTGTGTTCTGCGATCCTCAGTTGCTCAGTCTGCTGGAGGCATCTTAACCTAGGTCATATTCTAGCCAACCTCTCTAATGCCCTAACTTTGTGCAGATAAACACACTCTTAGAGAGAATACACAATCAAACACCTGAAACTAACACACTATATGATGTAGACACACAAGCAAATAAGCTCAACAAGGAGATAACATCCATCAACCACTCAGAGCATAGATCCCTGTAACCCATCCTCCTTTCTAACACGACGAAAAGCATATAAAACAACATTTATCATAAATCTCATCATACGGGCATTTTGGTAATTTCTTACATCATGCATAACATACCCATACATATTTCCCAACTCGTATTCTAGTCATGCATATTCTCTTTCTAGCCTTGCATAATACATAACATAACATGCTTCTTAGAAATCTCAACATAGGGGCATAATGATAATTTTACCATAACATACATACAATACATATTCTTCGAAAAATTCCCTCCCAAAGTTCTTAACATCATTTTCTAACCACAGTTCATTTTCTAACCACATAAGGTAAGGTATGTTGACATGCACATCCTAGTAATCCCTATAACTATTACTAGCCTAAAGATCGTGTGGGAATTTACTTGGATGACATGTGCCTTTCCAAGCTAGCTTTTCCACTTGTCCTAGCTTTAAAATTCCTAAAAGTTTTCGAGTTGGTCCTAGTTCAAGTAAAATTAAGGTTAGTATTGAAATCAGAGTTAAAAATAGTCTAATCGAGGCTAAACAAGGAGAAAGAAAGAACTCATGCGCGCTTCACGCATGGAGGGAACGACATATGCATAATGCCACATGCGGATAGCCACGCACCTAAAGGAAGAAGTACGTGCGCGCTTCGCGCGACACGTGTCAACTATTGATTCATGCTTTCAAATCCTAGGGAACATGTTCGATCCTTTGTGGGTGTAGAATTCTCACAATTTACAATCCGTTGAGACGTGTCCATCGTCTTCACGTCGGCACAGAATTCATCGCAATTTTTAGATTCTTTTTATTTTCTTTAGATTTTCATAACTTTTTTTGCATTATCTCGAATTAAACTAGTTTCTTCATATAAAAGTTGAGGACCTTTAATCCATTTTTACTAAGGTGTTTTTGTCATATTTTTTACTCAAACACAATAAGAAATAATCGAGTCCAGAGATCATAAAAGCTAAGAACTAAGCAATCTGATAGTTTCTTGACGATGAATGTCATTTTTCAGTCCAAATCAACTCCAAATTCTTTCATAAAACTTGTTAAAAATCAATTCAATATCAACGTACTAAAACTTCATGACTTAATTCCAAGAAAAGCTGTCGAATCTTAAGGAAAATCGAAATCATGAATTTGAAATACTTACCTTTAGTTCTTCCTGGATTCTTGACTTTCTTTCTTTTTGTTCTCTCAACCCTCTAAATAGGGTTTTAACAGAATAACTCTCTAATTAGGGTTTTAACAGACCCTAGGCAATGTGGGTCAAAATAACCTATTTACTCCTTGAAGTTGACTTTAACAAAAAAAAAATTCAATTTTTTTACTATTTTCTTTTATATTTTCTTACAACAGATAAAAAAGCACTCCCAAAAAGGGTTACCCTTTAGTACATATATTACAACAACTATTAATTACTCCTTAAAAAACCCCTCCTGAGTACTACTCATCTTTCAAAACACACACTCACACAAACAGAGAGATATAATTCACACCATAGAATGTCTTACTCCTGCCCTTCCACTGTTCGCCGACTCCGATGAAAGTTGAGATGGTCATCGGAGACTGGATCATTCTTTTGGAGTGGGACACCTGCGGTATGACGTATCCTCTTTAGGGATATAACTATAAACATATGCTGCTTTAGTCACATCTCTCACCAAATTGAAAAAGGATAATTACTCTGATACATAGTATAAAAAATAGAAAATGAAGGCTGGAAAAAAAACCCTTCTTTATCCCTCTTTATTATCTTTATCTACCCTTTAATTATAAGGATATATAATTATATCGATATATATAATTATCTTTATATATCGATGGATATCGATAAAATCGATAAATATTTTTTGAGCAATTTTATTTAGATAAATTAGATAAAATAAGGCTCAAAAGAAAGATATCTCCCCTTCTAATATATAAATAATACCAATATATTAAAGATTGCTAAAAATATATATTTAGAGATTTTTTAAAGCATTTTTCTCTTTTACCTCGTCTTACTGTTCAAACTACAATACCCTCAATAAAATTTTATACAGTTTAACTTTATGAAAAATGAAGTCTTTAATACTTGACTCAATGTTACAGATGATCAATGTTATTTTGAGATGGCTAGTTGTAGGGAAAGCAGGATCGGATGTGCTTCAACTCACCTTTAACTTAACTAGTGAGTATACTTAGTAAGCAGCATGAGGTGGTTGAGTCCAACTCAAAAGGGTCAAGCTTCAACACACCTTAACATAATTAATGGGTGCTTAACTAGCCTACACCACAATGTCAAAAGATCCAACACTCAAAAGAGTTAGACCGGATGTGAGCTTAGTAGATAAGTCACTAATTTATGGAGTAATTTAGAAGAATGGTCAGTAGCCTTAATAGAATAAGTTACTAACTTATGAAGCAACTAGAGAAGAACAGATAGTAGTTATCAAATTGTGAATAAGTTTATGCTTTAACTAGGAAGATCATTCGTGGTTCTTAACTTGTGGAGAAAGTTTAAGAAGCTAGTTAGTGTTTTATCGACTATAAATACTCATGAGAAGTTAGTATTTTATCGACTATAAATACTCATGAGATGTATGCTTTTTCACCCTAAGAGAATTGAAAACCTATCCGAATTCACATAAATAATGAAAATCTCCCCACTAATGAGATGAAAAAACTCCTAAACCTAGCTCGATCCAACATATAGATTCTAGTTTGACGAGAACATGGAAGTATATCTTCAGTGAGGCACCACACTTTGATGAACAAATTCTCCTTGGTGTACGCTATTATACTCTTTAACTCTTTTGACCATTCACTCGAGCTAAAATCCTAATGGTCAATATTTGGATTTTAATCATTTTTCTTAGGTCGTGGATTTCGAACTTCTAACATTATAGCACACCCAAACTTAAAATTGGTGTATCTAATGGCCAATGAAACTATGTTACTCTTTTCCCACTTTCATATCTATTTTTGTCTCTTTTTATATCTAAGCAGCACTTTTGTAAGTTTCAATAACTTCCTTTATAATGTCGTGATAGTGGGCAGGTAAAAGAAATTGTGTTGAATCGTGACTTTGCATGTATCCTCACTGAGGTTCAATGTTGATAGAAAGGCAACCGAAAGAAAGAAAATCCATTAGTCTTTTTATGTAAAAGCCTTTGGATTGGGAAACTCAGTCAAGTTTGAGGGCGTGTTTGAATTATCTACGAAAGAAAGTCCTTTTTGTAAAGATAGGTCCCACCATAAATGTTTGAGTTTGCATTTGTATTTTTCCTAACCCTAATCGTGGAACTACTTACTTGCTATTTTTTTTTCAAGTAAAGGTAAGGTATCCTTGCATGGATGACAACATCGTTGCGAAGGCCATGGAAGCAAAGTTAAGGTAGTTGCACTTATGTCTAAATTGTAACTCTTAGGTTAGATCATGTAGTTAGATTTATTTTATTTTAATTCATGGTATTGAGTTTTACCTTATGTTGTTGAAGCAAGATTATTTTAAACGAATTTAATATGAACGATTAAGTACATAATATCATTTATGAAATGTTTTTATCGACTTTTTCGCGCATAATAGACATATTATGCATGTAGTGACGTCTCTTAGAAAAAAATAGGATGGTTATAGTTAGTATTAAAGCTCTAGGCTTGTAGATTCTTTAGGTTAGAATACGATGTAGGCTTAGAATGTTTTCATGACCTTGGAGCGAACGCTTCATCTTCGTCTTCGTCATATATGCCCAATGAAAGATAATAATAGATGTTGATATGTTATCTAAGATTTTCTATGTATGGAATGTAAATGCTAGGTAGGTTGTACGGTGATTGTGAATGTATAATCTCATTAAAAGAGGTTAGTAAACTATTAAACACTAGTATAACATGAAAATGACTTTGTTAAGAAAGGTTATGAGTTGCTAGTATACGTATGAAAATGGCTAGTATATTTATGCAAATGTCTAAGTTCGACATGTTTGTTATGAGTTATTATGATGTCATTTGTCTCGTTACATGTCCCATAGCTTATTCTCACGAGTCCGTTCTTCAAGGAAGTTTCTAAACTTGTTTTACAATAGTACTTATATGGATCCTAGAAGTATAATCAAAGAAAAAAAGACAACAAAATGAGCCCTTATACCAATTTTGATAGTCTTATATAATGTGCTTCATACTAACCCTATACTAACCCTAAGTATGTGCCTTGGTTAGACAATGTTATTTCTCCCGAGCGTCAAATATTAAGGAATATAGTTTAGTGGACATTGTTATAGTAAAAACAACTTGGAGTTGGCTAGACCCGTATAGTGTCAAAAATTCGTAAGTTCTCTTGATTTAACAAGATAGTGTAGAAGGTTATTCGAATTTTTCAAAATCAGCTCAGACAACTCAAACCGACATAATTGTTATGTACGAAGAAATCTACTTGTACTTCTTTTTAAGGAATATATGAAGGCTAGTAAATCTTAATGATGTTACAAGGAAATGAGTATTAAAGTAACATGAAAAAGGTTAGGGTCCTATCTCATATTTACTAAAGGAACATGAGATTATTTGTCTCATAACTACGATGAGTAGATCTTGGAATTACCATTTGAGATTGGTAGATCAATTAAATGTTCATCCTTACAAGCGATTAGCTAAATTGTCATCTTAAAGAAAAATCTAAGTACCAAAAGGGTTATCCCATAAGAAGAAGATGTTTATAGAGATGCCCAATAAACTTGTGAGTACATCTAGTTGGTACTATGAAGTACAACAATTTCGAAGAGTGTAATGGTGAACTCTTACATGGTACAACAATTATTATGTCAGGTAAATGATATGATGTATGTTATGTGCCTACAAGTTATGATATATTATCAGATATACTATGCTAGGATTATGTTATGCTATGGAACCATGTTACGTTATCGATGTTATTTGATGCATATGTAAATTATTTTAATATGTACGTCCTATGCCTATGAGACACTAGAAAATCATATATTGTTTATTATGAACAATATTACAAGAATCAAGTATGTATGTCTCATAGGAATGCTACGTCAGGAAAAGGATTGAGGTATGACTATTGTCATGAATATATGTCATGTTATAATGTTATTGGACCTCATGCATTTTGTATAACACGTGCATTGGGATACTTCCCAGTTATGTTAAGTACGGACGCGTACCTTATGACATCTATGCTCACCATGATATTTTGTAGGCCTTTTCCTTTCGTGACGTTTGGCAGTATGAACGTGCACTAGCTCAACAAGTCCGGTGGGTCCATGTGTGCATGCGTAGGAAGTATATAAAGAAGTTGAAACTAGGGTTGTGTCATGAAGATGTTTTTAAGACGAGAAACCATAGGGATCTCATGCATTTCTGCGTGTACATAAACATTGGGTTAGTTCCCCTTTTATGATGCTGAGTACGGATACGTACACTACACTAATGATGGTGATCGTGCCACATATGACACTTAGGGGTTTGCTAACCTCCAAACGTCGCTACGGACAGCTAGCTCGTATATGATGGGTCCAAGGGGTGCGAACTGCCTGGGGATTCACACTCACACATATGTGTCGTGTGTAGAGAAGTACTACGCATCCAATTTAGTCCAGACTGGAGGCCACTCCTATAATGTTTTTAACGATAGGTCCCTAGAGCATGACTTGCATGTGTTTACATTTTTTTGCCCCTATAGTGGGGTCACTTACTGAATATTCTTCAAAATACTCAGGTCGTGTGCTACATTATTTTATGGTAAAAGCAAGGCACCCCTGTACGGCTTACGACGACATCACAATCAGAGACCATGGCGTGTATATAGGCTAGTAGCATTTTAAAATTCTTAGACTTAGGTTAAAATAGGCAAGACATCCATAGTTGTATGTTTAATGATGATGTTATGTTTTAAGATGAAGTTATAATTTTACGATGATATATCAAGAGTTAAATTTTACATAAAAGTTTAGGTTAAAATGACGATAGTGACTTTACGTTAATAGAAATCTAGGGTCATTACAGATTTCTTACCGGTATTAACATTGAGCAATAGTGGGGAGATTCGTGTAGAATGGAAACTCTTGCCATTTAATTTATACATTATCTTCAACTCCTACCCATACCCTTTTAATTCAGCACCAACATATGTGGTGCCTTCCACTTCAGCATCCCATTTCATAGCTTTTGAAGAACTTTAAGCATTGCAAGCTTTATTGATTTAGAAATTATTGACCATCGAGAACTTACAATAAGGCCATCCACATGCCTCATCATCAAATTATTGATACTAATGATTCAAAAAACCCACTTTTCCAATAGACTACGATATCATATCAACTAGAGTTATATTAACTATTTCTTATGTCATGCAACAAATTTTTATTTTTGAATCATATTCCTCTATCAATCAAAATTGACAAAAGGAAAGAATTGATGGTTAGATTTATAAAGAATTCTTTTTAAATTTGAAACAATATATTTTGATATTTAATATATATTTTTATTTAAATTATATTTAAATATCATAACATATTTCAATATATATTCAATCAATTTAATTTTATTCAAATTTCAAATTATATTAGATGCAACCTGATTTATTATGTTCGAGAATTGTGATGGACTGTTGCTTTAGGAGGAATGAATTTGTTAGGCCTCAAAAGAGTTGGATCGTTGTACTCGAGCGACTGAGATGAGTGAGTTTGTTATGCTCTTCGAGGATGCCTCACAAAGGACTACTTTATGTTTTGAAAGGAATTAGAAGTGGTTCTTAGATGAATGAATTAAGTTCGGGGGACTATCTTATGAGTTACTATGAACTTTAAGAGTAATAACTCTTCAATGAGTTCCATCGAACCCTTAGAACCTAGGTCTTAATTATCAATAAGCTTTAGTGCATAGACATAAAATAAGACTTACAAACGATATGAGATAGATGAGTGACATAAGGGTCATGATTGAAATAAGAATCAACAAGTAGACTATACGGTGGAACCCAAACTTTGCGACTAAGGTAAGAGCGTATATGAGCCAGTTTTCATTACACATTAACGATATCCGTTCATAACCCAAGAATCGCACAAGACAGATCGTTACACATAAACAATTCAATAACAACCCATATTAAAAAAAAAAAAAAAAAATAGGGAAATTAAGAATTCGTCTTCAAAATGAAACTTGTGAAATATGGACTTGGAAATTATAATTTTTTTTTTTTTATAAACATTATAATTTTTGAAATAACATAAGTTTATTTTTTTATTTTATTTTTATTTCCTTCCAAGAGGATAATTGTACAACTTGTACTTGTAAGTATGAAACACGATTTTCACCATACAAACGAGTGCTTGACATGTAATGCACGTCTTGTTTTACGAGATTATTGTCAATCCTCTAATAGTTAAAATAATAGTAAAATTTGATATTAAATAAGACGATGTGAGATCTCACATTCGTTGGAGAGTGGATTGTGAGATCCCACTTCAATTAGAGATAAAAATGAAGCATTCCTTATAACAATGTGGAATCCTCTCTGTAACAGATACATTTTAAAACTTTGAAGAGAAACCTAGAAGGGGAAGTCCAAAGAGGACAATATCCGTTAACGGTGGGCTTGGGCTATTACAAATGACATCAGAACCAGACACCGAACGGGGTGCTAGCGAGGACATTAGACTCTCAAGAGGGGTCGATTGTGATATCTCACATCAGTTGAAGAGAGAAACAAAACATTCCGTATAAAGTTTTCCTTGAGGGAAAGCTCAAATAAAGCCAAACACCAAACAGTGTGCTAGCGAGAACGTTGGTCCTCAAAGGGAGCAGATTGTGAGATCCCCACGTCAATTCAAACCCGAATTTTTTTTTATTATGCATAATTTAATCATTGCCTTATATCCATATTTAATTTCCTTTTTCTACAAAAGCTTTTTTTTTTATTTTTTTCCTTTCCTTTTTATTCCTTCCCATTCTTCTGTTCTTAATTCATTGGTTTCTTTTTTTTTTTTTTTTTTTCTTTTTTAGTTAAGTAACTTTTTAAAATCTTTTTTAATGTCTAATTTAATTTAAAATAAGGCCCATAAACTTTACTAATATGAATTCCACTTATTAAAATGTTATTTTCCAATAGAAGTTTGTCCAACAATCATTATAATAAGTTTGATTATTATTGGTTGAAGAACACGCATAAACTTTAATAAAGTTTTTAAAAAATATATTTGGATAAGAAAATAATAAATAAAAAAATTAAGGACAATTTAAAAGTATAGGGACGAGTGACCAAAATGAACCAAAGTTAAAAGTATCAAACCTAAAATGAACATTAAAACGTATAAGGTCAAAATGAATCGAGGTTTTAGTCGATATTGTTCTTTTTGGGTTTTCTGTTCTGTGCTTTCCCTCAAGGTTTTTAAATGCGTGTTAGAGGGAGAGGTTTTCACACCTTGTAAAGAATGTTTTGTTTCTCTCTCCAACCATTGTGAGATCCCACATCGATTGGAGAGAGGAACAACATCGATTGAAGAGGAGAACGAGTGACAGTGACAACGTTGAGCCCTGAAGGGGTGGCTTGTGAGATCCCACATCGATTGGAGAGGAGAATAAAACATTTTTTTTATAAGATGTGAAAATCTCTTCTCAGTAGACGTATTTTAAAAACTTTGAGAAGAAGTTCAAAGGAAAAAACACAAAGAAAACAATATCTGCTAACGGTAGACTTAGCTATTGCATTCAGATAATATATAATTTAACGTTTTTATTAGTGTTAGCAAGGTGGAAAATTATGTAAGCAATAATGGACATCTCTTGCAAATTGCAAAAGTAGATTTAGGAGGAAGAATCATTTTCATTGCTTTGTTATTTTGGTCCTTTTTTCTTTTTCTTTCTTTTTGTCTAAAGAGGAAAGAAATGAATAGGAAGAAGATAGAGTTTATTGTAGCCATATCAACTTTAGTTCCAAAACAAATATATTGATAACAAAAATATCTCGACACCTATCTTTTTTTCACTCCATAACCTAAAGTCATTCTAAACGACACTTGACATAGAATAGACGAGTAAAAGTCTATTTTCGTGTTTTGTTGTTGGCAAGAAATAGTTGTACGAATAGTGGTACATCAAAAATGTTTGTACATTGAAATTTACTTCAAATTTATTAAGAAATTAAAGTACTACTGGCCTATACATGTGTCATGGTCTCTGATTGCGAACTCGTCATTAGTCGTATAGGGGTGTCGTGCCTTTACCTGAAGTAGAAGTAGTGCACGACTTGAGTTTTTAAGAAATACTCGATAAGTGACCCCATTATTAGAGTCGGGAAATGCAAACACATGCAACTCATGCTCTAGGAATCTTTAGTTAAAACCATCATATGGGTGGCCTCCACTCCGGAAAAAAATGGATAGATAGTACTTCCCTACACATGACTCACATATGTAAGCATGAATACCTAGGCGGTTCGCACCCCCTTGGACCCATCATAGTTGAGGTAGTTATCCATAGCGACGTCTGGAGGTCAGCAGACCTCTGATTGTCATGCGAGGTGTCACAATCACCTTTCATGCGGTCATGGACAACACACCTTGGACAAGCATGACCGTGACACAAGGCATGATGATTATCATCATCGTAGTGTACGCGTTCGTACTCATCATCATAAAAGGGCAAGTAGGACGATGTATATGTACACACAGAGTGCATGAGATCCCTATGGTTTCTCATCTTTAACACATCTTTCTGATACAACCCTAAGTTCCGTTCACATATTCTATAAGTAATATACGTATATTGGTCTTCATACATTCATCATCATTAACATTAACTAGGGTTGTGTCCTAGGAAAATCATCGCATAATGTAACATGGCATTTAAAACATGCCTTTCATCTTAATATGGAAAATAAGGTCATATTAAGAAGTCTTCAGTATCTCTCCACACATAAAGAAATTAACGTTAATTTTACAGGTAGTTGGGATTCCCACTTATATCTCATAGAGTTTGCATATAATAATAGTTGCATGATTATCATCGATATAGCTTCATTTCAAGCCCTTTGTGGGAAGAGATGTAGGTCCCCCTTATGCATTATGGTTCAACTTGAAAAGAAGATCAATTTTACATAAATCAAGCCTAATTGTACATTTAATTGAGTTACTTGGTAAAATTTCAGAATATATACGTTGAACCATGATGTTGTAACAAATCTGAAAACACATTGTTGACCTTGATGTTGAAGCAATTCGAAATGCATAATTTACGGGGATGACATGGAAATTATAATCCAAATTAACAAGCCATTTGGGTCATTGACTACCCAATTAAAAACTTTATAGGTGGACGACTAACGCCTTTTGAACCCTAAATGGAAAGCAAAGAATAATACAAAAGGGGAAGGTTACCTAAAATGAAAGGGAGCCACCAAAGGAGAAAACGTAAAAGACACAGCCGAGGCTTCTATTGCTGTAAAACCGAAAGGCAGGAAGAAAAACCCTAAGAGAGGGCAAGAAGAAGAACTCTAATTTAGCAGTTGTTGATAGCAGAACGAAACGAAGTCCAAGAAGGATAAATTAGGGCAAAGAGGTGGACGAGAGATCTCAAAGGAGGAGAACTTCCATTGAAGAACAACAACAAATCTTGATAACTCTTGAATCATTTAATCTCTTTTCTTATTCTACCAATTTTACATGATTAAGATGTGGATTCCTTTATTTAATTCTGTTTGTATGAAGAGCTAAATCTTATAGGGGAGGCGGAAGAGTTTTATGTAGTTTAAGTATGTTGACGGTGTGGATTCAGTTTATTAAAGAGTTGTTATTAATGATTTATATGTTTGCTTAGTTGACCACTTTACAACCATGTTGACCACTTCATGGTATGGCCTTGTGACAATCATCTATTTATGTCCATCAGAACTGCAGAACTGCTCATCCACGTGCATGCGAGTTGACTAGTTGTGAATGGTTTTAGATCTTTTGATTTCGTGATATCTTACTACGAGCGTATACATGTCAAATCCCAACAAAAAAAAAAAAAAAAAATACTTACTGAGTATTTTTCAATATGTCATCGTGTATTCATTTGAACCTCTACATTATTTAAGTTGTTATTCTCGAATTTCAACCCAAACCTATATATTTTTTTTTTTTTTGAAACGTACAAGTTTGTAACCTATTCATTTTTTTTTTTTCACTTTAAAATGACATCAACATGAATATGGTAATGAACTCAGGTCTTAGAAGATCGGATTTTTACCAATTTCATTTTTGAAAAACACTTTTTTCATCTTTAAACTAACTCGAAATCCAACCCTATACCTAGTGTCAGAATCGCAATGCATGGGCAAGCAACCATGGACAACACGTCTTGGACAAGCATGACCATGACATCTAGTAATTCTATTTCCACCACCTCCGTCTAAATTTGATATCACTTTTCTTTTAAAACTAAACTTTTGTAAGAAAAAAAAAAATCCAAAATTTTTACTTTTTATTTCTTTTTGAAACATTAACGACAAAAGAGAACTACATGTTTTACTAATATTAACCAAAATGAAGAGATAACGACAAGCAAATAAACATGAAAAGCTATTCATTCACAGTCAAAGTTTGTCCTTTTGAGAAAAACAAAACAAAAGAGAGCAAGAAAAGCAAAGATGGAGACGAGCATTAACCATTCAATTGGTGCTATTTCCACTCATTCATGAACAAATAAATGTATACCACATAAGAAATCCACGAATACACTTTGTGTTCTATTTTAAATGCCCACTTCCCTCCTTTTACAAAGGTTCGAATCTCTACCTCCACGTATTCTTGAGTTAAAAAAACAGATGGATATATCTTAATTCATTGATAATAACGTCATTTTTTATAGAACAACAAACCTCCATACTGGTACACACCATTGAGTCTAGACAACTCTTCTTCACTAGAGCAAATTGTTAGTCTTCCCAACTATGAGATACATCAGCAGGTGTTACAACCACGAATCTTCAATATGATCTTACACCTTCAAGACCCAAAACTTTTTTGTTTGACACCTAAGTCAGTATGACTACACCTTCGAAAATTCTATTGACATAACTAAGTTAAGATAAAGGCATGACTTTGATACTAGAGATTAGAGATAGAATAACGACCATCGCTTTTCTTTTAGTTTTCCCAACCAGTTTCATGCTAACGGAGATAGTGTCACTTACTTATACAGCGGTATAGTCATATTAGACACTACCAATATGGCCATCCCACGACCAAGATTTTCCCTCTTAAATAGACATCATGGGGGCGTGTGTTCACCACACTTCAACTTCTTCTTCTTCTTCTTCTTCTTCCCTCTAAGCCATTGTCTTTAATTTATCTCAATAGGGTTTCTTCTAAGCCTTAGCATGTCAACATTGAACAAAAGCAGCTCCCTCAACAATTGCACCAAGCTCCCCCTCCCATCCCATGACCAAATGACATCAACCCACAACAACGTAGTAGATGAAATCCAATCCCAACCCTTCGACTACTCGAAACGCGCTCAATGGTTACGCGCCGCCGTGCTAGGCGCCAACGACGGTCTCGTCTCAACTGCATCTCTCATGATGGGTATCGGAGCTGTCAAGCATGACGTTAAAGCCATGATTCTCACCGGTTTCGCCGGTCTCATTGCCGGTGCCTGCAGCATGGCGATCGGTGAGTTCGTCTCCGTTTACTCTCAATTAGATATAGAAATGGCCCATATAAGAAGAAACAAGGACTTGGAGGAAGAGGAGAGAGAGAAACTGCCAAACCCTCTTCAGGCGGCAGCTGCCTCGGCGTTGGCCTTTTCCATCGGAGCTATGGTGCCGCTGCTGGCGGCTGCGTTCATTAGGGAGTATAGGGTTCGGCTAGGAGTTGTGGTGGCTGCAGTGACCATGGCTCTAGTAGGGTTTGGGTGGCTAGGGGCAGCGTTGGGGAAGGCACCAACGGTGAGGTCGGCGGTGAGGGTCTTGATCGGAGGGTGGACGGCCATGGCTGTGACTTTTGGGTTGACAAAGTTGATTGGATCAAGTGGACTATGAGAGAATAATTAGCAAATAAAAAAGATGTCACATTAAAGTTCTTACTAATTGGTGTGTAGGGAAGTATACATGAATCAACTATAGTTTAAAATGATGTGGGATTGGGCAGTATTTAGCTGATTTTGATTTGATTTGCTTGTGTATATATATATATATATAGATGGTTTGCAAACGTTTCGGGGTTCCTCGAGCATAGTTTATTTAGTTCACGACGTGATAGTCTCATCTGAATATCAAAGATGTAAACTTTTTACCTCTAGTTAACCTAAAAATCTCTCGTATCTTCGCCCTTATTAAACTCGAACCTCTCTCGAGAGAAGTACGGAATTGTTTCGTACAAACTTACCCTAAATCACTTACTAAATTTAGAGCAATCGTATTTTAGATATTAATATTAGTACGAATTCTTAGTTTTGAAAATTAGAACATGAAACTTTACTCATTCACTATTAATTATTTTTATTTCAATTTGAGAGGAAAATGTATCACGAGAGTGAGATATTATATTGTTCTTCTAATAGTGTTAGGTCAAACCAACAATAAATTATGATGTTAATATAATATTATTTTTTTGTTGTTTAATATAATAATGTGTGAGATCATAAACTATTAAACCTAAGTATTAATATTAACATAATTAATAGCAACTTTTTTATGTTAATGTTGTCCCTAACAGATTTAACTTTAAAACTTTTCCCTTTCTTTTAATGATTATTGTAAACTTAATGGATTAAAAACCTACTTTTAAAAAAAAAAAAATTGTAAATAAGATTCTTTATTTATAACACTCGAGTTGAACGTAAAGGTATATGAATTAATCTATATCGTATCTGAATTATTTATTTTACCTAATTTGAAAGGTGCAATTTTTTCGACGACTTAAATATAAGAACTCTAAATCTAAATTGGGTTTAACTTGAAGCAATTTAATATTGGATAAACTATAATAAAATATTTACATAATTCACATAAAAATGGTATATCTTAAAAAGTATATAACAATATATAGATATTGATAATCGAGAAAAAATCTATATATATTAAATATATCAGATAAAATTATATAAAATATTTATATATAATATTATATTATATTAATATATAATTATTAATAATATATAGAAACCAAATGTATAATGATCTTAGTTATAAAGATTAATTTCAAATATTATAAAAATAAATAATATAGAAAAAAATATATTATATATTCTATGATATTAATTCAAATGATTGAATTGAGGGACCTTTTTAAATTTTGTTATGATATTTTCAACTTTAAAGCATTATATTAACTTATATATTTTAGGGTCATTTCAACTGTTATTACAATTCAATCCATTTTTAGATTTCAACTGCAATTACAATTCAATTCATTTTAGATTTCAATTGTCATAATTTGAGGGTCATTTCAACTTACAATTCATTTTAGGGTCATTTCAATTACAATTCATTTGATAACTTTATTAGTCGATGAAACCGTAGGACTCTATGCTTCGTTAAAAAAGGGCATAATAGCTACTTTTTTTTTTTATTATTATTAGCATATTTATTAATGAATTTTTTAGGTATATGAGTTGAGTTGGAAAAATGTTTTTGGACAACACAAAATTTCAAGTTAGTTTGGTTAGAGACCATTGCAACCAGAATAGAATTCACAATTCAAACTGGCTTAACTCGAAAGGGTTGTTATTTTTTTTAATTATTTATAAAATATTTCACTTTTCAAGCATTCGTGTTATAAGTTAACTAAAATCCCATCAACCGTCCCGTTCCACGGTTTTTAGCCAACAAGTGAAATGAAATACTCCAAAAATATTAAATTAGCGAAGAACAACAAACATATATTTACAGATATTGATCATGCAATCACTAATTTCATACCAAAAAAAACAAAAATCTCTATAGGTAATCACATCAAAACTTAGGTATTCAATGATATTCCATAAGAATGAGAGAACATTTCAGTTGATTGCTTGATAGCTTTCTCATTCAACAAAAATAGTGTTATGTTATGCCGCATACCTTCTCACCTTTGATGAATTGAATTCAACAATCATCATCCATTCCATAAAACCCAAACTCGGCAGGCACAGCTGTTCTTTTCAAGGAACCTGTTCTTGCCTCCCCACCTTTCCTCTGTATCTTCAACATATCAATCCAACGACACCGGACCCGAACCAGCTGTTTGAAAAGTTGCAAACCACACAAGTTGATGGTTCGTTCTTCTCATTGAATCTTGAAAAGGTTCTTCAATTTTACCACCAGTCTCCACTCATCCGTGGACAAGTCATCCTATACGACATATTCGATTCATTGGCCAAAACAGACCATAATAATAATAATTGAATTGGATGAAGATTTGAAAGACCTTTTGTAATGTCTAACAGTGTAAAAATGCTTACCATATCATCGTAGGCTCGAATTTCACGATGAAACAGAGAGAACGAAAGAGAGAGAGAAGTAAACTAACCCGATAATTGGCTTTGAGAAGGTCAATGGACTTCCTGGATATATGGCTGACGAGTTCGTCCTCCAAGTCGAAATGCCTGCCGTACATCTTTTGCTGCTCCTCCGAAGAGTGCCCGACTATCTGTTGGAACAACCCGATGAAACTTTAGCACATATTGAGAATTTGAGAAGGGATCAGAGTATTAAGAAAAAGTAGAACTTTCTAATAAGAATCATAAGATTGCATCAAACAAGCCTATTATTTTAGGAAAAAATTATGGAGATCGTAACAATAACGACTGCAACACCGGTAGAATTAACGAAAAGGGTTACCTTAATGGCAATCTTCTGCCCTTTCTTTGCATAATCAACAGGTTTGTGATTATTTTCAATAGATGCAATACGACCAATGTCAATAAATTCTCTTTGAGGAATACAAACTGGTGTGCCAACCTGCAGCCATGGTAAAACATCAAAAAGATTGAACTACAGAAGATATATTCTTCAACCTGCTGTTTGCAAATAATTCACGACATATATTGAAAGAAATTTTTAAAAAGAATGCAAAAATACAGGCAAAAGTTCAATGTTCTTCCATCAAATATGCACTATTATTCTTCCTTTTCTATCGTGACCATAATACCATAAATGCCTGCGAAGTATCTTATGTCGAAACTATTAAAGAAATATCAAACACTAGAAATCCGAAGTGTCAGATTGAACTTTAGGACAAAAATCTAACCAGAAAGAGATTATGCCTTAAAAAAGGAGTGTTCGTAGGGATCTATTCTATGCTACTCTTGAGGTAGCGTACTTCCAAGTAACGTCCCTGTTGAAAGACATTTCTCATACACGAGCCACAAAATAAGAGAGATTTGCAAAACCCATACCTCAAAGTATCTTCCATTTTCTCTCATAACAAGCAAATTATATTAGAATCCAAAATGAAAACTGAAAAAAAAAAAAAAAAAAAAACTGTACAAGGAAAGAGGTAAGCATCGCCTTAGCCAGTTCAAGCTACAAAGAATATGCCCAACTAGCCAAAACAAAAAATAAAGGAGTACCATGTTCTATCAGAATTGGAAGCTCACAAGATTACCTCGCTCCCAAGCCTCTTCCATACTATCCCTCTTATCTCCAAAATATAGACTCACACAAGTCAATTTTACATCTAATAAATGAGAACGGTCAGGATGGTAGCACATTAGCTACAAAATATAGACTCCTTGCTCCCAAACCGCATTAGCCAGTTCGAGCTACAAAGAATATTGGCATCTTCATTCTTGACCCACTTCCTCACATCTTCGACCTCACACGTTACTGTCTCATTTTCTTCTTCTATGCACAACTGGCCTTCCCCCTTGCTCAAATTCTCTTGTTTCTCCGCTTATTTTTTCTTCATGCAAAATTATTTCACACACAAATTTCAAATCTTCTCAGTTATGGAAGGTTTATATTTTCTTGAGTTTTGTAACATCTGCAAACTCTTGGCTTTGAACAAACTCCTAATTTTCTCAACCTTTTTCTACATTATCAATTCCTCGTCGTTTTGGAAATTGAACCAGTCTAAATCATTTTTTCCAAGATACTCTGAATTCAAAGTTGATGTAGGTTATGCTGACTACCTTGCAAGGTCTAGGATAACAATAGCAGGAAGTGATGTGTGTTCTAGAATAAGCTTCTGCCTTTCTTGGTCGTGTTTCATGACCAAGAGAGTATTTTCTAGTCTTGAATATCCATCTAGCATCTTAGTACTCCATTCTTGGACAAATCTTTGAAATTTTTTTACCTTAAAAGGTTCCCCAAAATAATGTGAATTGCTTGGCAACGAGCACATCTCACAAAGCTCTCTCTAAACGTCCACTCTAATACCAAATTCATGTAGCCTAAGTGACTAAACCTAAAAGGAGAAATCTCCCATAATCAACCCTAGAATCTTTATTAGAATGAAAAATGAAAAGAACACACGGAAGGGGCTCTCTAGTTATAGAGAATTAAAAGCAAACTAAAACCCACAGGGAAACTAAAAAGTCCTGTTCCAAAATTTAATAGTCTTGTTCAAAGACGTTAGTTTTCTAAAAAATCGAAAGCCCTCCCACTTCTTTCAAATCTAAACCGTAGCCCCCCACCAGAAATCAAAGGAAGCTTTAAGCAAAGGGTGAGAAATCCACATGTTTTCAAATCTAAACTGGCTCGACCCCAGGTCAAGTTCCCAAACTTCAGGAGGTTGGCCAATAGTCTGAAGTTACTCTATGCCCACTTGACTACCTCACCTCAGGGATCCTTTCGGTTTCTCAACACATTCTCATTTAACTAACAAGATAGTTCTAGACGATGGGAAATTCACAAGAAAAGGAAACTAAAGAATTATTGGAAGAAATAAGATAAAGGAACAGACAGATATTAATTAAAAACTACCTGCAAATCCAAAAGATCTTTGCAGAAATCATATGCAAATGACTATTCTAAATTGATTTGAAAATTGTAATTTCCATCAACAGTAACAATTTTAAAAGTGTCATGCATTTAGACAAGTTAAAAACGTATGGTTGTACAGCAATGAAATTGTTTTACATTGCTTCTTATCCAAAAAAAAAAAAAAAAATTGTTGGCTGATCACATAAATGAAAAGGATTAAAAAATTTGATCAACAAATATAACGAGGTGTACAAGGTATGGAAGGTCATGTATCAGAAATGAATGCTAACATAAGGATGTTGCAATGTTAGATTTTTTTCCTTCTTTTCTAAATCAATTCATTGTTTTTTTTAATCACGTGACATATATTTGAGAGGCAACTGATCTGTGTACATGCATCTACAGAGCAAAAGATAAGAAATTAAGCCAAATTTTGAGATTTTAGAGGTGAAAATATGAAGCATTGAACTGAACATCAGAGGTGAAAAGGAAAAATAAATACCTTGGCAATGCCTTCAACCACATCCACCCCCAACACAATTGGATCCTTCTTGTTGAAAATGCAATTTGGTAAAATCTTAAGAACACAAGGAAAGACTGCTTCCTCAGCAGCTTCTTTCTTCTTTTCCTCTTTAAGATTATCGATATAGGCCTTGAATTGGTCGAACAAGTGATAGATGATATCAGCGATAAAAATCTTCACACCAAGCTCATCTGCAAGTTCTCGAGCTTCTGGAGTCACTTTAACATCAAAAGCCAAAATAGTGGCATATTCTTTTTTCTTTTCAAGCATTACACTAGCTTTCATGACATCCTTTTTATGAACGGGTCCTATACTAATTCCACTAACAGGAATGCTCACTGCCGGGGACTTCAAAAACTCCAACAATGCTTCCAAGGAACCAAGTGTAGATGCTTGAACACAGACTCCCTCACCAGACCTGTCTATCCTGCTCAAAACTGACTTCATATCTTCCATTGCTGAATCCTTAATGTCTTCCAAGTCATCCTCAGGACCTACCACGTGAAGACTGGTTCCAGCAATGGCATGCTCAAGACCCTATACAAATGTTCATAAAGATATATACCAATGAGATTTCATTAAGATCATTCAACAGAAGTAATACTCAATCTCATCCAAGTATGATGTGCCCAAATTTCTTTCAAAATGACTAACCATAGTGTCCAGGTCAAAATAAATACCTCTTGATGGTAAAAAAATATATATTGTATTGCTTGATTAATAGTTATGACCAATCACCTGTCCAGTTATTTTTATTCCCTGAGCAGCCTTGATTTCCTTATGATGTAGATATGTTCCCTGAAAAGTATACAAGCATCATCAGCAGTTCATTACAGGACATGCATATAAATATAATAGGGTTTCATCAAGGAGTGCATATTCATACAGGCCACAAAAAATCAGTCATTGAAGTGAGAGTGCTTGGAAAATATTTTCAAATACTAAGAAATACCAAAGACACTCCCTCTACCAACCTTCCCCCTCCAGCTAGAATAGCACATGCCCACCTCTTTGGTACAGAATTTTAGATTCTTTTGTCAATAAGGAATGGAACCTAAAGCCAGACTCTGAAACCTTCCTTTTTCCAGGTTCTACAGTAGTGAACATATTGATTTCAGAAGGGTTATTTATGAACTCATTTTACTGTCTTTGAAGTACATTGTGTTTCTTCCTACAGTGCAATAATTCTGCAAATACCTCAACAAGCTTAGTAGTAGTAATCTCTCGTTCCAATAAGGATGTATGACTAAGTTTCAATAAGGACGCCAGGACTCTGTTATTCTGATAGAAATGAATGTTGTGGCAAACAAAAAGATATTTCTCACCTTTCTTTAAATCAAGATGATACTTGAATCTAAAATTATTTTCCTCCAACGAAGCTTGGAAACAAAATCCAAATTCAATTGAAGTGGGACACTTACACACTTGAAATTATTACATTCAACTCAGAAACCAGCTTCAAACATCTTTATATTTTATCAAAGTTAAAGGAACCATAACATGGAAATCTGGAATGAAGAATATATATATATATATATATACATGAACATATACACATATGAACATGTTACTTTTGAAAAGGAAATTACAATGTCTTATTGTGAGAATTCAAGAGAACAATTCTCTCCCACAGTTTGTCCTCCTAAAATCCTATCTCCCCAACTCTCACTGTCGTCTCTTGCATATTTTTGACAGTTGCTACTAATTTCCAAGCATTAACTCAAACATGTCTAGTTATTCCCGTAAATGACTCATAGACTAATCAAACCACATATACAGAAAGAGCCAAAGATGAATACATCAACAAGATTACGTATCACCATTAATTTTTGTCATCTTTTATAAGAAGGATCAATCATCTAAATGTATATGAACAAAAAGAAGCTAAAAGCAGTCATACCTTCACTCGGAGTTCCTTCATTGGATGGGGCGTCAATAGGGCTCGAATAGTAGTAACAATTGGGCCCTGTAACAAGAAAATTCCAAAGTTGATTTTAAGACCCTCAAACGACAAAATAATTCCATATATTCATAGATCAGTGCTTGCCTGCATGCCACAAACAACTATTTGATCTCCTTCATGCAGCACACCATTAACCAATATGACATCAATAGTTGTTCCATGACCTTCAACAACCTTGACCTCTAAGACCGTACACTGTTGATCCACATCAGAACATGATCAGTTTTAAACTTCTCACATTAACATAAAAATAGTAATAAGAAGCCATAGCAAATGAAAACACCTGCACTTCATCACTATACGTAAGTTTCTTCGTCATGGTTTTCTGGGCCCACTGCACCAATAGTAGTAACATGTCGGGAATACCTTCACCACTAACATATTCAGAAACAAGCTATTAGAGAACTTGAAAGAAAATATGTTGAGTGCTTAAAGAAGTCAAAATAATAATACCAACAAGTCAGCAAAACTTACGTAACAGCACTTGTAGGTACTATACTGAAAGTCTCCCCCATTTCTTTATTTTTATAATAAAGCTCGGTATTTAACCCTTGCTCTTTAAATTGAGTAATAATCTGTTGTTCAAAAAAAATTACAATCAATCAAGTTCATATTAAACTGAGGTAAATAAGAATTACAACTGAAAAATGGATAATGCATATAACCTGAATAAGCCTCATATTGAACTCATTCTGCACATCTTTGGATTGCTGCTTCATTGTCTTAAGTATAGGTGCATTGCGGGTTGTTTTCCACCCATAAAGTCTGTCAACCTTGAGAGTTGCATAGCTTTTTTGGTCAGAAACAGATATCTCATTTATTGAATGAAATATACAGAAGGGAGAAAATAATTCATAATCGAATATTTTTTGAAAAAATGTCGAATGCAAATACAAACAAAAAGTAGTTACCTTATTCAGAGCAATAATAAATTCTGTGTTTCTCATCCTCAAGAGATTAAGAGATTCTATTGTTTGTGGCTCTAAGCCATGCATGATGTCAACAACCAAAATTGCAAGATCACATAAACCCGAACCACGAGAACGCAAGTTTGTAAACGATTCGTGCCCAGGGGTATCAATAATAAGTAGGCCAGGAACCTTCAGCTTTGCATCAGCTTTCAATTCCCTAGTTCTTTCACGAATGTTCTCAGCAGGAAAATATGTAGCCCCAATCTGCTGAGTAATTCCTCCTGCCTCTCCCTCTTGAACATTTGTACCACGAATACAGTCCAGTAGCTTGGTTTTACCAGTATCAACATGCCCCATAATACAACAGATGGGTGAGCGGAGATTTTCTTCCTGTTGTTTAGGAGTAGCATCCGGAATTGAAGTTCTGTTCTTAACAGCATCATCTTTTCTTTTGCCCTTGTCCACAACCTCAACCTCATGTTGCTTCTTTGTGTTTTCAATATCTTGAGATTTTATAGGCTGAGAAGGTAAACTTTTTTGGGCAGGGGCAGCTGGCTTGGCAACTATATATGCAAGTATTAGTAAACAGAGAATCAAATTTCTGCCTTTAAATTTGAAAATAGAAAAAGAAAAAATGCTAAGACGGAATTAAAATCAATGATATAACAACCTAAATTTAACAAACAAAAATGAAAACAAACAAACAAATAAAGTTCTTCTTTTAGAAGACCATTATAATAACATTCAAGAGGCTTACAAATAATCACTTTTTTCTAACAATCTGTTTGGACTTTCTAAAAACTACTTTTTAAAGCACTTAGAAAGTCATTCCAAGCTGGCCTATGTCTATGTTATAGCTTCGAAGTACCACTCATGGAAAAAGATCATGTGTCTCTCCACTTGTTGGATATATTTTTCATAGTAAGTCAACTAGTTAGTAATCATTTCAGCTATAATTTGTGAAGGGATAGTAAAAGTGCATACACCAGATAAAGCAAGATTTTTTTTATAAGAAACATTTTTTCTATTATCAAAAGAAGGCTACAAAAGGAAGGGGAGATGAAATATCCCCACACACCAAAGGGTAACAAAAAAGGTGTCAACTGGTGACAATTTGACATAAGCTATAATTACAATATAATTTAGTAGTAATCCAACAAGAAGCAAAAAGAATGACTAAATCCCAAAATACCTCCCTGCTGGAACCTATTTTGGAAGATTCTTGAGTTCCTTCAAACCAATGCCGTGGCCAAAGGGGAACAACCACCCCCTTAGACCAAAGGACCTTAGCTTTTCCTTTAAAAAAAGAACCATCAATGATCTGAAAAAAGGGCCTCTCACGCTTTATTAGGTCAACTACAATGAAGATTAAAAATGCCAAAAAGATTTTCCCAACCACAGCCATGAATGGACAAAAGAAGAACAAATGCGTCAATCAACCGTTTAAACGTCACCAACCAGCATTGGCTTAGTAAAGAAATTTTGGAGACAGCAACTCTGTAAAGTCGAGGGAAGGCTTCAAACAACGGTACATCCATCAACCGTTTATCCCTCCCCTCCAAAGCCTGATTTTATTAACTTTGCAGAGTTCAATTTTGTACTGATTTTCAGAGAGTCAAATACTCTTCATGATCTGAATCCAAAGGCCTTTAAAGATGCAAGAGCCTTTCATCGAGGGCCCCCAATCATGCTCATCCCAGCAGTATTTTGCAGCAACGACCTTCCTCCACAAAGCCTCCTTCTCCACCATAAAACGCCAGCCACATTTGGCAAGGAAAACACAGTTCCTCATATCAAGATTTCAAATGCCTGTAGAAGTAGGGAGGTCGTTTCCCACTTTATAAGATTCACCATTCCATCCACTTTGCTGTCTTTCCAAAAGAAATCTCTAATCATTTTCTCCAAAGACTTGATGACTGGATTAGAGCACGAGAAAATAGAGAAGTATAGAGAAATGTTCGTAAGGATGGAATTTGCTAAGTTCACTCTTCCTCCTCTAGAAATGGTGAGACTCTTCCACCAGTCCAACTTACTGGCAATTTTATCTATCAAAAAACCAAGAATAAAAAAAACTGACTAAAATAATCTTTCAAAAAATGAAAATCATCATGGAATGTATAGTTGTTTCTTTCAATCCAAAGAGACCCTAAGAAATCTCCAACTAAATTTAACCAAAGAATTTCCCGATCTTTTTGACGAGGTAGCCGCAACTCGAAGACAGAAATGCTCTCCACATTGACCAAGAAAGAGGTATGCCAACTAAGGGAAGAGAGCACCACATTCCAAATTCTGCTTGCAAAGTCACATATATAAATAAATGCCTGTGAGATTCAGAGTTCTTAATAATACATCACAAGACCTTTTGGAAGTTATGGAATGGAAGAAATTGACGCACTTTTGGAAGTTGGGTCATAGGATTTCATAAAGGAAGAAACAAAAAAAAAAAGACCATGGCAATCTCCCAAAAAACAAGGAATAACGAGGATTTCTAATTGGGAATCGTAAAAAAAGAACTCCCTCATACCCTCTCCTTTCGCTCCAAGTCTTTTTTTGTAATTTTATTTAATTTGCGCACAACACTTAATCCTTCCCTTTGATTTTCATGCACTCAATTTGTTTTTTATTTTTTATGAAAGCCCATGTTTTCGTTGAGAAAAACAAAAGATAGCGAAGGGGCATACAAAAAAGGAGCAGGGAGAAAGACAAACAAAAAGGGACTCTAATCTACAAATAAGATCCGAAGAATAATTAAAAATAAAATCTATGGACAGTGGACACTAGTAGAAAAATTCAACAAAATATTACCGACTAGACAAGTGTAAATATCAACCGGTTGACAAATCAATAAAGAAGCAACAATAAGTGTCTAAAGTGCTGCATGATATGGAAAATTATAGAACTTCCAAAAAGAAACAGTTGACTGTATCAAAATGGAAGTGCATCTTCAGCCCCCATGTAACTAGTTCTAATCAATTGTTATCTTTTATTTTGATTAATGTTAAATTGATCCAAGTAACCTGCAAGAAATATGCATCCAGAACATACATATGTTGATTTATAGTATTGACATTACCTGCACCGCCTGAAGTTGGAGCACTATTCTTTCTATTTTTTTTCATGCCATTCTCAGATTCGGACTCCAGCTCCTCATCAGCAAAAGAACTTTTTAAGGAAAGATCAACAACCGCATCATCCCAACTCTTTGCATCCCATTCATCATCATCCTCGTCTTCTTGAATTTCATTATCTACAGTAGCCTCCTCAATAGTATCTGATTTTTCCTCCACAAGCATCGACTCAACAGCTTCAATCTTCTCAGATTCCAATATTTCAGTCTCTGCCACATCTTTTTCTTGTATTCTTTCTTCTACATGTTCCACTACCTTAGTCTGTGCACTACCATTTGTTTGATGGTGGGCTGGTTTTGTCTTCTTTGTCTGGTATTTTGGTCGTTTAGCCGGTGCACTGGGGTCAGATGTAGATAGAGGTAAGGCCCCTGCATTTGATAATATCTGATTCCTCATTGCCTCCAGCCTCCGTTGTTCTTCCTTTTGTTTCCCTGTTAACAGCTTGCCTTCCTGTTTCTTCCGTAGGAGCTTCTCTTTTTCTCTTTCCTTCTTCCTACGCTTAGCCTCCTCAGCTTGCCTTTCAAGTTCTTCTTGTCTACGTCTCTCTTCTTCTTCCTTTCTCAATTTCTCTTCTTCTTCCCTTTTCCTTCGCTCTTCTTCTTCCTTTCTTCTAGCCATTGCCTCTTGCATCTCCCTAACATGCTTTGGCACTTTCTTCTCTACCACTTTACCCTTGGCAGCACCTTTTTTGGGTTCAATAATTTCGGTCTTCACCTCCTCGATTTTCTCATCATTCCCTTCAGCAGCCGCTGCTGCCGCAGCTGCAGCCTTTTTTTCCTTCTCTTTCTCCTTCTTCTTTTTCTTCTTCCTTGCTGCAGCAGATTCTGTGCTTTCTTCTTCCACTTCCTTTTCAGGAGGAGCTACAAGCTCAGGTTGGTTCTCAACTTTAGCCTCTTGTGAAGAAAGAGGAGGATCTGCTGATTTTGATGTAGCTGGCCCCTCTCCTAGCTCAGCAAGAATCTTATCCAAATCATCTTCTTCTTGAGCAGTCCTTCCGCTCTTCTTCTTTTTCTTTTTATTTTTTGAAGTTTCAGCCACCGCTTCCGTCTTAGCTTTAGATAAATTAGAATCAAGATTGCTACTTGCTGTATTGAGTATTTCATCGCCAAGCGCATTTTCATCACTTAATGCAGTAAAAGTACTGCTGCTATTCTTCTTAGAGGACTTTTTCTTGCCAGAAAATGAAATAACATTGACATCGTCCTCATCAACACCATCAATGTCTAATTTACCTGGCTTTGAAATAGAATCATCACCATCATTTTCCTCATCTGCTAATGCTGCACTAAACAAATTTCCACTCTTCTTTGAACCCTTAGAGGACTTCTTTTTCTTACCAGAGAAGGTCATTGTAGTAAAATCTTCACCATCATCCTTATCATCATTTCTGTCCTCATCTTCATAATCAAGACCACTAAAACCTGTAAATGCATTCCCGGCCTTCTTACCACCTTGTGATGACTTCTTCTTACCTGTAAATGAAATAACAGGCTCATCATCAATCTCTTCATTCTCATCATCAATTACATCTTCGTCCTTCTCATCATCAAGGGCACCGAATGCTGACACTGCAGAAAACCCACTCTTCTTGGAAGACTTCGACGACTTCTTCTTACCTGAAAACTTGATCACAGAATCTTCCTCTTCATCATCATCCTTTTCTGCTGTCAACACAGATTCATCATCATCGTCATCATCATTAGCGCCATCCTTTCCCTCCTCCTCAAGCAAACCAAAACTGGAAGCAGTAAAAGCACTGCTACTTCCACCCTTCTTCGACTTACCCTTCTTCTTTCCGGTGATAACAATTTCAGAAACACCATCCACATCATCATCATCATCATCATCATCTTTAAGTTGTGAAGCTTTCGAATTGCCCTTCTTACCTTTCTTCTTCCCCGTTATCATGACCTTGACCTCCTGATCTTGGGCTTCTTCAGTCAACTCGGTTCCAATAGAGTACTCATCGTCATCTACTGCAAATGTCTTTTTCTTTGACTTCCCACCACCCTGGGCTGCCGCAGGGGCGCCGTCATCATCCCGTGCAGTAGGCTTCTTTCGACCCATTGGTATATCGGCAAATTGAAACCGTAAAACACCAACGATTGCGCCCCGAAAATCCTACCTGCAAATTCATTGCTATAAATTAGACGCATCAACACCAATCGGCTACGTATCAGATCTCTCTTCAACATAATAAAACCATAAAAAAAGAAAAAAAGAAAAAAAGAAAAAAAGAAAACAACAACAACAGGATGTAGAACGTATAAAAAAAAATAACATAATAGCCCAAAAGAACGACAATGAACCTTCGAAGTCAGCTATCCAGAGCGAAACGAAGAAAGTCAGCTAGTGAAGATAGAGAGATATTGATGAAGCTAGCGAATGGGGTGGGAATCTGGGAGAGCTTCGTCCAGCAAATAGAAAATCATATTAACAAAGCTGGCGATTGAATTTCAGTCTAATTGGAAATCCTGTTTTCATCCAAAAACAATTGTCTGAAGTAAAACCGATTGGCCAGGATTTCAAATTAAACACTGACCCAATTCCAAATTGGTCCTAATTTGAGGACGGTTAATCCAAAAAGAAATGAGATTCGATCACGGCGGCGAGCGGCTGAGAGATAGAGGGGCTGCGACAGAGAGATGGGATTGGAGTGGCGCCGTGAACTTGGGGCAGAGAGAGAAGAATGAAAAGTGTCAGTGGAGGTGTTACCGGCGATCAGCAGCGGCAGAAGAAAAAACGCCGGTGAGGTGCGACAGCGGTCGATATGAGGAAGTGAGAAACAGAGAAGAAACGAAATTGCGAAGGAAGGAAGCAAGCTAGGGTTTAGATTTTTTTTTTTTTTTTTTTTCCTTATATTATGTAATAAATATGGGAAGTGGATTTAAATATTGTAAAATAAAAACAATATTACTCATTTTTAGGTTAAAATATATTTTCCTCTGACAAAAAATAAATAAATATTTATTTAGTTTTTAAACATTAATTCAATTAAATTTTAGTATTAATTTTTATTACCTAAGACTCTTGTAGTTTATAAATAAATTAGATTCTTATGTGATCTTAATAATAAATTTGATTCAATTAAATTGTTGCAATTTATGCTCTAATTCTCGTAATTAATTATTTGATTTTTTAATAATACTTTTTTGATTCTTCTATTTATTTTATTTATTATTGTAAAATTTAGCGAAATAGTTTTGCAAGAGTTTAAACTTGAAATTGATGTCATGGACTCACGTAGGTTGACTTGGATTTCAAAAAACAAAATTCAAAATTTCATTAAGAATAAATTAGTGACATCATCTTAAGTTAATCAGGTAAGTGGCATTATTATCGGCATGGTTAGAAGTTTGTGTTATATATGATGACATGTGCCTAGTGGCTTCGCACGCGTCATATGTATGTTATGTGTGATGTGTTTATAATATGTTGTGTCTATGATATGATACGATGTATGATAGGAATGACATGCGATAAAATGTTTTGACAAGATGCACAATCCCGAGATAAGTTTTTTTTTGAAAGCTATGACATAAAATGATATGATATGAAGGAAAATAGGAAATATTGTTTTATATGGTTTAATAAATGTGAAAAATGTTGGGATCTCATGCATTATTGTATGTCACATGCATCGGGATATCTTTCCTCTTATGATGGGTATGGACGCGTACATTATGAAAAGAGTAGATTTAGTAAGAAATATTTCTAGGAATCGCCTGCATGATATGAAACCGGTGACAAAATGTAGTATTATGAAGAGTTAATCATGGTTTATGGCATATGTACTTGCTTATTCATGCTGAAAGGAGGATGAGAAAATTGTGAACTCTGCGTTCAGGGAGCTGATGGATGCTATCGCCCAGTTGAGTACGTTTACCTATTTTGCATGAACTGTGTATGTTGTATCTAGATGTTGATGTTTGCACACTAAGATAATGTTAATGAATCGTTATTATGATAAGTCCAGGGATTCATGGTTAGAGTGACAAGTCACTCAGTCTAGACCTAACTTTTCCATGGCTAACGAAGTACTTTAGGAGTGTTCTTAGGTTGCTAGATGTGTAAACAGTATCGATAGCTTCATGGGAGGACCAGGGGTTCCCGATCAGTTTTCACTGTTCCTAGTAGCTTTGCATGGGGAGCGTCGTACAACCCATTAGCTGCATGGGATAAAGGAGGGGTCACGTCCTGCCAATGAGGGGGACTATCATGGGCTTAAGAGATACTTAGCCAGGAAAGATACCATATAGTCTCAGATAGCCATGTAAAGGTAACGCCTCGTAGAAAGACACCGGTCATGACAGCTCGACATAAGGGACTATTGGGGATCAAAGGAAAGGACAGAGAACCAAAACATCCCCAAGGGGTTAAGACTAGAACCAGACGTCCTAAAGCCAATGAGAAGCCCGTAAAAATATGTTAAGCTTAGGATGCGATGAGAACCTACAAATAGGTGGCTTACTAAGTATAACTTTTATGCTCACTCTTGCTTTATCTTCATTTTTTAGGTACGTGAGGTGTCGGGTCAAGAGAAGGCGTGTTGAGAGATGTGGATTGTCATAGAGGCATGTATGTCCTGGGGCGTCAATCCAATCTTTTCTTTTGTATTCGAATTCTCATATCTTTGTTCTCAAAATTTGTCAATTTTTTAACCTTTATTTTGAAATTTTACTTGAAATAAATGATTTTGCCTTTCAACTGTTTTCCTTACGTTCATGTTGTTGTTTTGAGTCACAGCTCGTAGTAAAATGTTGGGTCGTGACAGTAACTTTAAAAGAATGGTTAGTAGACTTAGTAGAAGAAGTTACTAACTTATGGAGTATGGTAAGAAAAATTGTTAATAGACTTAATAGAATAAGTTACTAACTCATGGAGCAGTAGTTGTCAAATTGTGGACCAAGTTTTGAAAAGCTAAATGCTTAACCTTAATTTGTTCAAAACTAAATGCTTAACCTTAATTTGTTCAAAAAGATTTCTCTCCTCAAGTTTTTTATTTGTTTTTTTTTTTTTTTTTTTTTTTTTGTTTCTACATATTTCGATCGTGGGTAAGATTTTATTATAAAATGAACCTACCGTTCATGATAAAATTTCTAGCCTATTTAAGGGTCTCAAATATTTGTGTAATTCTAAGCATATATGGACAATATTGGCATTGCATGTTATGCATGTTTTCACGAAGTACTATGTCGGGAGAGGTCTAGTTTTGCTAAAGGGTTGTCAATTAATCTTTAGTGATGTTTGATCATATAGGAAGGATCCACGTAAGTTTCTTTCAAATTATCTTTCCAAAATGATATGAACTAAGACATCTCAATCATTTGATATGATCTCAATGAAGATGGCTTCATATTTATTCTTAGGTGGTTACAATTTTAAGTGGATGATAGTCTCGAGTTATTATGTTTCATTAATGTATTAAAAAAAATATTTACTTTAAGGTTACATTTACATAGTGTATCTAATTATAGTCATAAAGTATTAATGTTACTACCGTGAATTGTTCAATGCAAGGTGACTAATCTTATTTTGAGGCTATATAAAGCCATCGATGTTGTCCTTTTAAAGGAGACATAAACATGCTTTCTTTTAGGCAATGTCTAAGTTTCTTTGCAATTACATGTAGTTTAGATTGCATATTTAGAATCATTCAAGCTTGACATGATCAATCTTACTTGTGAAGTGATTCGAATTTCAAATAAGTGTTCTTGCCTTGAGATATTTGATCAACAAGGTAATCTGAATCTTACTTCCATTGTTTGGAGTGATTCCTTATCATTTGGCCATAGAGCTTTAGGCTCATTTCTTTTCAATTTTTTTCTATCTGGTTTTTGTTTATTTTAATTTTTTTAGCTTATAATCGATCTAAATTTTAAAAACCAATCTTGGCTCTATCGAAAATTTTGAGAGGTGAGAATGAGAGCTTTATTTGTGTAAATGAGTGCGAACAGAGTGACCTAAAATTCATTGAGTGTAGATACATAAAAGAGTGTTGTAAGGTCTTTTAAGTATTTCTTAACTTATTTTTGGAGCAAATCTCTATCAATAGATTTGAGGACGAATCCTCTCGAAGAAGAGGAGAATGATATATACTCAAACATCTCAATCATGTGATATGATCTTCAATGAAGAAGGGTCTTATATTTATTCTTAGATGCTTACAAATTTTGGGTGGTGATTGTATTTCATTGATGTATTTATATTTTTTATTTACGTTAAGGTTACATTTCATAGTGGCTAATTATAGTTATAAAGTATGAATGTTATAACTTTTTAATTTTTTCATGAAAGGTCAATGATTGTATTTTCGGAAAATAAAAAGGAGCCTTTGTGCTTTCTTTTGGCCATGATTATGCAATTTTACGTAGTTTAGGTTGCATGTTTAGTATCATTTAAGCTTAACATGCTCTATCTTACTTGTGAAGTAATTCAAATCTCAAACAAGTGTTCTTGCGTTGAGATATTTGATTAACTAAGTAATTTGAATCTTACTTCCCTATTTTCTTATCACAAAATATCTTTTCCCGTTTTCTTCAACTTCTTCTCAAAGCGGGGCTAGAGGCTTGGGTATACATTGTAAGGTCGAAGGCAACACAATTTTAATTTGGCTGACTCACTTAGTGGTGAGAGTGAGTGTTGCACAATCATATGTAAGCATCCCATAAAAGTATGATTGTGACCATTGGTATTAGAATCACATTGACTACAGAAGTGATTCATTAAACATGTCCATGACCAAGGAGTTGAATAAGTCCCATGTTGACGGATTCGTCGACAGCGAAGAACAGATGCAATAATTGCAAGAAGTCCTTATCAGTATTCGATACTTGGACGAGCGCATGAAAGAGCTTGCCGTCAAGATCGACATAGTTGATGTAGTAGCAGGCTGTTTGGATAAGTTGCCCACCCAAGAATTGATGTCCAAAGTGGGCAACCTAGAAAAGAAAGTCATAAAGACTAGTGGCCTCGAGTGGGGATATAGCTCAATGGGTTTTGTTGCCCTAATAAATGAACGAGTCGATGGCTTAGACAGATTCCAAAACACGTTCGTTCATATGGCCACTGAGTTATTTGAAGATTTGATAGCGACCCTCAACGTGGTCAAGGTAGAAATGGCAGACCTGAGCGCCAAGTCAAACCTCAACATCAGAGCGGTGGGAAACCAAATTCCTATAGGGGGAGAAATTCAATTCAACAAGATCAAGGTTCCGGAGTTGAAACTGTTTTATGGGGTTCAAGATGCCAAGGCCTTAAAGAACTTCATCTTCGACTATGAGTAATACTTCCAAGCAACGAACATAATAACATAGGAGGCAAATGTCACCTTGGCCATCATGCATCTCGCTGAGGATGCAAAACTTTGGTAGAAATTGAGGTGCGTGGATATTCAAGAAGGCCGATAGATAAAAAACACCTATGAGAGACTTAAAACATGAGCTCCGACCCCAGTTCTTCCTAGAAAATGTCGAAATCTTGACCAAGAAAAATTTGCCGGAACTCAAGCACATAGAGAATGTTCGAGAGTACGTCAAACAATTCTTGGTTATAATGTTGGATATTCAAGATATATTCGAAAAGGACAAAGTCTTCACTTCATAGAAGGACTCAAGTCGTGGGCAAAGTCCAAATTATACGAACAAAGAGTACAGGATCTCTCCATGGCCTGTTTCCACCTGATTATTGAACAATCTTAAGATGTAAGACGAAGCCAACCCTTCTCAAGTGGAGGCACTTATAACAATAGATTCAGTTTACCAAAAACCGAGGCAAGAGATAGACTGAGAGTTGGAGGGAGAGAGCGCCCCAACAAAGGAACGAAGCCTTAAGATGAGGGCCATGCAATCAAAATTACTTCAACTGACCACCTCTTTCATGCTTTTTGTGTAAGGGGATCCACAAGTATTCGGGTGCCCCAAGAGAGTGACCCTACAAGCCTTCCAAGCTGCATTGGACACGGACTTAGAATCAAAATCGAAGTTGGTAGAAATGAAAATGGTGCATAGACAACCTTGTATGGGGACCCTGAAGTTTCTATCCACCCCACAGATGAAAGTGAAGGATTCATAAGAGTGAATTGAAAAGGGTCTCATATATGTAGAGTGGTGGGTTAACCATAAATTGAATAAAAGCTCCATGGCCGATTTGGGAGTTACCCACAACTATATGACTGAGACCGAGGTCAAGCGATTGAACATAAATTGGCGCCGAGACTTAGAGAAGATGAAGGCCATCAACTCCACGACCCTAACTAATGTGGGGTAACAAAGTGGGTCGAGCTCAAGCTGGAAACCTGGAGTGGACATACAAACTTTGTGATTGTCAAAATGGATGATTTCGATGTCGAAAGGGAGATAAAATTTATGTTGGAGCATAATGTCATCACCATGCCTTTGGCCAGATGCTTGGTCATAATGGGATCCGGTCCCATCATTGTCTAAACAAGTATTAAGAAACTCGATGGAGTGAAGATGATATCAGCACTCCAACTTAAGCGGGGTCTTGCCCACAATGAACCTACATTCATGGTCATTCCTGTGGTCATAACATAAGGGTCGATGAAGATCGTCCCCATAGACATTTGGGAGTTACTTCTTGTTTCTTATGTCTCACTAATCCTCTAATTAACAATTGGTTTGTGGTCCAACCAGTAAACCGAATCTCTCTCAGGCCAATGAGAAGGTGGGGCCCCTTGTTCAAGACCTAGAGTCAGTACTTAAGGGAACTACCTCTCTTCTATCCCTAAAAGTGGGTAGGAGTGAATTCCATCTTGCACCCCACGTCCCCAGCCATTTACCCAGTCTTACCCTTGAAATGGGAGGCCTATTGAGTCGGCGAACATGAGCCACTCTCATCCATGCAAATCTAAGGATAATTCCGAATAAACAGGAGTTCATGGTTTGCTCAATATTAAGATCGAGTTACCTAGGTCATCGAATGAAAAGAAAATCAGTCTCAGCAGTAAGCGACATTATAAAGTGAGAGTGATTTTCTTCATGGTCCGATCTTAAGCAATACTCATTGCATAGGACGCCCCCACTCATATGTTTCCGCATGTACAATTTAGTGATCACATTGTTTATGTCATATACAAAAGTGGGATGCATCTATAGTGTCCCCAGGATAAGGTATTCAGCTTTTCCTTGTACTATAGATCATTTTGACTATATACTTGAACTTGATCCACTCTTATGTCTCTATATATAGTTCAAGTAATCATACTATAGTCAAAGTGTTCTTAGTTTATTGGATTTAGATTAATTATAGTAAAATTCACTTTATTCAATGACAATTTTTACTGAATAAACAACAATAATAACTTTATTGAAAGTAGAATATGTTTTTGTTTACAAACTATGAGTTTTAGGACATAAAATCCTACAGATACAACAAGTATTGGAGGAATACCACAAAGTGATGCTAGAAAGTCGCCCTAAAATCTTACCTCCACGTCGAGGTCTTCACAAGATTGAGTTGTTAGTAGGGTCAAAACCCCAGCTAAAAGTGCATATAGAATGACTTTACTAGAGTTAGCGAAGCTATGAAACTAACTTGAAGAGTTACTTATTGTTGGTTCAATAGACCTACAAAAGCTCCCTATGGAGCCCCAATGTTGTTCCAAAAGAAAGAAGGACAAGCGTCTCTACCTATGCATAGATTACCGCGCCCTGAAAAAGATTACTATTTGGAGCAAGTAACTCCTACCCATCATTACTAGCTTGTTTGATTGACTACATGACGTGAACTACTTAGCAAAACTCGACTTAAGGTTAGGTTACTTTCAAGTCTGAATAGTCGAAGGAGATGAACAAAAAAAAAAAAAAAAAAAAAAAAAAAAAAAAAAAAAAAAAAAAAAAAAAAAAAAAAAAAAAAAAACATGTGTTGCAAGATGTGGGGCCTTCGAATTCTTGGTCATGCACTTTGGCCTCACTAATGTTTCTACCACATTTTGTACATTAATGAACCATGTTTGACAAGAATACCCCAACAAGTTCTTGGTGGTTTACTTGGACAATATAGTGGTTGTAGTTCTACCATGCAATAGACGTACGTGTGGTTGGTCTTCAAAAAGTTGAAAGAAAACCAACTATACGTGAAAAGAGAAAAGTGCTCATTCGCTCAATAATGCATAGACACATAATTGAGGCAGGTCGAATAGTCATGGTAGAAGAAAAGGCCAAAGCCATCAGAGACTGGAAGACCCCTTCTTTAGTGAAGAATGTGTGCTCTTTCCTCAGATTAGCCAATTACTACCGTTGATTGTCGAGGGATTCTCGAGTCTGCTGGCCACCTGACAGAACTATTGAAGGAGGGTAACTAGTGAAGTTTGACTCTATGCTGCTAAGAAGTCTTTCATGACTTAAAGAATGCAATGATGGAAGGGTTAGTCTTAAAGATATTTAATACTCAATTATAGTTTACCATATATATCATATTTGATATTTTATTATAAAGATATTTGCCTTTTTACTATAGATATCTTTTCATTTATTAGTCTTTTCATATCCTTGTAATTCATTTGATTATAAATAGATAACTTCCACACAATTTTAAATGTGGTAGACTAAGTAAACATTCTAATGGTATCAAAGCCCTTTCGGTTTAACAACTCCGATCCTTTCTTTTCAATGACTTATGAATCCTCTATTATTCTTCTCCACCACAACTGTTGGCTTTGACACCGCAAGGGCAATCGTCATGGTTGCCGCAGGCGGAGCTGATTGATTACTCTTTGGCTCCACCCTGATGACCTTCAAATCACCCTTCGCCATATTTTGTACATACAACCTCACCTTCTCCAACACAATCGGTTTCCCCTTAGCCAACATAGACTCTCTCATTTTCTTCCCAATCAACCTTTCATCCTTTACAGAAACCCTAATCTCAAGATCCTCGTCAGCGTTCTTTTCAAAAATATACGGAATGTCAATAAGCCCATGGATCTTCTGCAGAGATTTACCTTTGGAATCTTGGCGTCGCACTGGCCTCTTCGCCAACCAAGTCGCCGCCGCCCTTCTCGCCAAGATTGGCTCCTTCGCCCAATGTGGCAACTCTTCTGATTGCCCTTCTCGCCAAAATTGGCTCCTTTCCCCAATGTGGTAACTCTTCCGACTTCAACATTGTTTTTGTCCCTTACTCTAGGTTTCCCCCTTCTACTTCTTGGGTTAGACATATTCTTGCTAGAGCCAAAGCAGCATCATCGCTGAGCAACGATCCCTCTTCATAGGTTAGACATATTCTCGTCGAAGCCAAGGCAGTATCACCGTTGAGCGATGATCCCTCTACAGTTTTCGATGGGCAAGAAAGTGTTTCTCTACGTCTCCTCTGAACCAGGTTGTTGACATCTTCAAGAAAAGTGTTTCTCGACCTCTCTTTAAATTTTTCAGATTCAAGCTTCACGTTCGTTCAAATTCGACGGTTAGCTTGCAGGGGATGTTAAGGATATTTAGTACTAAATTATAGTTTACCATATATATCATATTTGATATTTTATTATAAGGCAAATATCTTCCCATTTATTACTCTCTTCATATCCTTATAATTTATTTGACTATAAATAGATAATTTTCTGAAAGTATAGATTAAGCAAACATTGTGAGCTAATAAAATAAAGTTTTTTGATAGAATAAAGAGACAAAGAGGGAGCACAATAATATCATGTATCAAAGTAAAAGAACAATAGAATTACGATAAGAATCAAATAAATAAGGATGAGAATAAATGTTCAATGGAAGATTGAAGTTCTTTTTGAGACAAAGTGCAATAATCCATGATATTTCACATCTTAGTTCCTCTTTCTAAGTTCATCTTTTTTTCCCACATTTCTTGGGACCTCGAGTTTTGGTTCGTTCGAGTGAGACAAAATCAAGTGGTTCTTTGGACTCGGTTCTTTAAAATATTCCTATTTTCGTACATTTGTAACATCATCTTAATATTTCCAATAAGACATTAAAAAAAAACAATAAACCCAAATATTTACTAATCTTTTAAGTTAGAATAATTTATCCTTTAGAACGGTGGGAATTCCAGTTGGTTGGGTAGGAGAACCAAACACCCTTTATAAGAGTCTGGAAACTTTTCTACTAGCAAAGATGTTGGGTCCCGAAACAGTGGATTTGGTGGGGTCCCACATCGAATGGAGAAAAGAACGAGTTCCAACGAGAATGCTGGGTGAGGGTCCCATATCGATTGGAGAAAGGAACTAGTGCCAGCGAGGATGCTGGCCTCGAAGGGAGTGGATTGGGTGGGGGTCCCACATCAATTGTAGAAATGAACGAGTGCCAGCGCGTGGATGTTGGACCCTAAAGGGGTGGATTGTGAGAATCCCATATTGGTTGACGAGGAGAACGAAACACCCTTTATAAGGGTGTGGAAACCTTTTCCTAGCAGACGCGCGTTTTAAAGTTTTGAGGGGAAGCTCGAAAAAGAAAGCTCAAAGAGGACAATATCTATTAACGATGGGCCTGGACCGTTACAAAAATATCTCAATCCAACCCACTTGAGAGGATCCTCCAAAAGAACAATGGACAACGCGTTATTGTTGACGTTATTGTTGAGGATGAGAAATGAAAACCAATCCCAAGGAAAGTGACCGTTCAAGAAAGATTGTTCATTAAAATACAAATTTCATCCCACAAAAATACGTAATATCTTGGGATCTTCCCCTTCAACCAATTTGGATAGCATAAGCATCAACAACTCTATCCTCCATACAAACATATAATGTATTAAAATATGACTAAACATAATGTTTGAGGGTCTGTAATACCTAAACCACTACCACTACCGTGCGGATCCATTATAATATTCAAAGCGCTCGAGTGATCTGTAGTCTGAACAGGCTTAAAAATGCCTATTACTACACCACACGACACTTGACTCTACACATTTACAAAGCTAACCTCTATCCAGCAATCCAAACTGACATTATTCTTATTATTCAAACGGGAAAGTTTGATAAAGAGTAGTTGTGAGATCCCACATCAGTTGGAGAGAGAACAAAACACTTCTTATAAGAATGTAGAAACCTCTCTCTACCAGATGCGTTTTAAAACCGTGAGGATGATGGGAATATGTAACAAGCCAAAGCAAACAATATGTGTTAGTGATGTGCTTGGATTGTTATAAGTGGTATTAGAGCCAGACACCGGGCGATGTGTCAACACGGACGCTGGGCTCCAAGAGAGGTAGATTGTGAGATCTCAAATCGGTTAGATAGGGGAACAAAAACATTCTTTATAAGGGTGTAGAAACCTCTCCCTAGCATACGGGTTTTAAAACCGTGAAACTAACGGCAATACGTAATAGGTCAAAGCGAACAATATCTGCTAATGATGGGCATGAAGCTATTACAATAGTAAGGGTGGGTAGGTCTTTCAACCTGATTTATTAGTGCCAACATAATTCAAGAACGTCAAGAACCGGCTTTGAAAGAAAACTTTTATTCAAATCATAATCTTTTAGAAGCTAGCATCGCTAACGGATTCCTCCTCATCGATAACTATCAGGTAGATTCTCTATCTCGAAAGGTCGAGAGAACATACAAAGGTCCCCAAACACAAGTTCTCAAGTCCAGACACTTTTTCAAACATGTTTAGAAAATATAATCTTATAGATTAATCCCATAACTTTTGAACTTCACATTGAAGATAAGATTGAATATCCACCATACATGGTTGGTAGAATAGTAACTTATTAAATCTGAGGATAAGTATAATTAAAGTTGTATTATCAAATTTAATAAATCATCTTAATTCTAACCCATACACTTCTTGTCAAGTGTGGCCCATTGATTGAATTATTAATTCACATTACCCGTCTCTCGACCACATGTTTCAGTTCAGTTTAATCGAAAAATAAAACGAACCACCTAACAACGTATTGTCATAGACCAAGAACTACGAGATCACCCTTGATGATGAGGTGGCTGAAGTTCGGGATGAAAGATTTCTATGCATATATCTTTTATTAAATTATCAGTTTAGTGCTTCAAAGCAGTTCGGGTAAATTATGTCTACCTTTAAACTTTAAAAAGTGTCTAATAAGTTTCTCAATATAATAATACTTGTTTGACATTTGAATCACTCAACGAGGAAGATCGATTGTGTCAAGCTTGAATGATTCTAAACATGCAATCTAAACTAAATCGAATTACAAAGAAATTTAGGCATTGACTAAATGAGAGCACAAATGCTCTTTTTACTACCTTCAAAACATTCATGGTTTTATATAGCCTCAAAATAAAACTATTGACCTTTCCGGAGACAATTCAAGAGTTTAATATTTATACTTTATGACCATAATTAGTCATTATGTAAATGTAATATTGAATTAATAGCTTCCCGTTCCTCACAAACTATCAGATTCTTGAATGCAATACATCATTGAGGAACGAAAAGCTATTAATTTAATGTCGGGAGGGTTTGAACACTAACCTCCACCATTGAACTGCTCGTCAAAATGGAAATAAACCGATAAGCACGTCAGTGCTCAAACCATCCATGGAGACCATCCTTTAGATGAGGAATGTTTCCAAGCACTACCAACTTCACGATCTATGTCACCGAGGACTTCGAGCCTCGCCTTGTTTCATTTATACAATTTACTAGCTTTTTAGCCTTCATAATAGTTTCAAGATTCTTATTGTGAAATCATACGTTGGTTGGAAACCTCTCTCTAACGTAGACTCGTTTTAAAAATCTCGAAGGGAAGAATGAAAGGGAAAGAAGACAATATCTGGTCGTGGACTTAGGTTATTACAAATGGTACAAGAGCTAGACACACACTATTGTAACGATCAGGTGAATTGTGAAATCTCGATTGGAAACATTACTGTGACTTACACGTTTTAAAAACTTTTAGCGAAAGTAAGAGTAAGAAACTACAAAGAGAACAAGATCTACGTGCACATTTACAAACAAGAATCTTTAAAGTCTCAATTTCGCAGTTAACATTTTTTTGGTCGGGTTAATTCAACCCTTTAGTTATTTTTTATTTTATTTCAAGAAATATTAAGAAAAATGTGTAAACATTATTAATCAAAGAATATTTTTTTTTCAAAGCTTGAAATTAACGGTCATCTTGGTTTTTCAAACATCCATTTAATTATGACATTAATTTCAAAACCCAAAAAATTAATTCATTCAAATTTACAAATATGTCAAATGTTAATTAATGATATTAAATAAAATAAAATAAATAATTAATTAATGCATCGTCTAAGTCATATCTAATATTTAAAATAAATAAATAAATGTTTTATTACAAATATTATAATTTTTAATAAAAACAACAATTATTTATATGAATCCGACGTGGAAAAGGGAAAAATAAAATAGAAAAAAAAAGGAGAGGAAGGAGGCAGAGGGAGGTTGAAGAAGACGACGAACTTCATTATCTGCAAAATTTGTGTCCATTCCCTTTCTCTGTCTCAAACACAAAAGCAATCAGCCACCACTCCATTTCTACCCTTTTTCTTCCTCCGCCACGTGTCCCCCCTAACAATGGTGTTTCTGTATGTGTGTGTATATATATATATGCATACATTGCGGCTTCATCACATCCCTCGAATTTAGCACCTCATCTATATTCCTTCTTCTTGTTCTTCTTTGGATTGCCATGGATCATGCGGCAGATGCTCAGAGGACGGATTTGATGACCATTACTAGGTTCGTCTTGAATGAGCAATCCAAGTACTCTGAATCGCGTGGGGATTTCACGATTTTGCTTAGCCATATTGTTCTTGGCTGCAAGTTCGTCTGCTCTGCTGTTAATAAGGTTGTTCTTCTCGCCTCTTCTGTTTTGCTCTGTTTTTGCTTGTTTTGGATATTGTTTTTGTTTGCTGTTCATTGCTTTTTTGTTTTGGGATTTGGTGGGATATCATATATGTTCTTGTTTTGCAGTATGATCATTACAACCCTGCTCTTTATATATATAAAAGAGAGAATATTATGTTACGAATACTGTGGATATGAACGTCCAAGCCATTGCTAGCACATATTGTCTTCTTTGAGCTTTCTCTTTTGAGCTTATACTCGAAGTTTTTAAAACGTATTTGCTAGGGAGAGGTTCCCACACACTTATAAAGAATGTTTCCTTCCATTCTCCAATCGATGTGGAACCCCCTAATCTACCCCTGTGTCCACCCCCTTAGGGGCTCAACGTTCTCACTGACACATCGCTTGGTGTTTGGCTCTGATACCATTTGTAAGAACACAATCCTACTGCTAGTAGATATTGTCCTCTTTAGACTTTCCCTTTCGGCTTCCCCTCAAGGTTTTTAAAACGCATCTAGGGAGAGGTTTTCACACTTTTATAAAAAAATGTTTCGTTCTCATCCCTAACCGATTGAGATCTCACAATCCATCCCCTTCGGGGTCCAGTGTCCTCGCTGGCACTCGTTACCTTCTCCAATTGATGTGGGACCCCCAATCCATTCCCATTCGGGGCCTAGCATTCTTGTTGGCACACCGCCTTGTGTTCACCCCCTTTCAGGACTCATCCTCCTCGTTGGCACATCGCCTGGTGTTTGGCTCTGATATCATCTTTTTAAGCTTTCCCTCAAAATTTTTAAAACGCGTCTACTATGGAGAGGTTTCCACACCCTTATAAAGAATGTTTCATTCTCCTACCCAATCGACGTGGGATCTCACAATAGTAGAAGATGTATTGTGATGTAAGTGAAAGAAAAAGGCGCTAATTGAGCTAAGCTCAATGAATAAGTATGATTATCGTTTAGAAGCTAAAGAAGGAAGAAATAAAGGGGTGAGGATGTGTAGCTGAGGAGGAGAGAGAGAGGAAAAGGATAAGGTCCCAACTTTTTCTTTTTGCTATTACAACATGACAAAGAGTAAGACATGTTTTGTTCAAAGGTTGTCAAAATTATGTTCTACACCTCTCAATTCAAAATTCCAAAAAGTACCCTTTTCCCTGAAAAGTTCAAACTGTTCTATATTTGCTTTATGAACCATTCATATGAAATATAGAGTTCATTAGCCATAAAAGCTCTCCTTCTGCAGGCAGGTTTAGCCAAACTTATTGGACTTGCTGGAGAGACCAATGTTCAGGTAAGATGGTATTCTTAGAAAATCCATTTGTCTGAACTATGTCTGTACATTCAGTCATTTTCTTTGACAATAGGGTGAAGAACAAAAGAAATTGGATGTGCTCTCAAATGAAGTCTTTATCAAGGCTTTGGTCAGCAGTGGTAGAACTGTAAGCTGCTATCTAATTCTACAAATGACAGGACAAGTTTGTGGTGATTTACCTTAACAGCTCACAATTTGGTGGCAGTGTATCCTTGTTTCTGAAGAAGATGAAGAACCGACATACGTCGAGCCATCTCGGCGTGGAAGGTTTGTTTTCGATTCTTCATGAACTCTGTCAGCTTACTACGATTGTCAGTATCGATTTTTAATGTTGTTTGGTGTTGTTTCTCAATGGTAAAGGTATTCCGTGGTGTTTGATCCATTGGATGGATCCTCCAACATTGATTGTGGGGTTTCTATTGGAACGGTAATAATATCAATTTGTGTTCTTCTGAATGAGATATCAAATGTTTTTGTTTGAGTATCTGTCCATTTGAATGTCTAGTTTTTTTCGTGTAGATTTTTGGAATCTATCAGTTGAACGACAGCCATGAACCTAACCTAGAAGATGTCTTGCAACCTGGAAAGAATATGGTTGCAGCAGGCTATTGCTTGTATGGCAGCTCTTGCACGGTATGGACAATCTCACTCTATTGCATTGTGCCGGTCATTTAGCACATATCGTCCTCTTTGGACTTTCCTTTCAAGGTTTTAAAACACGTCTGCAAGGGAGAGGTTTCATACCCTTATAAAGAATGTTTTGTTCTCCTCCCCAACTGATGTGAGATCTTACAATCTACCCTCCCTTTAGGGCCCAGCGTTCTTTTTGGCACTCGTTCCTCTCTCCAATCCATGTGGGATCTCACAATCCACCCCCCTTCAGGGCCCAGTGTCCTCGTTGACACACCGCCCAGTGTCTTAGCTTGATACCATTTGTAATAGCCCAAGCTAGCAAATATTGTCTTGTTTGGGTTTTCCTCTCAAGGATTTAAAACACGTCTCCTAGGAAGAGGTTTTCACACCCTTATGAAAAATGTTTCGTTCTCCTCCCCAACTGATGTGGGATCTCACAACCCACCTCCCTTCAGGGCTCAGCGTCCTCGCTGGTACCCGTTCCTCCCTCCAATCGATATGGGATCTCACAATCCACCCCCCTTCAGGGCCCAATATTCTCACTTACACACATTTCCAATGTCTAGCTGTGATACCATTTGTAATCGCTCAAGTTCACTGCTAATAGATATTGTCCTCTTTGGGCTTTCCTTTATGGGCTTCCCCTCAAAGTTTTAAAATGCATTTGCTAGGGAGAAGTTCTCACACTATAGAGGTTTATTCCCAATAGATATGAGATCTCACAATCCACCCCCTCTAGGGCCCAGCGTTCTCGCTGACACTCGTTTCTCTTTCTAATCAACGTGGGATCTCACAGTTATTATCTATAGAAGTCATTGAGTCATGTAGAAAACTATATTTTCTTTTCTTAATTTTAAATCAAGTCTTAAATTGATTGAATGCTAATACTTTTTTTGTCTTTGCAGCTTGTTTTAAGTACTGGGACCGGTGTTAATGGATTCACTCTTGACCCTTCCCTTGGAGAGTTCATCTTGACTCACCCAGACCTTAAGGTGAAGAATTTCTTGCTTATGTTTCTGTGTTTCTTCTATTTGAGGGGCTAAAACTTAGAACTGCGCCTCTACTTTGCAAATAATGTTACTGTGTTCTTACTATTTTAAGAGACAATTGTGAGATCCCACATCTGTTAGAGGAGAACGAAACATTCATGAAAACCTCTCCCTAAAAGATGCATTTTAAAAATCTTGAGGGGAAGCTTGAAAGGGAAAGTCCAAGGAGGACAATATTTGCTAGCGGTGGGCTTGGGCCATTATAGATAGTATCAGAGCCAGACACCGGGCGATGTTCCAAGGAAGAGGCTGAGCCTCGAAGGGGGTGGACATGAGCGGTGTGCCAGAAAAGACATTGGACCTCAAAGGTGGTGGATTGAGGGTCCCACATCGATTGGAGAAAGGAACGAGGGCCAGCGAGGACATTGGGTCTCGAAGGAGGGTGGATTTTGAGACCCCACATCAGTTGGGGAGGATAATGAAACATTCTTTATAAGGGTGTGGAAAAAACCTTGAGGGTAAGCCTGAAAGGGAAAGCCCAAAGACGAAACATTCTTTATAATAAAGGTGTGAAAAAAACGTTGAGGGAAAGCCTGAAAAGAAAGCTAAAAAAGGACAATATCTGCTAGCGGTGGGCTTAGGCCGTTATTGCAAGGGACTCCACATATCTATCATGTTTTGCTTCTTTTGATCGTCCTGCTTTTGATTCATTTCTTCTGTTACAATCTACAGATTCCAAAGCAAGGAAAAATCTATTCAGTGAATGAAGGAAACGCAAAGAACTGGGACGGTCCGACCGCAAAGTACGTTGCGTGGTTTTGAATTCTGTTTGAGTTTGTTATAAGTCACATGAACTCATAACTCCTTTTCTCTTTTAGGTATGTAGAGAAGTGCAAGTTTCCTACAGATGGATCGCCCCCCAAGTCTTTGAGATATGTTGGAAGGTAACCTTAAAATGTTTGAAACGTTTCTTGAGTTAATCAAATTGTTTTAAATGATTTTGAAAATGTGGGTGTGAAATCTTACCTCAATTGGAGAGGAGAACAAAACACTCCTTGTGAAAACCTCTCCTTAGCAACGTGTTTTAAAAACCTTGAGGAGAAGCCCGAAAGAAAAAGCCCAAAGAGGACAATACCTGCTGGTGGTAGGCTTAGACTATTACAAATGGTATCAGAGCCAAACATCGAGTGGTGTACCAGTGAGGACGCTCGGCTCCCCAAGAGGAGTGGATTGTGAAATTTCACATCAGTTGGAGAGGAGAACGAAACACTCTTTACAAGGGTGTGGAAACCTCTCCTTAGCAGATGGGTTTTAAAAACCTTAAGAGGAAGCTCGAAAAATAATATCTAAAGAGAACAATATCTGCTAGCAGTAGGCTTGAACTTGAAATGTTAGGATAGGCTAATGTAGGTCGGAAGTTCTGAGGGAAGTTCTGATGGTATAAGACTTTGATTAACAGCATGGTAGCTGATGTCCATCGTACATTGCTTTATGGTGGCATATTTTTGTACCCTGGTGACAAGAAAAGCCCCCATGGCAAATTGCGGTACGTTCTCCCGATCCCCTTTTTGAGAAATTATTCGAGGAGGTCGTCACAATGTGGATGTTTATACATTGAATGGTTAATAAGAGCGTGTTGGTCCTAGTATGGCATTATGGAATGATATGTTTTTTGTCTCGATACCAGTGTGTTGTACGAGGTTTTTCCGATGGCATTCTTGATAGAGGAGGCAGGAGGTCAAGCGTTCACCGGAAAAATAAGGGTAGTGTACCGCCATTGTAACGTGATGTAAAGAACCTCGAGAGTTCGTTTGAATTCGATCAATTAAGATAAATGCTCTATGATTTGCAGGCACTTGATTTGGTTCCAAAGAAGATACATGAGAGATCTCCCATATTTCTTGGTAGCTATGATGATGTTGAAGAGATCAAAGCTTTCTATGCTGCTGCTGAGAATGGAGGAAGGAATGAATGAATGAATTAACTTCAAAATTTACCACTTCTGGTTGATGTTGGCTTCATTGCATTTGCCCTTTAGTGTTCTAATTGTAATTGCATTTGTGGCCATACAATTCTAATGTCTTGTTCATTCTTCTTACTTCTTTAATGTTAATGAATGCCATGAGAATGATTTTGTTCGCTTCGATTATCTTCAAGTTGTTCTCGACGATAGGGAATTTGTCGTGGAACTGAAGGGAGTTGTAAAAAAAAGGAACAAAAAAAAAAAAAAAAGGAGTAGTTTACATGTCAGCTAAGTGCTACAGTCGTGCATTTTTTATTGTGGTGTCATGATCTTGATACGCTCATGACAAGCTTGAAGGGCAACTCAAGGTTCATTTTTATTTTTTGCTTATCAGATCTCCTTTTCCGATCAAATACAACTTATTTAGAAACTAAGCTCATTTGGTTGCACATGTTGTTCGTGCATGCATGTTCACTCGCTGTGACTTTAACTGACTTGTCTCTCCTCTCTAGCCTTTAGGCCAATTTTTATAGGTTTGACCTTACCTCTAAGCTAGGTCAATCTCTTTTGAATGTAATGTTACATCTCATTTTGTTGTTTTGGTTCCCAACGATATGACTCGTGCTTCATGATGTCATCTCAAGTCATAGGATTTCATTGGCCTTTGTTCCTCGATTGGGCACACTCGTTGAGAATCAACCCATGAGTCAACTTTATCATTGGGACACTTTAGACATTCATCCATTTGGGTATTATTGAGGCATGAACTTTCTTGTGTCCATCTTGAGTCATTTCTAGATTATGTACCAAAGAGCAGTCCCATATGCTAACCATCGACTCAAGGAAAAGGATGCAATTAGCACACTTGTGTTTTCGATACAATCCTCAAAAAACCTATTTGAAAGGAACATGCTCGGCTTGCAAAACTCGCCCACATAACACACATACGTGTCATGAGGTAGCTCACTTAAGGCCAAATGGGCAAGGTGTGTTGGAAAGTTGACTAACATGTCTCCCCCTATTGTACATTTTGGTTTGGTTGAAGTAGATGTGCTTTTGGCGAATGGTTATACCGCCTCGTGAAACATTCAAGTGTCCAATTGGCCCAAAATTTGGTGAGTTTTCATCTTTCATATAAATAGACTTAACTCTAGAATTGCATGTCAAAACTTACGTCGGAAACCTCAACTTTTGAGGTTATGGCTCTAGGCCTTATCTTGACCCTGTTTGAGTCTATCTCTTACACTCTTATCATCATCCATCCCTCCAATCTTGCTTATGTCTCAGCTTGACTTTAATGTACATTCTTTTTTATATGTTGAATGATGCATCATGTTTCTCGATCGCATCATGACACTTGTCTATCTCGACCCACATGTAACTAAATAAACACTATTTTCATGTCACCACCTCGTTTTTCTGCCCATAGGGGTCATAACCCTATTGTATTCTCTAATTTGTGATTTTTATTTTTTTAAAAAAAATGTGAAGAAAAGCCTCTAAACATTGTTATTTATTATAATTTGAAAAGGATTTCAAAAGATTTGAGACAATATAGGGTACAAAATAAAAGTAAGATGCAAATCAAACCCTCTTATCATTGGAATGGGCCAAAGATTTGTAAGCCCATGTTCAGCAGGCCCAAATGATATTTGGATTTATTTATAAATTTCAAACCGACGATACGTAATGGGTCAAAGCGAACAATATCTACTAGCGGTGGGTTTGGACTGTTACAAACGATATCAGAGCCAGATACTAAGCGATGTACCAGTGAGAACGCTGGCCCCAGATTTCACATCGGTTAGGTGTGCTAGTGAGCACGTCGGTCTCCAAGAGACGTGAATTGTGAGATCCCACATCGGTTGGGGAAGGAAACAAAAATATTTCTTATAAGGGTGTGAAAACTTCTCCCTAGGTTAACGACGATACGTAAATGACAAAAAAAGACGATATAAACTGACTCGTACTAACGAAAAAGGCTTCATTACCGAAAAACTAGTTTACATTTTTATTAATTATCCTTAATATTTAATAAAATAAATTAAAGAAAAAGAATACTTGTGGTGGTTGTTTAAAAGAAACAAACAGCATCAAATAAAAGAATGGCTATTAAATATGGTTTTTTTTTTTTTTTTTTTTTTTTTTTTTTTTTTTTTTTTTTTTTTTTTTTTTTTTAATTTAAATAAAAAGAATTAAGAACAAACATGGTTACCATCCACTTTTTCTTGTCTCTATATTTTTAAAAAATAAAATAAAATAAAATAAATATTTTCATTGAAGTTTTATAATGTTAAAATTCTTATTATTTTTCATAAAGTAATGTTCTTGACCATTTTGTACCACATTTTTCGGACCAATCGAAATTTCAGATTAGTTATATTGGTGACTTGAACACGTTTAAACTCCAACTCAATCCAACCCACAAAAGTCTGTATTGTCGAGTTGGGTTGAGTTAATTAGATTGGTATTATAATCCTATTTTTAGATTAGTCGGGTTGACCCAAAAAAAAAATATATATATATCAACTCGTGAAAATTTTTCTATTTTCTAAAAATAATTCATCTCAACCAGAGAAAAAAAAATCCAACTTAATCAATCTTTTATAGCTTGGATTGGTGACTTGAACACGTTTAAAACCCAACAAAAGCCTCTATTGTCGAGTTGGGTTGAGTTAGTTGGATTAGTATTTGTGAATATTTGATTAATCCACCACACCACACCTAAATGATGTGAAAGTTATCTTATTTATAATCAAATGAATTACAAGGATATGAAAATAGTAATAAATGGAAATAACAATAAATGAAAAGATACCTATAATAATAAGGCAAATACTAGATATTTGCCTTATAATAAAATATCAAATATAATATATATTGTAAACTATAATTTATTACTAAATATCCTTAACAATATTGTAACCCTATTTTCAAATTAGTCGGGTTGACCCAACAACAAAAAAAAAATTATCTCAACTCAATCAAACTTTTATAGTTTAGATTGAATAGTCCGAGTTGATCGAACTTTAGAGTCATATGAACACCGTTAATATTCACGTTAAATTTGTAGAATATGATTAATTTACGTGACAAAATATAACGACCCAGATCCACCGCTAGTAGATATTGTCCTCTTTTGACTTTCTCTTTCAAGTTTTCCGACAAGACTTTAAAACCCGATTACTAGTTCCACACCCTTATAAATGGTGGTTTGTTCTCATTCCCAAACGTGAACGTCCCACAAAATTAGTTTTAATATGCTTTGGGGTAAAGCAAAAAGAGATAATAAAGGCAGAAATAATTAGGTGAATGTGTAAGCAAAGATAAAAGGAAAAAAAAAAGCTATTTTTATTTTTATTATTTTTTATTTTTTATTCACATGGATGACATATTTCTGTTGCGTGCACTCACATGCAACTCTTTATTTATTTATTATATTTTTTTAATGTAATTGTTTTTGTTTCCAAAGTGGGACCCACCATGTTCATAATCATCCTCGTTGTTGCCACGTATTACTTGCCAGCTGGATTTTATTTTTTATTTTGTTCGTGCGGCTGCTAACCAATTTATTAATCAAAGAAATACGTGTATAAAAGTAATTAATTGTAAATTTTTATAAATAGTAAGGATTGAATTGTAAATTTTTAAAATGACTGGGGGCAAGTTGCAATAACTATATATATCGAGAACTAAATTGAAATTTTCTAAAGCACGAGTCTAAGTTGCAGCTATAATGACTCGATCAATATTTGAATTTTGTATATATTGTGAAGAGGAATACACTTTTGATCAATGTCGGAGTAATTTGGCTTAAACTTACCCTCTAGGTCTTGAACTACAAAATCAAATGATATATGATTCTCAACGAACCAATACCTAAGGAAAAGGAACTAGTCAAGCTCAATACATATCGGAGACATTTCTTGAGAGTTTAACGAAGGAATATATGGCCAAGAACAATGCTATAATACATAGTCGGCAATGATATTTACGAAATCTAGAAGTTTAATTAATTGGGCCAATCAGCTACCGAGTTAAGAAATAAACCTCTTGGAAAGGTGTCAGGTATCGAAATACCGAAACTAGAGGGCGAGAGGGCAATAAAATTGAGAAGTGGGAAATAAATAGAGAAAGGAGAAAATGTTCCACGGAAGGAGAAGAGCAAAAATTATGCCGAAGAACCATCTCTGAAAACACAAGTACCCGACAACAGTAGAGAAGTGAGCAGAAAGGAAGGAGGAAGCCCATTTCGAGAAGTTCACGGATATTTTTAATGAAATTTATATAAACATACCACTCGTGGAAACCTTAAAACAAATGTCCAATTATCTCAAATTCTTGAAGGATAATCTCACCCTTCGAACAAAATTTGAAGAATTCAAGGTGGTAGCGTTGAATGAAGAGTGTGCAATATTGAAAAACAAGATCCTACTAAAGGAGAAAGACCCTCGCTCATTTACAATTCCAGTATCACTTGGAGTGAAAAAGCTAAGTCGAACATTATGTGATTTGGGATTAAACATTAATGTAATGTCGCTATCTATTTACAAAAAGTTAGGCATTGGTAAAGCTAGACCAACAACAATCACCTTTCAACTAGCAAACCGATCTTTCATTCATCCAGAGGGCAAAATAAAAAACATCTTAATTCAAGTAGATAAATTCATATTTCTAGCAGATTTTATCATTTTAGATTGTGAAGCGGACCATGATGTAGCAATTATCTAAGGGAGATCTGAAAGAACATTGGTAGATGTCCACGAGGGAAGTATAATGAATGATCAACAAATAGAATTCAATGTCAATAACAGTCTAAAGTATCCTATTAGAGAGAGAGAAATGTTCAACAATTTATAAATTCACACGGAAAATTGGAAATAACAACTAGAAGAAGACAGCAAGCAACGGGAAATCTGGATGCCGCACTGGCCTCTTAGCTAACCAAGTCGCCGCCGTCCTTCTCGCCAAAATTTGGCTCTTTCACCCATTGTGACGGCTCTTCTGGCTTCCACATTGTCTTTGTCCCTTGCTCTAGGTTTCCCCTTCTACTTCTTGGGTTAGACATATTCTCACCAGAGTCAAGGCAACATCGTCGCTGAGCGACGATCCCTCTTCATGGGTTAGACATATTCTCGTCGAAGCCAAGACAGTATCGCCACCGAGCGACGATCCCTTTGCAATTTTCGATGGTCAAGAAAGTGTTTCTCTCTGTCTCCTTCGAACCAGGTTGTTAACATCTTCACGAAAAGTGTTTCTCAACCTCTTTTTGAATTTTTCAGATCCAAACTTCACGTTCGTTCGAATCCGTCGCCACGTTAGGGGTCTCTTCCTAGTTTTTTCGAACCAGGTAAATTTTCGATGGTCAAAAAACTTATATACATATGAAATAATAAATATGAAATCCGTCATGCCTTTGTATTTTAGCCCTTCTTCTCGCCACGTTAGGGGTCTCTTCCTAGTTTTTTCTTCTCTTCCTTTGACAAGCGGATTGAATGAGAATGATGGGGGATGCTTTTTAAACTAACAATGTTTGATTCATTCATTTGTTTTCTTTTCATTTGATGCTAAGGAACGAAACTAATCTCGTGCATTAAGCTCAAGAACATTTATTTGCTAATATGATAGGGCGGTCACAGTTTAGTAAGGATTTTAAGTGGGTCCATTAGAACTATGCTATGTATGAATAATATTTTCTATTTCATAGGAGACCCTGATCCTTTATTTATAGTTCTTGCATTCACTGGTTTGAAATTCAAAGGCAAGACATTGGTCTTGATCTCGCTTGGTGGTGCCCTTCTCGAATATTATTGAATCAACATGAGCACTATAATCGATGATGGTTCTTTTGGTCTCTGATTAAAACAGGTTTAGAAACCTTCTTAAATATGAGAATCATAGGAATTACTTATGCTATGAGGCATTAGTGAGTCCAATGATATCACTCTAACTCACACAACCATGTCGAACTGAGAGAAAACCTTTAACCCTTGTCCTTCTTGGTTCGTATGCTTGAGGAACCTTTGTTTCTACATGAATGCATGTTTTGTTTTAAGCCACTATCTTGATCCTTTCTTGATATTCAATATATCACCGTATGGATCAATTATTCCATCGGAATGATCAAGCTAGTGCACTCTTTAGAAAATATTAAAGAGTGTGAAGTTCTAGCTTAGTATCTCCTAACTTCAACTCTGCTCAATTGTCCTATCCATAAATTTAAGAATGGTAGTGAATTTATGACTTAGAATCATTTTCATATACACATCTAGTCACTTGGTATTCGTAATAAACCTTGATTTCGGTCTTTAAGGGTAGGTTTCTTCCTTTTCCTTAGAGTTTATACCTCAAACGTGTTCTATTCCCCTCGAGCTCTCGCATACTTACCCTTCAGGTCATAAATGAGTCTCATATACAATTTATTAACACTGGGGTCCTTTAGAATCTTGAAACATATCAAAATTATTATAGGGGTATTTTGGTCATTTACTACCCTCAAATCTGGGTTTGCATCCCTAACATATTCGAATGACCTTGAAATTTTACATAATCCCTTCAAACAATGGAGAGGTCAATTGAACCACTAAGTCAATGGTGTATTTTTAAGGATACTTTCAAACACGTAAGTCCATAACAATGTTTTAAAATGAAGTTTATGTTTTACAAAGAACTTTAAACGCTTATTTCATCATAGAAATGATTACGCTATGATGACAATGACGACTCTAAGTAAATAGAAATTTAGGGTCGTTACAGAAAAACTGTGCGAGAAAGAGTGTGCGAGTTGTTATGCAGTGTTAATGCAAACGTCAGAAACTAAACTATATACTTAGTTACATATTAAACCATGGTTAGATAGTAGGGTTTAGATTGAGAAAATGATATAAATAATTGTAAATATATGTTTATGGGCAATGAATCTGATTCCAGCCAACAGAATGTTACGTAGCTGCAAAGCAATTACAAAGGAGACAGACATAAAACAAAGGTAGTTAAATCAAAGCCTTGTCTTTCCATTCAAGCAATCTTTTATTTCCTCTTCCCACACTAATTGTGTTTAATTAACTTAATTACGTCTTTCCCATCGTACAATTCTTTTCAAGTTCGACTCGTTATGTTGAATTAGTTTGAACGGTTCAGTACGAAATGATGAACCGGTCTAATTGGATCGGTTTTGACCAAAATTAATACTATGAATTACGTAAGATGGGTGGCTCTCAGTGATTGAGATTACTTGTGGTCAAATGATTACAAGATCGTACCTCATATAAGTTTGGTTGAGCTAGATTATTTAAGATAGAAATATAATCCAACGAATAAGACAAGCTCAAATAAGTGGAACTAATTGAACTAAAAGTAAGACCGCTACATTTAAATAAACTTAAAGAGTAAATAGAGTATTATCTATAGGAAACACTCGCACTCTTTATTAAGACTAATCGAGAAGAGATAAGACATTGTGTAGAAAACTACTGCAAACCTACGTAATTGGAGGAATATTTATATTAGAGGTTACAAAATCTACATCGGAATCTTTTTTCTAAAATATCTCGTTTATTCTAAAATACCTAAATCATTTTACTAAAATAAATATATAATGGGTTAATATAATTATTGGGCTTGACCTTACTGTGATAGTGATGATATTTTAACATTATCACCTGAGAATATCGATCGACTATAAAGAAAAAAGTAGCGGTCTTGAACTTATGAAGTCATAATCTATGAACTACAAAGAACGTAGAGCTAAAATTTATAAATGATAGTTTCACAAAGAAAAAAAAACTCCATTATATATATATATTAAAGGGAGAGGGGCGGAGAATTCTCATCTCCAGCCCCATTTAGCTAACGAGAAAGAAACCTCTCCTTATTTCTTATTTCTCGTTTAAACATGGGTTCCCTCCTTATATTCTCATTCTCGTTTCTAATTTAAACACAAGCTCCTTATCTTGAATCGGAATTTAGTCTTGCGAGTTAAATAGATATCTCTAGTTAAACTAGACTTATACTCGAACCATAAAATATTTTTTACATATAAATTTTTTCGAATAAAATTAGTGCGGTATGAAAAATTCGAACCTTCAACCTTTATAGAAAGAATGCATCTCAAATGTCGTTAATATGTTACATATATAAATACTTATTATAATAAGGTGTCACCTTCTTGTACATTATAAATATTAATATGATTATTACTAGTAATAAATTCAAGCCAACTATGTTGTTATTCTCTTCAATAATTGTCATATTGATTATTTTATTTTCTTATTTTTATTTGGTCTCAATTATTAACCTCGTTGTCTCAAAATTAAACAATTATTTTTTTCTAACTAATTTCATAAAAATATTACCTTTGATCATTAAAGTCACTTCTAAGCACGTAGTGGGTCCCTTGTTGGAACAACGTACCGCTTTCAATTCTTTTAAACCTTTCTTGATCATCATATTTTTAAGATCGCTCTTATTTGGATGTGACTTCGATTCATTCATATACTCTTTATTTACTTGAGTGTCTCATGCCCATTAACTTCCGCTTCGATTCATCCCCAAACCAAATCTTAGTGAGGGAGGTATCACTGTAACACTACTTGCAACGACCCATGTCTAGATTTTGGATCAAGATTCAGAATCTAAATTTAGCACTTGTTTGCTCCGATATTCCTTTGTGCAACATGGTCACGTTATTTACTCATCCCTTCCAAGAGTGAATACTGTCCTCACAGATTAACACATGTCCTTTCAGAATGTGTTGTCATCACTTACCTACATTCTAAATTGTTTTTCAAGAGTTCACCTAACATAGAATTAGTTAAGGTAGAATATAATTTAATTTAAATTTTTATGGACTCATAACTAAAATAAATAAACTAAAAAAAAAAAAGGAGAAATTAATTGCCAATGGCCATTATTATGGTAGGTCACAACCTTACCTAAATTGGTCGCTATTTAAATTTTATTTCATAAATATATGGAAAAAAAAATTAAATTAATTTTATTAAGATTACAAAAACTAAAATTAAAATTTATTAAACGAAAATAAATTAAATTCGATAATTGAAAATATTTTTACGTATTTAATATCAATATCGACTACTTCTATGGACCACGTCTTTTCGGTGTGATTAATAGAGACAGAAATTTTCGAAATTGAAACTAAGAATATTTAATTCTTAAAAAAAAAAAAAATTTAATTTCAATTTTAAAATGTAATTTATTTAATATATATTAGTAAAAATTAATGAAGGGTATTTTTGGAAGGAGGATGGAAATGATTGGAAGCTTTGAATATTGGAGGGCAGTGAAAAAGTAGGGAAGGATGAAAGTGAGAAAAAACAAAAAGTGAGGGGTAATTTAGTCATTTGGGTTCAAGTGTTGCCAAACATACCCAATGGTATCCAAAACCCACCTCCATAAAGCAAAGCTGACCTACAATGCTCCAACTTGTTTTCTTATCCCATACCACTTTCAATTTACAACTAATTTTTTTCCTTTTTAAAAAAAAAAAAAAAAATTAATTACTCGATATTAATGTGAAAATCTAACACGTTTCTTAATTAAAGAGTTACAGTGGTTCGATGGATATCTTATAAGAGTATAAATTTGATATAGAGCATTCAAGTGACTCAAGAACTCGATCAATCTGGACTACTTAATTTAAACCATAAAAGTTGGGTTGAGTTAGAATTTTTTTCATGTGGTCGTGTTGGGTTTAATTTTTGTTTGGATAAATATGTGGGTTACCATTTTTTTGACCAATCGGTCTATTTTTAAGATTATTATGAAAATTAAGAATATTTGACGTTTGTAACCGTCGTAGGTGATGTGCTATATCTTGTGAATGTTTGATATTAAAGTTTTATGAAATTTTAGTTATTAATGTAATGTATATTATCTAGAACTTTTTAAATAATTAAAAAAAAAAAAACTTGACAACTCAATCCAACTCAACCTCGAAAATAGAAGGTTGGGTTGGGTTGTGAACACTGTTTGAGTTACTTAAGTCACCAATCCAACCAACTTGAAATTGGGTTGAGTTGGTTCGGGTCGGGTTGTAAACACTATTTGAGTTACTCAAGTCACCAACCTAATCAACCCGAAATTGGGTTGGGTTGGTTTGGGTCAGGTTGTGAACATTATTTGAGTTATTCAAGTCACCAACCTAATCAACTCGAAATTGGGTTGGGTTGGTTCGGGTCAGGTTGTGAACACTATTTGAGTTACTCAAGTCACTAGTCCGATCAACTCGAAATTTCGAGTTGGTCCAAAAGATTTTTCCAATCTAACCCAACTCAACTGATATACACGCACATCTGATCGACTAAAATAAGGTTTAAATAGGAAATTAATAAACTATATATATATTTTTTAAGGAAAGGTTGAAAGCCAAGTGGGTCTAATGATTGGGTTTGTGCAAACCCTCCCCATAAAAGGGAAAAGAAGACTTAAGATTCTATAACTTAATTAAGCATATAAATCAAAGAAAATAAATAATAAATAATAAAATACTTTGAATTTTTTTTATAAAATATTAAATTTTATTTTTACAAAAAAAGGAGGGGGGCCATTGATCATGACAGGCATATCCCACCAAGGATTAAAAAAAATTAATTATATAAAATAAAAAATAAAAAATCACCTTATGTATAAAACTCCCTCACTTTCATCCAATAACTAGAGGCTCCCATGGAAGTGGACTCCGGCGAGGCGGTGGTGGAGGCGGCGGCGGCCGAGGCGGTGGAGACCCACGAAGAAGTTGGTGGTGGCGGTGGGGGCGGAGGATCGAATTCCGGTGAAGAAGAAAAGGGGTTGTCTTTTGGTGGGAACCGATGGCCTAGACAAGAGACTTTGGCTTTGTTGAAGATAAGATCCGATATGGGCGTAGCTTTTAGAGATGCTACTCATAAAGCTCCATTATGGGATGAAGTTTCAAGGTTTTTTGTCAATTCATATTCTTTTTCTTGGCAAGTTCATATCAAATTTGAAAAATTTAACCAATTTGATCTTATTTAGCATGTTCTAACATGGGTTTGTCTGTTTTTCTCTCTCTTCTAATGCAAAAGCTGAGAACTTTATCTCTCTTTTTCTCTCTCTTCTTTAGATCTTTGAATTGGTTGAGATTTCAGGAAGCTAAGGGAGCTTGGATTCAATAGAACTCCAAAGAAATGCAAAGAGAAATTTGAGAATGTTTATAAGTATCACAAGAGAACCAAAGAAGCTCGAAGTGGGAAATCCAATAATACCAAAAAGATTTATAGGTTTTCTGATGAATTGGAGGCTTTTAATCACATTTCATTTCAATCTCACCACCGGCAAGTGGCGGCAACACCGTCGCATTACGATCAACCGGGGAAAATAACCACCGATACTATTATATCGACGATGAACAATTCATTACCACCAAAACCCTCAAATCCTCTTTCCAATTTTCCAAACATGGCGGTTAACGTGGTGTTTTCAAGCTCAACGTCGTCGTCAACCGCGTCGGAGGAAGATCCGTTCCAAAGTAGAAGGAGGAGGAGGAAGAAGAAGAGAAAATGGAGTGATTTCTTCTTGAGGTTAACAAAGGAGGTAATAGAGAAGCAAGAAGGGCTTCAATTAAAATTCTTAGAAGCCTTGGAGAGAATAGAGAATCAAAGAAAATTAAGAGATGAAGCATGGAGAATCAAAGAAATGAAAAGGGTTAATCAAGAACATGAAGTTTTAGTTCAAGAGATGTCAATAGCCGCCGCGAAAGACGCCGCGGTCGTTGCATTGTTACAGAAGATATCTCCATTCCCATCTCCGCCACAACCACCGCCACTGCCACCGCCCCCGCCGCCACCGACTCGTCCTCAAGACGGGGATAGAAGGCTGTCGAGATGGCCAAAGGAAGAAATTGAAGCATTGATAAGGGTTAGAACAAGAATGGAAATGAAGTATGAAGAGAATGGTGCAAAAGGGTTAGTGTGGGAAGAGATATCAACAGCCATGAGAGGGTTTGGATACAATAGAAGCTCAAAGAGATGCAAAGAGAAATGGGAAAACATAAACAAATACTTCAAAAAGGTGAAAGATAGCAACAAGAAGAGGCCAGAAGATGCCAAGACATGTCCTTACTATTACCAATTGGATGCTATCTATAAAGAGAAGGAAAAAGGCATGAGCTTTGATATCAATAGCCAAATGGAGCCATTGATGGTGGAGCCTGAACAACAATGGCCGCCACCATTTCAGGTCAATCAAATCATGGGGAATCAAGAGGAAGAAGAAGAAGAAGAAGAAGAAAGTAGTAGCACAGAAGGGTTGCAGTCTTCAATAAGCATATGATATCCATTACATAGTTGAAAAGGGGTAAAAGTTTAGCACAAAAAGCAAGCAACTTTGCAATACATGTGCTAAAGAGCACTAGAATTTGTATGATAATTAATTGTTGTTGTTTATAGTGGGATTAATTGAATTTCCTTTTTTTCTTCTTATTATCGTAATCAAGCTTAAATTATTGTCAAATTTTGTTCTATGAATTATTATTGTGCATGTTTTAAAAGTTTGATAGAATTAGCTTACACATTTATTTTCATGTGTAATCTTGATGGAAGCTAATTCTATCCAAATTACACATGGCCTATGTAGCAATCAGTGTCGGGTCATTTCGGATGGTCCGTTCTCTAAAAAAAAATTGAAAAAATGTTGAGAATTATAAATATCGAGTAAGTACTTAAAGTAATACAAAAAAAAAAAAAAAAAATGATTGAGAAATGGAGAGTTAGACTCCACCGTAAAAGAAGGTTCCTTACTTTCTTTTATTTCACTAGAACAGTTTGAAGCCCATCAAAGAATGGACAACTCCATGCAAGTATTTTGACTGATTTGGCTTGGGTTTGACACGGTCGGACCATTTTCCACTAGTTGCAGTTCTTCAGAAGAGTTTAAGATTTATAGTTGATTTATATTTTTGGAGTCAAGTTTAAATTACTGGATGGAAAATTAGGCTTAGCTAGTTTAGATTATTTGGAAGGTAAGCTTAAATTATTTTACTAGGTTTATCTAGTTTAAATGATCAGGAGAAGCTTAAATTATTTTAGGCAAAATTAGGTGAGTTAATTGAGGTAGGAGAATTCTAATTTATAATTGTAGGACTCCTTAGGTTGAATTAACTTTGAGAGAGCTGCGTTAAACTAATATCAAGGAGTCGTAGTAGCTTCGGTTTAGGACCATCAAGTACGTGACTCTAATATCAGCTCGACTAGAAGACTTGTCTTGTGTATGATGACACTTTCCTAGTGGTCTCGTGTCATTTATGTTGATATGATGTGTTACGATGGTGTAGTATGTTACGATGATGTGATATGCTATGATGTTATGAATGATGAACGTATGAAAGCTTATGCATGCATATGATGACACTTTCCTAGTGGTCTCGTGTCATTTATGTTGATATGATGTGTTACGATGGTGTAGTATGTTATGATGATGTGATATGCTATGGTGTTATGAATGATGAACGTATGAAAGCTTATGCATGCATATTACCTTGGGTAATATGTGATACACGACAGTCAATGTACCTCATACGTTCGGCTACAACCAACAAGCCTGACCATACAGGCCTAGGAGGTGTGCAAGGCCGTCTAGTAGGCCCATGCTCGCACATGTGAGTCCATGCTCGCACATGTGAGTCCATGCTCGCACATGTGAGTTGTGTATAGAGAAGTACTATGCATCCAATTTGTCGGGAGAACTAGAGGTCACATAAGGCACCCTTGTGCTTTATAAATAAGTAGCATCGACGTATACTAATTTAGTATTTCATGGGCCTCAAAGTATCGAATTTATACATAAGTAGCATCGATTCTATATACACAACCCCACATATCTCAATGTTTTAATATTGGAGGATACCCCTAAGAGTAATGGAAATTAGGGAAAACCTCCGACTTTGTGGTTAAGGTCCCCACGCTCTAACCAACTGAGCTATTCCAGCTTCTTTATGACAACTTGTGCCTAGGATTTATATAACAATTTGACACCTAATTGCTCTGGCTTCCCCGGTGACATGGTTATATTACTTACTCCTTGTTTCTAAGAGTGAATACTATCCACACAAACTAATACGAGTTCTTCCAGGTAGTTCCTACATTGAGTAATCAAAAAGGAAGGTGTACCTTGTTGGTATAGGTAGTAACTTTCAATTCTTTTAAGTCTTTCATAACTATGGATTGAAATGACCATCAAGCTTGCATGGTGCACGACAACTATTGTACTTCCAGGTGTCCGGCTATAGCCAGAGGAGCTAGCCTGACTAGCAAGCCCAATGGATATGTGAGTCTGCCTGGTAGGCCCACGCTCGCATGTGTGTGTCGTGAAGTACTACACATCCAACTTGACTAGATTGAAGGCTACCTAAGAGAATACAGTTTAAATGATAGGTTTATTCATGTCGCATGTGTTTGCATTCCCTGACCACAATAGTGGGGTCACAGTATTTCTTAAAATACTCGAGTCTTGTGCTATTTTTATATTACAAGTAAAGGTAAGACACATATATGCGGTTGACGACCGCGTGGCGTTAAAGACCATGAAACCTGTGTTAGGGTAGTTTCATTTTTTTTTTTTTATAGATATTAGGTTAGTCTAGGACATCATTGTCAATCTTTTCTTTAGTTTTATTTTGCATTCAATATTTCTCCTTTTATGAAATTGTTTTAAATGAATATTTTCGCATAAATAGGTTATATCATGCATATGGTAGCGAGTTGGATAATGAAAGTCTCACATCGGCTAATTTAAAGAATGCTCATGGGTTTATAATCTAAGAATACTCTCTTCATTGGAATGAGGCATTTTGGGGAAGCTCAAAGCAAAGTCATGAGAGCTTATGCTCAAACTGGACAATATCATACTATTGTGGAGAGTCGTGTTTGTTCATGGTATCATAATCATGCCCTAAACTTAGTCGTGCCAATAAATTGGTATATCCTCAAATGTTCTTTAAAAGAAAAGGAGTCATAAGTGGAGGTGTACTTTGTTCGAGGGTTTATAATTTTTGGAATATTCATGGGTTTATAATAAAAAAATACTCTCTTCATTGGAACGAGCAAAACTATGAGAGTTTACTCAAAGTGGACAATATCATACACGAAAATCGTGTTCGTTCTAACATTAAGATTTTAACTTTTATTAAAAAAAAATGGTAAATATTTATTTATTTATTTTTGAAGAGTTTAAGAATGTTTATGTTTATTTTTTAGTTTGAAAATATTATTAATTTGAGGGTATTTTTGTTAAGAAGTAATTTTGTGGTCAAAGGGATAAGGGTAGGAGAAAAATGGTGGCCCCCTTTCATTAAAAGCTAAAGGCCCCATTGGAGTGAGTGGCCATGTTCCATTAAAAGCTTCATATGTTTTGAATACACAAAAAGCTCATTTTGATATGTTGCCATCAAACTCACACATGCCATCTCTCTCTTCCCCAAAACCCTATCTATTCAACATTTGTCCTTCCTCTCAACTTGTTGCCAAATTCATCACCTACCTCCAAAATATACCGAGTCGATATGAGCCCGTTTTATTTAGATGCTACTTTTTGCTAGCGAATCAGTTGAAGAGAGAAATGAATCACTTCTTATAAGCGTGTGAAAACCTACCTCTAGCAAACGCGTTTTAAAATCGTGAGGCTGACTGTGATATGTAACAAGCCAATACGGACATATTTGCTAGTAGTGGACTTGAATTGTCGCAAATGGTATCTGAGCCAGACATTGGGCAATTTGCCAACGAGGATGCTGGCCCCCAAGGGTAGTGAATTGTGAGATCTCACATCGGTTGGGGAGGAGAACGAAACATTCCTTATAAGAGTGTGGAAACATCTCCCTAGTAGATGAGTTTTAAGATCGTGAGACTAATGACGATATGTAACGGGCTAAAGCGAACAATATTCTCCAAAGCATTTCCTATAAGGGTGTGGAAACCTCTCTCTAGTCGATGCGTTTTAAAACTTTGAGGCTAACAACGATACGTAACAGGCCAAAACGGACAATATTTACTAGCAGTGGACTTGGATTGTTACAATTTTCAACTTCAATTCATACATGATCTAGCACTCAATGAGTAAGACATCTCTATTACATGATTTCAAGAGTCTGATATAGCTTGATCTCAGAATACTCCATAATTGTTGTGATATCTCACGTTGGTTCGGGAGGAGAACGAAACACCCTTTATAAGAGTGTGAAAACTTTTACCTAGCAAACGCGTTTTAAAGCCATGAGGGGAAGCACGAAAGGGAAAGCCCAAAGTGGACAATATCTGCTTGCGGTAGGCTTAGGCTGCTCTTCTCGATGTTTGTGTGTCAGTCTGCATTGGGTTTTGTCCGTCTCCTCTTAAACCTTTTTATTATGCCAAATTACACACAAAAACATATCATATTCTATGGTTAATATGGACAATATTTCAATAATTGTATAGAATTACTCACAAAAACATATCATATTCTATGGTTAATATGGACAATATTTCAATAATTGTATAGTTTGAAGGAATGAGATATGTAAATGTAGGTTAAATTAAGTAAAAACAAATATGACCCACATAAAATTGATTAAAAATTTGTATGATAAAAATGGAATTAATCCCAAGAAATTTGGTGGCACACAATTGGGTAATAATGAACAAAAGGGGCTTGTCATTTTCAGACACATGACTAACAGCTAGATGTTCTAATAGGTATCACAAAAAGGTGCTTGCTTTGAGTTTATAGGTAAAATGTAATAAAATTATGAGATTTAAGCATTAATGAGTTATTCAAATGATTGTTATGGACTAAACAATGATGAAAAGTGCCATCATTAGTGGCTAATGATTAGAGTCGAAATCTATTGATATTGATGCATCCTTATGATTTCTCATCGTATTGTACCATCTTTCATGATTTTTATGCTTATAAATATTATGAACGACTATTTCAGACAAACCTGAGTTTGCAAATTCAATATCGTTCGGAATTGTTATAATCTAAGCATACTTGATTTTGTGTCACCATCCGACTTTTATAAATCGTTTTTAAGCAATTTTATATCATCAAGATAACTCTCATTCGAATATAGTCTTGGTTGATTCATGTGTGTTTTCCTTTACTCGGGTGTATACTTGTGAGATTCCACATTGATTAGAGAGTGGAACAAAATGTTTCTTGTAATGGTGTGGAAACCTCTCTCTATTTGACACATTTTAAAATCGTGTGACTGATGACAATGCATAACCGGCTAAAGTGGACAATATTTGTTAGTAGTGGGCTTGGGTTGTTATCCCAAAATTTTTTCTGTTCTTGTCATCCCAAAACTTGTACTCGAACTCTCAAAACCATAGCCTATGAAGTAGCACTTCACACCCTCAACGTCAAGTTTGTCGCTTTTCTCTGGATCAACACGAACATACGCAGTACAACAAAAAATTCTCAAGTGAGAGTACTTGAGTTATTTTCCTGTCCATACTTCGTCGGACAAATTGAACTCCAAGGGTACTAACGACCCTCTATTGATCAAGTAGACTGTTCTATTTACAGCATAATCTCATAATGTCTCTGGCAATCCAGAATGAATCCTCACACTCTTTGTCCGCTCATTCAATGTTCTGTTCCTTCTTTTAGCAACACCATTTTGTCTTGCTTTACTGGGAATTGTCCTTGTTAATCTAATTCCCTCAACTGCACAAAATTTTTTGAATTCTGACTTGTCGTACTCCCCTCCATTGTCAGACCTCAGGCATTTGATCTTCAAGTCGGTCTGATTTTTCACTTTCACCTTTCCACTTCTTAAACGTGGCAAACACATCTGACTTATGTTTCAGGAAATAAATCCACACCTTCCTACTGAAATCATCGATAAAGGTGACAGAACTTTGATCCACCAAGTGATGGAACTCGAGATGGTCCCCAAACATTTGTATGGACCATTTCCAACTGCACTTTCTTCAATTCTCTAGTAGTCCTTGTGAAGTTAACTGGTTTCTGCTTGCTCATAACGCAGTTCTCACAACGACCCACATCAACAGATTTTAGACCTTTTAAAACTCCTTTCGCAGCCAGCATCTTCATTCCTTTTACGCTCATATGTCCAAGTCTATTGTGCCATAGACTTGAATTTGAAGCACTCTCAGCAACAACAACTATGTTCATATTGGGTTTTATGTCCTAAAACTCATAGTTTATAAACAAAGATATAGAATCAATAAAGTTTTTATTGATGTTTATTTAGTAAAGATTGTTATTGAATAATGTGAACTTTACGATCATTAATCTAAATCCAATAAACTAAGAAAACTCTGGCTATAGTATGATTACTTAAACTATATGTAGAGACATAAAAGTAGATCAAGTTCAAGTATATAGTCAAAATGATCTATAGTATAAGGATAAGGCTGAGTACCTTATTTTGAGGACACTATGAATGCGGCCCACTTTTGTATATGATATAAACAATGTGATCACTAAATTGTACATATGGAGACATGTGAGTGGGGGTGTCCTATGCAATGAGTATTACATAAGATCGGACCATGAAGAAAATCACTCTCTTTATAATGGCGTTTACTGTTGAAACTGATTTTCTTTACACTCGATGACCTAGGTAACTCGATCTTAATCCTGAGCTAACCATGAACTCCTGTTCATTCGGAATTATCCTTAGATTTGCATGGGTGAGAGTGCCTTGAGTTCGCCGACCTAGGTAACTCGATCTTAATCCTGAGCTAACCATGAACTCCTGTTCATTCGGAATTATCCTTAGATTTGCATGGGTGAGAGTGCCTTGAGTTTGCCGACTCAAAAAGAGCCTCCCATTTCAGGGGTAAGACTGGGTGAATAGCTGGGGACGGTGGTGCAAGATGAAATTCGCTCCTACCCACTTTTAGGATAAAAGAGAGGTAATTCCCTTAAGTACTAACTTCAAGTCTTGAACAAGGGGCCCCACCCACTCATTGGCCTGAGAGGGATTTGGTTTACTGGTTGGACCATAAACCAATTGTTCACAAGAGGATCAGTGGGACATAAGAAACAAGAAGTAACTTCAGGGGTAAAACGGCTAATTGATCCAGCTCTAGTTACGAACAACCTGAGAAGGATCAACTTACTAATCATGATTATATCAAATGGACAGAAATATATCTATAGTGAGGGGAGTGCAACTACTAGGCTATAGTGGAGTGTCCTAGTAGTTAACGAATGTTGGTTAACAAGGTTAATGAGTTTAACCAGTTAATCTTGGATCGTTGGAGCTCATGATCTATAGGTCCATTAGGTCCCTCTACTAGCTCATATCGGACTAAACCATAGAACAGTGTAACGAGTGAATTCGAAGTGTTCGAATTCAAATTAGGAAATATGCGCTACATATATACGATATATTTAACTGCATTTTTATTTTATTTACGAATTAAACAAAAAGAGAGAATTTGAGATATTTAAATAAGATTTAAATATCTTAATCAATTATGTGTCGGAATTGATTGAGATTGACATTTAAATTAATATTAAATATTAATTAAATAGTTTAATTAATCATTTAATTTTACTTTAATTTGAAATTACTTATTCAAATTAATTGTTGAATTAAAATGAAGAAAGTCAAAATGTTGACTTCATTTAATGGAAAAATCCATGTTTAGTGGAATTTTGAGGTGTCAAAATTTGGTTTAACCAAACATGCATGCTTGCCACATAATCCCAAACATTTGAGTGGAATTTTGAGTGTCAAAATTTGGTGATCTCAAATTTGCATGAACATGCAAACATGACTCTTTAAATAGAGTGATCATGGTGCATGGAAAGTCGACTTTGAGAAAATTCTCACAAGCTCTCGCTTCATATATATTAAATCTCTCCCAAGTTTAGTCACTCACCGGATTCCACAATCCCGTTCTAAGGCCGGAGGATAGTGGAGAAGACACTAGTGGTGGTTCGAAACCGGTTCGTGAGGAAAAAGGAATTTGAACTACAAAAGATTAGTATTCAAATTCATTAAGTTTTAATACTAATGAAGATGCTAGTTATTTACTATAATTGATGTTCTAAAAGTGCCTAAGATCCAAATTGCTTCCGCATGTGTTATATTAACACCATCAGTTCATACATCCTACAATGCTGTATAATGTTCCAGATTTTGTGCAACGTGCTACCACCATAGCACCCTTCATAGTCTTCCACGAACTCTTTCTTAATTTTGTTGCACAACCTGTGCTGTTCAACTAACCAATAGAGATCAGGTTCTTTTTTAGACCAAGAATATATTTGACAACTTCTAATGTCCACTGATTTTTTGTCAAAGTTTTTATGCTGACATCATATTTTCCTGTAATCTCCAAATCTTTGTTGTTGGCAAGATACACCTTTTCGAAATTTCTAGACTTGAAATTAAGAACAAACTCTTTATTTGGAGATGAATGAAAGTATGAACTTACACCCAAAATTTAGGGTTTAATTGGACTGTCCACGATGAGGACTAGAGCATCTCCAATATCTTCGACTAAATTTATAGAATCATCATCCCCAGATTTGTGATTTTGTTTCCTCTTTTGTCTTGTACAATCTGTCCAAAAGTGATCTTTTTCTCTACAATTCCAACACGTTACTTTAGGTCTATTTGGAAATTTTCTCGATTCTTTGATTTTGATTGCCCTTTGTTTGGGCCATTCGGTTTATTTCTTTCCCGTTAGTCAACACTGAAAGCACTACCAGATAAATTCTCAATTTCTCGTTTTCAAAACCTTTCGCTGAGAACTACATCTCGAATTTCATCAAACTTCAGTTTATCAGATTCTCGGAAACTGCTGATTATAGCAACAACAGTATCCCACGACTCGGGTAAAGATGACATCAAAATCAATGCTTTAATTTCATTCTCAAAATTAATTTTCACCAAACTCAGTTGACTTAGGATCTCATTGAATTCATTTATATGATCAACAACAGATCTGTCTTCTCCTTGATGATGTTGAACGCCACGTTCATGGATAGCGTCAACTGGATTAGCCCTAAGGCTTGTCAATCCTTGAACTTCCACTAGTCCGTGGTCATGGTATCTGGCATCACCCCCAACAGGGGTTCATGAATATCTTTATACAACAGATAATCTTCAATCTGCATCTTCCAGAAACCGAAATCGGATCCATTTAACTTCTCAATTCCAATCTTTAAACTTTTCATCTTCACAAAACGTGATGAATTTTTGCCTAGTTCTGATACCAGTTGTTAGGATTGCACAACAACACACATACTCATCTAGATGAACACAAAGAACTGGATAAAGAAAATACAAAGAGAATATTGGCTAAAGGTTTTATATTGATGAGTATGTACAATAAAAGAATACAGAAATACATTTTCAGAGCTCTGCATAAAGGATATATATATGGTTTAGTTTATTATATATAGATTTATCATATATAACCACCTACTATATATAACTCTATGATATGGATATAGGTTTTTACTAAACATAGCTATTTATTATTTATAACAATTTACTATATGTCATTTACTCTATATATAACCATTGACTAAGCTATAAATAAACATCAGGCTACATAACCTAACAATCACATAATTTCTCGTGTCGTCTGATATCGTGAGTACTAGCACTGACACTAACCTGTCCTTCTAATCTTTGAAGCTTACCTTGCAAGCCTTGGTCCATATGAATGAACACAACAGGGGTGATAGGAAGTCCAAATGACATGACAACAAACGCATAGTGGCCGTATCTCTTTCTGAAAGTTGTCTTTGGCACATTCTCTTCTTGCCATTCTCTTCTTTAATCTTGATATGATGATAACCTAACTATAGGTCTATCTTGAAGAACACCATTGATTCTCTAAGTTGATCAAAGAATTCCTCTATGCGTGGATGGGGATACTTGTCTTTATTGTCCTCTTATTTAACTCCCTATAATCGATGCATAAATGCACCAGTCCATCCTTCTTTTTTATGAACATCACTGGTGCTCCCCTCCAAGATATACTGGGACGGATAAAGTCTTTATCCAACAATTCTTGTAGCTATGCCTTGAGTTTCTTTAGTTATGCTAGTGTCATGTGTCATGGTTGTACTTTCTCAACCATGTGGCGTCGTAATCTTGACACGCTCACGACAAGCCTTGTGGGAAGCTCAAGCCCCATATTCATTTTTTACCCGACTTTGTGGCTTCCTTGAACCTTAAGCGAGGTTTTCCTTCGCCAACCGAACATCACTTTTGCAGAATCCAAGCTTGTTCGACCACACACGCTACCTGTGCATGCATGTTCAATCTTCTGCGACACAACCGTCGTGCCTCTACACCAAGCCAAGTCATTTAGCTCGACATTACCTCTACTCGGGGCCAAGGTCTCTCAATGTAACACCATTTCCCATCATCTCATCTTGGTTCACAATTAACATGGCCCTCATGCTTTGATGCCATCCCAAGTCACGGGATGTCGTTGACCATAACAGCTCACTCGGTCATGCCATCGAGAATGCGCCCACACGTCATTCATAATCTCGAGACATCCTGAAAATCCATCCATTCAGGTTCAGTCGAGGCATTGGCCTTCTTGTGTCCATGCTAAACCCTTTATGGAATACGTACCAAATAGTAGAAGCAAAATCCAACCAACGACACTTGGGCTAGGGTGCAATACCAGGACACTCGTGCTGCCTAGTATTGTCTTTGAAAAATTCATTTCAAAGGAAGTCGCCCAAGACACTCGTCCTAAAACACTCACCCTCACTGTGACACACATGTCATATGGTAGCTCGTTTAGGCCACAGGGCTCAGAGGTGGTGGAGAGCTGACACCCCCTTATAATACAATTTTGCATCATGTAGACAAGTACTAAAACTAATGCTTTGTACTTGTGGGGTCTCATGTATGTATATAATTCATATACGCGTGAAGAACGATATATTTTTGTTCTCCTCTTTCTATTACTCATTGAGGTCCCTATTTTAGTATAGGGTTGGTGTATATGAAAGTGATACCCCATATGTACGAAAGTAATGCACACCCAACAAGACCTAAAGATTAAAGATTATGAACGACATGGTGGGTTTCCTATGTACAAAAGTTGTGCAAACATAAAAGAAGTGTAAGCCCAAACCATTATTTTAGGTCCTCGTAGGAATGAATGTCATGATTCTATCTTCTCATGTATCAACATTTTCAAACTCCAACATATGGGTCACTTACTAGACATTAGTAATACTCAACCATTTCCGAGCATAAACATCTTACGCGATTGCGGTGGTTGCCACACAAGCCATGGGTAGTCATGTTAGAGTTAATTTTCACACTAGTTTCTCCTTTGTATTTGAACTAACTTTGAGATTTATACTTTCAAACGTGAATTTTAGGATTTTTATATGGATAATCTTGTATCGAAACAATAAATTGTCTCGATATCATCATTTACAAAACAATAATTACCTCTCGCACAATTCAACGTTCGATAGTTTTTTTCTTTCTCGAACTAAATGATATTATTTATACATAAAAGTGAGATACAAGTGTATGGTGGGATGAGAGGTTTAGGGTTTGGTGGGCAAGAAATTGGAGACATAAAGGGGGCAATATGATTAAAAGGTAGGAGAGAGAGAGGGGGGAGCCCTATCAAAATGAGCAAAAGAAAGTCCAAAAAACACATCCATACAATGAGTTGAAGCCAAGTTTTTATGGGGTTTGAAAGAAAGGAACTCTTTCCTCCTCCTTTTGCCTTTCTTTTCTTTCTTTTCACATCTCCCATATGTCTTGTGATGAACAAAAAGGTAAGGCCCTCCCTTATTATGTCATTGTTCCAATGGCCTTCCAAAAGAGACAAATGCAACATATAAATCTAGGGAGAGAGCTTAACTTTTTGAATAGGGATCTTCTTATCTATTTTCATCGTAATCTTAAGCCTATCGTGAACAAATATTATCCATTTTAGCTCGTTACCTGTCGCTGTCAATCTCACGATTTTAAAACGTGTTTGCTAGTGAGAGGTTTTCATATCCTTATAAAGAATGTTTCGTTTCCCCTCCAACCCAAGTAAGATCTCACAAAAATAACCCAATTTTGTATTTATCTCGAAAATACCTTTTAAACTTTTAACAAAACGTTTTAACAATACATTTTTCATTTGTTTTCGGATAGAAACTGTTAATATTTTGATTCAGAAATACCCTTGGACTTTCAATAATGTTCCAAAAATACCCTTCACTTTAAAATGTTTCATCAATATTCTTTAAAGTTAAAAAATCCTCCGATTATTAGTATCATATTTAAAAAATACCTATGAAATTTTGAAAATAACTTTACACCCTTAACCCTCGTAAAAAAAAGTTCAAACCTCATAGATTATTTTCAAACTTTTTTAAAAAAACTCTAAAAAATTTTAGGAAATTAATGTTACTTTTGAAAGTTCATGAGTATTTTTTAAACGTAGTTCTAACGATTCGGTTTAAATAAAAGTATTTTTGGACTTTATAAAAAAGTTTAAAGATTACTAATCAAATGTTAAAAATGTTTTTTTTAAACAAAATATTAATAATTTTGGATGCTTTTTTTAAATTTTAAAACTCAATAATATTTTTTTTAAATAAAATACAAAAATAAGATAATTTTTATTAATATATAAAATATTGGTGTTATAAATGAGAAACTTTTATGAGTTGTAACAGAATATTTATTGCTATCCACAAAAAATGATAATAATAAAATAATAGTAATAATAATATATAATAATAAAAAATAAATTAAAAAATAATAATAATGAAAGGTCCACACACAATTGCCCCATTTCTTAAGTCAAAGCAAAAAATAAAATACTCCATTTTTATCTTTCTTTCTACCTATGTTCTTCATCATGTCTCTATGTCTTAAATAATGCCTCACTTATTTTCTTCTCGTTCTCAAAAATAATACCTTTTTAACCCACTCGTTCAAATCTGATAGGGTGGAGGTGGGAACGAACAATTCATTATCAAGTGTGGAAATCTCTTTCTAGTAGACGTATTTTAAAATCGTGAGGGTGACTGTGATATGTAATGAGTCAAAGTGAATGATATCTGTTAGCAATGGGGTCAATATTTGCTAGCGACGAGCGTGTGAAAAACTACCTCTCCTTAATAGATATGTTTTAAAAACATGAGCTTGATGACGATACGTAACGGACGAAAACGGACAATATGTACTAGCAGTGGGGAGGTATGGAAACCTCGAACTAAAGAAAATAATATTTGCTAGCGGTGGAGTGTCGAAACCTACCTTTGTCTAGTAGATATATTTTAAAATTGTGAAATTGACGACGATATGTAACGGGCAAAAACGGACAATATGTGCTAGCGGTGGGGAGGTATGGAAATCTCGAGTCAAAGAAAACAATATATGCTTGCGGCGTGGTGTGGAAACCTACCTTTCTCTAGTAGATACATTTTAAAACTATGAGACTGACGACGATACATAACGGGCAAAAACGGACAATATGTGCTAGCGGTAGGGAGGTATGAAAACCTCGAGTCAAAGAAAACAATATCTGCTAGCGGCGGGGTGTGGAAACCTACCTTTCTCTAGTAGATACATTTTAAAACTGTGAGACTGACGACAATACGTAACTAGTAAAAACTGACAATATGTGCTAGCAGTGAGGAGGTATGGAAACCTTGAGCTAAAGAAAATAATATCTGCTAGCGGCGGAGTGTAGAAACCTACCCTTCTCTAGTAGATATATTTTAAAACTGTGAAACTGACGACGATACGTAACGGACAGAAACGGACAATATGTGCTAGTGGTAGGGAGGTATGGAAACCTCCAGCTAAAGAAAACAATATTTGCTAGCGGCGGGGTGTGGAAACCTACCTTTCTCTAATAGATACATTTTAAAACTGTGAGACTGACGACAATATGTAACGGGTCAAAAAAGAATGGTACTTAAAAGAACGGCTTCAATGGCAGGAGTGAGAAGGAAGATTCCTTAAGAGAAATGGTGTAGGGCCAATGATCCTACAAATATTTATAATGTGTTATCCTAAGGGTCCATTTCCATGCCTACATGTGATGCTCCCTCTACCCTTCATCCCTTCTCTCTCCTCTCTCATTATTTACTTTCTACCCTCTCTCGACACCGTAAACCGACTCATTCAATACCTATTATCCTGTCTCTTTCTTGTTCGGTGACCTCAACGGTTAACATATCAATACCTTTACATCTTACATACTTGAGATTAGAATCAATCGAGATAATAACGTTATTTTTCAAGTACGTATCTTACTGACCTGAAATGTTCAACAAATTTATTATTCGAAAAGCTTCAAAACTCATTCAGTTTGTGACACGGTCAAGATATCAATGACTTGACATTTTACTACCCGAATATTTGTGACGTTTTTTTTTAGGTACATCCCCAATTATTTATTTATACTTTTTGCCACCACCTTTCACAATTTTGATAGTTTTTTAATTAACTAAACATTAGGGGTTTGCATGCAAGGTGTCATATCTTTTAATTTATTTTTAATGAAATAATAAATACAATATTTTTCATTATTATTTTTCTCTATAAACTTTCATATAACATTAATTATGGTAATTGGCTTCATTAAATAATAGCCATAATAATATTAATATTATAAAAGTAATAATATTTATTTTCATTTTTTTTATTATTAATAATATGTAAATATTTTTTTTTTTACATTTAATTCATTTTTTTTAATTGAAAAGAGTTATGAGATTATTAATTATAAAATGACCCCTCAAATTATACATATTTCATTAATATTTATTTTTTCACATTTAAGTCATTTTTGTCCACTTATTTTTAAAAATTTCAATTTTATTTTTATTAATTTCAATGGTCCCTACCATTTATCAATGTTATGAAATTGCTGGCCACCTCACCATCAAATTCATTTTTATTTTTATTTCATAATTAATTTTTTTTTTTAAATAAATTTACACAAATATTAAAAAAAAAATTATAAGGGTCAACTTTAGCCTCATATATATATATATATATATATATATATAATATTATTGACAATTTTTTAAAAAAATTACTTGAACTTTATTAAATTTTTTAGGCCAAAAAAAATAAATAAATTATTAAAATGGAAAAACATATAACTCTCGCCGAACTCTATTCTACAATTTCTCAATCACCCCCCCCCCCCCCCCCCCCCCNCCCCCCCCCCCATTGTGAGTGTGTGTATGAACAACAAAAACCCGACAACCCGTCTCGGCTCGACCCTTACTCGAGTTTTCCTAAAACCACAGTATGTTTTGTCTTCACTCACTCAGCAGTACTCACCGAAGTTGGTTTGCTAGCCACAATCTCATAGTTCCCACCACCCTCGTCCTCTTCCTCTTCCTCTTCATCATCATCATCTTTATCGTCGCGATCCATCGGTTCGCTTTCCATCTCTTCGTTGCCCGAGTCTGGTCGGGTGATCTCTTGCTGCGGTGGCCATTGTTGTTCGGGCTGAACCATCAACGGAATCATCGTCGAAGAACCGATGTTTTCGAGCTCGAGCTTCCTGTTGTTGTTGTTGTTGTTGTTTCCGCCGCCCTTTTCCCTATACAATGCATCGAGCTGGTGAAAATAAGGGCATGTCTTGGAATCCTCTGGCCTTGTTTTTCTTGTTTCCTTCACTTTCTTGAAGTATTTGTTTATGTTTTCCCATTTCTCTTTGCATCTCTTTGCATTTCTATTGTAACCTATTTTCTTCATGGCTGATGATATCTCTTCCCATAATGGCCCTTTTGGTACATTCTCTTGATATTTGGCTTCAAGATTTGTTCTTAATTTGATCAATGCTTCTACTTCCACTTTTGGCCATCTTGATGAGCTTGAAGCTGGACTCATAGTGTAATTCTCCCCACCATTATGATCCATTTTCATAATCTCCATTTTTTGTGGAAGAACTACTTGCAATGTCGATGAAGGTGGCGGTGGTGGTGGCGGTTGTACGACCGGTGTCGGATTTGACATGGGTATTGGTTGTTGTTGTGGTGGAGGCGGTGGCGGTGGCGTTCGTGACAAATTGTTGTTGTTGTTGCTGTTGTTGTTTTGGGATTCGGTTATTTTTTGGAGGAAGGAAGTAATGGCGGCGTCTTTAGCAGCCGCCATTGATCTTTCATGAGCTAAAATCTCTCTTTCTCTATTGATTTTAGCCATTTCTTGAATTCTCCAAGCTTCTTCTCTAACAATTCTCTCTTGTTCCCTTTTCTCAATAGCTTCCAAGAATCTCTTTTGCATTTCCACTTGTTTTTGAATCACTTCCTTCATTAATTTCTCAAAAAACTCCTTCCATTTCCTCTTCTTCGTCCTCCTCCTCGGTGTCTCGGATGATGTCGATGAATCATCGACATCATCTGACGTCGAATTCGAGATGAGATCCGCTTCAAGAAACCCAACGGGGACGGATGAGGTGGTAAGGTTATTGAACGGAGCGGGACGAGGAGGAGATGGGAGGTGAATTGTGGGATTTGGTTGAGAGAAGGATATGTTCATCAAGTGGGGTAGGGTGGTGGTGGATNGAACAGTGGGAATGACGGTGGTTGACGGCGGCGGCGGCGGCGGCGGTGGATTGAAATTAAAAGGTGGGTGATTCTCAAGAGCTTCTAATTGTTCAAAAAATTTGTAAGTTTTGCTATCTGGTTTCCCACTACGAACTTCTCTTGTTCTTTTATGGTATTTGTAAACATTCTCAAATTTCTCTTTGCATTTCTTTGCACTTCGATGATATCCAAGCTCCCCTAATTTCCTGATTAAAAATCCAAAAAAAAAAAAAAAAAAACCCACAAGAGATAAAAATCAAAACTTTCATACAAAAAAAGGAAAAAAACATCAAATTGCATGTCGAAAAGCAATGATTGAGCTAAAAAAACGAAGAAATTAATGATATTTTCTTGTGAAAATTACAATTTTTTCTCAATTTTTAAGAAAATCTCCTTGAATTTCAGTGCCACTGAATTGGGTTTCCAGTTTAATTAAAGATTCCCAAGAACAAAAAAAAAAAAAAAAAAAAAAAAAAAAACACACAGATGAACTGACAACGATTGAACTGCCGACAGTGAAACCCAGATCTTGGAAGAGAATTAAAATCGAAAATTTTCAAAAAATAAAAATAAAAATTGAAGCTTTTTTTTTTTTTTTTTTTAATTTTTAAATTTTGATTTGGTACCTGGAAACTTGTTCCCACAAAGGGCCTTTAACGCTTGCATCTCGAAAAGCCACGTCCATATCGGAGCGAATTTTCAGGAGNGCTAAGGTTTCTTGTCTCGGCCACCGGTTTCCGCCGAAGCTCCGGTCACCGTCGTCTCCTCCTCCGCTTCTCCGTCTCTCCTCTTCACCAGAATTGTTATTAATCTCCTCCGCCGCCGCTACACCCCCGCCGTCACCCATGTCTCCGATTACCTCATCATGGCAATGATTCGTCTCCGGTACGGCGGCGCCACCGCCCAAGACGGAAGTAGTGGAGTCACCAAGCATAGAGAGAATAATAACAAGGCTAATTGGGAGGACGCTCCTCCTTACCAAATTACAGCACAAAACAAACCAAGGACCAAAAATAAATTAAAATAAATACACACAACAAATATTTTTTTTTTAAATTCAAAAAAAAAAAAAAAAAAAAAAGAAAGGGTTTTCTGGGAATATAATTAAAAATTTTATTTTTTATTTATTTCTTTCTTTTAGCTGGTGGAATCTTTATTCTTTAATGGGTTATTTTTTAAAAAATAANTATAATAAAAACCTGCCACCTGGGGTTTCTCTATTTTATTTTATTTATTTATTTATTTATATTTTTTTTTTTTTTTGGGTTCTCTCAGTAATAATAAAAAGTGGCACAGAAAGTTATATAGAAATGGAAAATAATTTTAAAAAATAGAGAAAAAAAGGGGTTTTTAATTTAATTTAGTAAAAATATTATAAATATTACAGAGATTTTTGAACAGCTTGCACATACAGACAATAATGATAATAAGTTGGTTTTTGTCTGTCCAGCTAGATTTAGCTAAAAGCCGGCCCATATAACCTCACTTTTATTTATTTATTTATTTTTTAATAAAATAAAATAAAATAAAATAAAATAATTTGTTTATCTTTATTTAAATAATTACAATTAATGAGAATTAATGCTCTGGAAATAAATAATTTAATTTTTTTAGGAAAAAAAATGGAGGGTTTCTTTTTTGGCAAGTTGGATGTGAAATGACAAAACTACCCCTCACATGGATCCCATTGACCTTTAATCATTGAGAGGCTAATTTATTAAAAGAGTATTATTTTATTTTTAGATCGGCAGATTAGTGATCTGTGACTGTCTGAGTAATTTCAGTATTTTTATACTTTAGGGTAATATTTTCATTGACCAAAATGCCCTCGGTCGAGTTTTGAATTTACTTTCATATTTTTTAATTATTTAATTAGAAAAAAAAAAAAATACTCGCTTGCTTTCAGTTTTCAACTTGTTGGGTGTGGGGCTGTGGTTCTCTACATCCGGGCCTACGGAGGGGCCTACTCTGATTGGGACAAATGGTAGTTTGACAAGATTTTGATTTCTTTCTATAATTCCTATTATTTTATGAAATAATATAATTAATTTTATTTTTTATTTTTTACACAAATAATTAATTGTGGGATCCACGGTGGATTTAAGCTAGTTAGATGCATGTCAATGTTTTTAGGCCAAGCCATTTATGAGTAGAAGAAGTAAATGGGTGGCCATTTTTGTTACTAGACTCGGTTAGGTCACGCTAGGTTATTCTCGTTATATAATCGGTCGGTAAAAACATGTGTGAGTCTTTGGATAGCGAGGTTATTTTCAGCACGTGTAACCCTTCATAGAAAATAAGTAATTTTTTATTTGTTAGGTCATTTTCGTTACAATGAACTCGAGAGAACTGTTCATGTAATACAAAAGTATGATTTGTCTGATGTCTTTTTTTTTTATTATTTTTTTTTTTTTTTTATGTTTGTTTTGTATGGCGTGATAAGAACAAATGGATAGCACCAGTACATCATGTTTGGTTGAGAGTGTAAATGTGAGATATCGCGTAGGTTGGAGATGAGAATGAAACCTTCTTTATAAGGGTATGAAAATCTCTCTCTAGCATACACGTTTTAAAATCTTGAGGGGAATTTCGGAAGAGAAGCACAAAAAAGACAAGATATGCTAGCGATGGGCTTAAGATGTTATAACTGGTATCAGAGCCAAACATCGGGCAATGTGTCATCGAGGAGGTTGAGCCTAGAAAGAGAGTGGACATTAATTGGTGTGTCAGCGGGTAGATTGTGAGATCCTACTATGTGGAAACATCTCCCTTCCGTACCAGACGGTTTTTAAAACCTTGATGAAAAATGCAGAAAGAAAAACTTAAACATGACAATATAGTGGGCTTGGACGGTTATTTTGATCCAAATTTTTAAAAACTATATAATTTATTTTTTAAAAATAATAATAAATAAAAGTAAAATATATATTAAATATCTAAAAATAAATGCAAATACACTAAAATTTAACTCTTTTTTTTTTTAATGTTATTTAACAAATGAGTGTATAAATGACGTGTAGCCCTACAATTTTAGGGTATGACAAGTATATATAAATTTTGTCTTTCTTTTTAAAAAAAAAAAATAATTAATTTGTTAATTACAATTTTGTCCCTCTCAAATAAATGTAGTTTTAATTTGAAAATGACTATAGCTATAAAGTGATAAGGTTGTTGAAAAATATTAAGCCAATTTGTCAATTTTATTATTTTTAGAGTTTTTATATTAATTTATAGTTTTTTTTTTTAATATAAAGTTTTAGAGAAAGTATTTTATTCTGGATCTTATCTCTATTCTAATAATAATAATAATAATAATAATAATAATAATAATAATAGTCTATTTACTAATAAATATATCAACCTATTTTTATGATTGATGTAACTATTAAAAAAAGACATTTAAATTTAATACGGAAATTAAAATAAATATTTTACTTATTCACGTATTTGAAGAGTTATAATTTTAATTATTTTAAATGACAATTTAATTTTTTTTTCTTTCCTTTTAAATATGCATTATTAAATTATTTTAATTATCATTACTTTATTTTCTTTAAAAAAAATAAAATTTAGTCCAACTTCGAGAAAATTTTAATTTAAAAAAAAATAACTAAAAGATGTTGACTTTGATTTTTTTTTTTTTTTTAAATAGTAAGTTATAAAATAAAGAAATAGAGTAATAAATAAGTTTAATTTATTTATTAAAAAAATCTAGAATTTCAACCATATATGTTTGGGTTGAAGAGATTTCGATTTTGTTCCATATTAAAAATTATTAAATTAACCAAGAATTTTTATTTTCGAAAAAAAAATTAAAATGTGAATAGAGTTGACTTGCATTATATGTTTATGTCATGATTTAAAGTTATGAGAATTTCATGTATTTTTGTATGTCACGTGCATTGGAATACTTCTTTCTAATGATGAGTATAGATGCGTATATTACGATATCTATGTACGTCGTGATATTATGTGGGCTCCTTCCTTCGTGGCTTCAGTAGCATGAGTGTATCCCAACTGAAGGGCAAGCCCATGGGTTACGTATATGCGTGCCTGGTGGATCCATGTGTACGTATGTAGGTTATGTGTAGAGAAGTGTTACACATCCAATTTTTGCTCAAATTGGAAACAGAGTTTTTATGAAAAAATAGGTCCCACCATGATTACTTGTATATGCATTTTTTGATCCCAACAGTGTAGTTACTTACTTGACTATTTCTTAAAATAGTCTGGTCATATGTTATTCTTATTTTTTCAGGTAAAAATAAGACACATTTTGTATAGATGACAATGTCACAGTGGAGGCCAAGGGATCAAAGCTAGGATAGTTGCATTTATATTTAAATTGTAGCCCTTGGATGAGACAAGGGCGTGTTTGTTACTTTGACTCTTTTATGCTTTTGTTTTGGCTATTTTCTTGATGGTTACTTTTTATTTAAAATAGATTTTGCAAACGTTTAAGTCTATGACATTGTTTACAAAATATTTTTAATGAATTTTACACGCATATTAGACGTGTCATGCATGCAATGACGACCTTGTTTTTACTAGAAACAATAGAAATGTTACTGTTAATATGAGAGCTCTAGTGTTGAGGATTGTTGGGAGGGAATCCCACGTGGCTAATTTAAGGAATGATTATGAGTTTATAAGTAAAAAATACATCTACATTGGTATGAGGTCTTTTGGGGAAGCCCAAAGAAAAGTCATGAGAGGTTATGCTCAAAGTGGATAATACCATACCACTGTGGAGGGTCGTGATTTCTAACATGGAGGCTACTATGGATATCGAGAGTGGTAGTGTCAAAGGAAAATTTTGTCACTATGAAGTATGTAACTATGGGCTTACTGATTGCTCGTGAAATGTATACAGTAAAATGTTTGGTATAACTCTCCAAAGCTAGCACCATGAAAGTTCAAGCATTCTATACCCAAACAAATTTGTAATTTTCATGAGTGTCTTTAATGAAAGTTGAATTTCGGAAGTAACGTGAAAGTTTTAAAGGTGTCACAACGATAATTAAAGTTTTTCAGGCTTGTGTGGAGGTGGATTGTGGTACGAGATGTCCAAAATATGACTTAAAGTTATGAAACCCAGTATCGAGATTTAGCACAGTGGGAGATACATGGTGATGAGAGTGTAGAAATAGTTTCCAAGTCAACTAGTTATTGTACCTTCGATAATTTCTTCAAACTACTACGTAAATATGTTTCAACAGAATAGTATGATCAATTTTAATCAAGTTGGTGAATGTCAGACCACCTCTAAAAAGAACCAACCATGATATTTTGCTAATTTGACCCTCTTTCAGACCGATTCTCTTAAAAAAAAAAAAATACTTTAAGGGTTTTACGCAAGAAAATTGGGAGAAATTTGGATATTGAAAGCTTGAGAACTGAAGATCCAAACGACAACAAGCACGTAAGTAGCCAATCTATATTTTTCTCGATTTTTACTGGTAACGAATTGCTTGAAAATCTCAATAAACCATAACTTAAATTTTGCTTAAGAAACGAAAGTTAAAGACCTAAACTGAACAATTTGCTCAAGTAACCCACTAAATGGACTTCGCTGCTTATAAAACTTAATTAGAAGGCTTGATATAAGATTATAAGGTTATGCATAAAACATGGTGCTTATTGGATTATTTTAAGGGGTTAAACCAACGATAGGTGTAAAATGACCAAAATGCCCATATAGGTACGTTCCTCTATTTTGTGACCCAAGTGATCTCTCGATGGCATGCAATTTTAAATGTTTTAAAGGAATTATACAAGATCTCACGGTGATTAGAGCATGTTTGGAGTATGAACTAAGAGAAAAATGACGAAACTACCCTTAAAGACCCTTTATAAGAAATCAAGGTTTTTATGAATATCAAACGACAAGATACTTATGAAAGATTTATGCATGTGAAAAAATGTATATGACTTATATGGATTAGGGCTTACCTGTTAAAACATTTTCCTTGGTTGTGCCTTAAGACTTAACCAATGACTCTTAAAGTTATAATACAAGATACCCTAAAAACTTCTCGATGTGCAATGCAACGTGATCCTATGACACAGACTACTTCGAAAGAACCCCATGAAGCTAGCTTGACCTTTGGACATAGCTACAAATATCAGGGGTTCATGACACCAGGGACGTAGCTCTGAACTTTATGGGGAGTATGACACTAGGGGTTTCATTGACCTCTGGACGTAGCTACAAACAACTAGCTTGACTAGAGAGAGTCCAGGGAGTGTGCGAGCCGCTTGGAGATTCGCCCTCGCACGTATGGGTCGTGTGTAGGTAAGTACTACACATTTATAGTAGTCCAGACTGGAGGTCATCGCTAGTATGAGATGCGAAAGAGATAAGTCCCTAGAGTATATTTGCATGTGATTGCATTTAGCATGACCCCTATAGTGTGGTCACTTACTGAGTATTCTTCGAAATATTCAAGTCACGTGTCACATCATTTTTCAAGTAAAGGTAAGGCACCCATGTATGGATGACAGTGGCATAGCGAGCAGAGATTGTGGCACGTACATAGCGAGCAGAGATTGTTTTCAACATTTATACCAAAGATGAGGTTTGCTTTTAAATTCAAAACCTAAACCAAAAACAATAATAATGTAGATTTCTTAAAATATTTTTGAAAATAAGGAAATACATAACCGTTAGGTTGAGTTATTGAAATCTTTTGGACTAACTCATAATGTTAGGTTGGTTGAAATAGTGACTCGAGTAACTTGAATTGAGTTCATAACCATTAGGTTGTCGGGTTTTTTTTTTTATTATTTTTAAAAAAATTTACTTATTCAGGATATATATTACATCAATAACTAAAATTTTTAAAAAACTCAAATATCAAACATCTGCAAATCACAACTCATAACTAACATTAGTTATAAACGTCAAATATTCTTAAGCTTCATAATAATATTAAAAGTAGGGTTGGACTGTAACCTTATTTTCAGGTTGGTCAGATTGACTCGACCAAAAAAAGTGTCAACTTGCAAACTGAACCGAGTTTTTGATTTTTTAAAATTCAACCCAAATCGAAAAAAAAAAATCTAACCTAACCTAATCTTTGTGGTTCTGGTTGAGTAGTCTGAGTTAGTTGGATTCTCGAGTCATTTCAACCCTGTGAAATGATATAATATGTGAATATTTTGGAAGACCCATTGGTATAAAAAAAAAAATAATAATAATAAACTTATGACAATCTAATGAAATAGACAATGGAGTTATGGAAATTCAACATCTCATATGATGTTATGACACAATCCATGGCCCTGACTTCGAGAAAAGATACCAAAGTTAAAACGAAGCTAAGTCATCTAAAACTCGACTCTATTGTTGGATCAACTTTGACTTCGAGCATGAGTACTACCAGAGAGCTTATTGGCATCGTCTACTGCTTTTTCTTACGTGAGACACAAGACTTTGTGTCCATCATTGTTACAGGTGATGAAACAGACTCTAACCCTAAATTTGTACTGTCTCAATAACTCTTCCTTAGTCGGTGCAAACTGACATCTCTAATAATGTGCCTAAAGGGCGATCTTATTGTTGCTTCTTCTCCTGGACTTGTCCAGACCCACCTCTGCTCTAGTGTGACTTTTGTGGGGTCTAGGGCATCTTATCTAATGTTGATCGGTAATTGAGCATCTCAATCAGTTGTAGTATAGACTAGCGAAAAATTGGTGGATAGAGCACCTGTAACCTTAGGTCTCATTCTCATGATGAAATGTTTTGACTTTTTTGTGACCATCATCTCGAGAGAAAAACGAGACAAACATGTGAACTCCCTGTTGGAGATGCATAAACTCCAAGTACTTTCTATACTCTGCAACTAGCTTAAAATACTTATGGAGGAATTTTGTCTTGAACTGAGCCCACGTCATCAGGATATTATCCTCCCAAGCGATTTTGAGGCAGAGTGTAATCACAATCATGTGTCTCTCCATGAATGTGACAAACCTAATTTGATAATCGTCGGGGCAGTTCATATGTTGAAATATCTTCTCAACGCTAAAAAACTACCGTTCAACTATTACTAGATCTTTAGATGCCCCATCAATGGTCGGAGGGTTCTACCTCTTGAAGTCTCTAAAGTATCACTCTAGGTTACATGTCAAACACAATTGTTGTTTGTATGAGAGATTGTTAGGCTCCAAAGACCTTTAGATTTTCACTTACCGGTTGTTCTTGGAGAGGAGCCCGAGACACTAGATTCGAGTTTATATTGATAGGTGTCTCCTCACCTTCCTCAACAATCGGGTCTAATTGAGCCTTCGTATGCCTACCTCATTGACCTGTCTTCCCCGTCCTCTTCCTCGTAGAGGGATAATTACAACATTACTTGTTTGTAGTTTACAATATTTATGAATTCTTAATTTTCAAATTTTTTCATAAGGCATGCACGTGTCTCTGTTTAAACTAAGTAAGAAACTCTAAAATTGGCCTCTAGTACCAATATAATAACTCGACTTTTTGCACATGTAACTTATCGTTACTTTCTATATTTTAGAACATGTAAAACATGCTCGGAGTACCCTTTAAATCAACCTAGAAAGGACATACATGTAAATCAAATCAACCAATAATAAAACTTTTATTCACAAAACATAATCTCTCAAATATCAAACATTCACAAATCATAATACAAGACTAACAATCCACCTCCCCCTTCGGGGTTCAGCGTTATTGCTGGCACACTGCCTGGTGTTTGGCTCTGATACCATTTATAACAACTCAAACCCACTACTAGCAGATACTTTCTTCTTTGGGTTTTCCGTTTTAGGTTTTTCCTCAAGATTTTTAAAACGCGTCTACTAGAGAGAGCTTTTCATACCCTTAGAAAGAATGTTTTGTTCTCTTCTCCAACTGATGTGGAATCTCAAAATCAACCTCCTTTCGGGTCCCAGCGTCTTCGTTAGCACACCGTCTAGTGTCCACCCTTGAAGAATACATATATAGATAGATAGCTCAAGACGGCTTGGTTGAATCTCCTTGAGGAATCAGGTTGCTTTGATTCTACCTTTAAGCTTTCTACCTAGAATCACTGAATAATTCACCCAGGAGAACAACGTAGGCCAAGATTCTTATCACCTCTACAACCCAAGATTCTTATGACCTTATCTGCTTCTACTAGAGGCTCTTGTTCTTCCATCTTATCCAAATCTTCAAAGCACAAAGTTTCCTTTCATGTTTGACCAAATGAAATCTCTATTGATAGAAGCAATGGTTAATGATAAAGAAGTTGTTCGAAGTAACGAAATGGATTTCGTCTCGATTTATGAGGTTATGATATATGATAAGCTAGTAAGATCTGATAGCTCTAACATTTCCTCGTATCCCATGTGTCACAAACGAACTCTTGCAACAATAAGACAACGATTGTGCGACACTTGTCTAACCTAGCGAACAAGTCAGCCGTGTGAAATTGACACTTCGTGGATAATATCAGCGTATGCTCGAGCCTCGAGTCACATTTGAGAGAAATGTTTTAGAAAACGAGAGCAATGAAATATGTTGAAGACAGTTTTAAAGAAAGCAATGTTATAAGCTAAAAGAGAGTAGACAATAACAATGGCTTTCATAGCATATAACCCGAGTAGGAAGAATTGATAACTAGTCACCTCCCTCTATTGTACATTTTAGAGCATTTTAACCATGACGGGTATAGATATGATTTTGGTGAACGGTCATACACTCCCATATTGACACAACAATCATAGTAAAGTCTATTTAACATGAAAGCAAGTAAAAGGGGGTTTGGAAGGGGTATGCGGCCATGGACAACACGTCCTGGACAAGCATGACTGAGATATCCAACATGCAGCACAAGCAACATGACACTCGAAACCGACAGAGGTGGGTAGGTAGAGAATACCTAGGAGCGCAAGACAACTCTCTCTGGACAAGCATGACCGAGACATCTAATATGCAGCACAGGCAACATGACCATGTTACCTAATTGTCTTGGGTAACTTCTAAGAGTAAAGACCATTCCTACCGCGGGTTCGTTGAACATGTTTTATTATTTTTATTATTATCATTATTATTATAAATGGGAAGGGATAGATGCCTTACAGAAGGGCTTCCTCTAAGATAAGTGGAAGAGATGCCCTTAGCCCCCCACTATGCCCCCACCTTCTTTTGTATTTACACCCCAACACCTACTTCCACTATTCTCTCTCCTCTCCTCACCTCTTTCTCTCTCTAAATTATATTTTTTTTTTCATTCATAATCTTATAAGATTGAATGATGAAGTGTAGTAAGAAACACCCATAATGTTTTTACAACTCGATCACATGCCACATTGTGACTTTGTCGACCGAAAATTCAAACCCATTGTTCTAGAGGTTCATCAGCCCATGAATTTCTCCAAGTGGGCTAGTAAGCCGAGTAAACAAGATTAAGAGTGTACACAGGTTGGGTTGAGGTTGAAAAATCTTTTACATTAATCGGAAATTTAGGGTTAATTCGATGTTAGTGACTCGAGCATCCCCAACTTAAATAGATTTCACAACACAAGCTTACTCAACGTCTATTTCAAATTATGTCGGGTTGGTCTTTTTTTGTTAATTAATTAATAAATCTATTTATCTACGATACATGTTACATTAGTAACTAAAATCTCATAAAATTCAAATATCAAACATTCACAAACCATAATGCATTACTAACATTGGTTATGAACGTCAAATATTCTTAATTTTCATAATAACCTTAAAAATAAATAGGGTTGAGTTGGGTTAGGTTGGATTATAACCCTATTTTCGATTTGGTCGAGTTGGTCAGGTTGACCCCACGAAAAAGATGTCAACCAACGAACCGAAAAAATTGTTTAGATAAAATAGTCTATATAGTCATAGGCAGACAATCTAATCTTTATGTTTTTGTTTCCCATTCTTTTTATTTTCTTTTGGGTATTTTCACAAAGGTGGAACAAACCACATTGGATCTCACATACCCACTTACAAACTTGCAATCATAATGTTTGCTCAATTATTAATATATTTTTTTTCATTTAGGAAAAATAATTACAAAATAAATAAATGAAATTCCCCTCAAAGTACACTTTTAACCCTAAGTGAGTATGTATGTATGGTTGAATTTTGAGGGTAAAGTAGGGTTTTCTACCTCAAAAAGAATTTAAATTAATTTTTTTAATTATTATTATCAACTTGAATAGAGTTCAATTCATAAAAATATTAGCATCGGTTTGATATTGTATTTCATTATTTGTTACTTATTGTGAAGTTTAGAAGTACAAATATGTTCGGAAGAAAAAAAATTGAAAGTTTTTAAGAAATTTAAAAATAAGCTAAATTAATAAAAATATCCCTAAATTTTGTACGGTGTTACTATTTGTTTTAAAAATTCCCTTAAACATTTAATAATTAAAAAAAAAATCATTAATAGTTTTTAATTTTTTTAAAAATTTTAAAAATACCTTAATTATTTTTATAGAGTTTAAGGGTATTAATATTTCTTTTGAAACTTTACGAGTATTTTTTTTTTTAATTAATTTAGTGAAACGAGAGCGGTCATCAAATGTTGCTTATGTTCTATAAAACGGGAAATACAGAACTAGAAAGAGAAACAACGTTATCAAACGAGGCCTTAAAAACCCTAATCGTAAAAGTTGTAGTAAGATGAAATCGGAGTCGAATAAGATAATAGTAAGAAAGATGGAGACAAAAGGTTGAGCTCACATGGGGTTGGGCATGTGATCTCTGTCGGTCTTACCATGTGGATTACCCTCTTATTCATCTGCCACCACCTCTCACCCACCCCACCAACTTCATTTTTCTCTCTCCCTCTCTTACTTTTTTTTTTATATATTTTTTTAAAAAATATTCAATAATTCTTTTACGTTAGAAATTTTTTTACTACCCGCTACAATATGACTGTCTTTTAATATCACGAGATCTCATGTCGGTTGGAGAGAAGAACGAAACATTCTTTATAAAAGTGTGAAAACCTTGAGGGGAAGTCTGAACCAGAAGGTTCGAGGACAATATCTGCTAGCAATGAGCTTGAGCTGTTATTGGAAACCTTTCTCTATCATACGGGTTTTAAAAACTTTGAGGGAAAGCCTAAAAAGAACAATATTTGCTAGTGGTGAGCTTAAGCCGTTACAGATATTGTTCTATTGTAGAAGTAACGAGTTAAAAATTTGTTAGCTAGTTTGAACAATGCGCGTAAATCTATATCATTTTTTCCACGAATTAATTTTTTTAATCCTATGTTAAGATGTCTGTCTTGTTTAGCTTCTAAGACATCGTATAATGATTAATTGTTCATTATGTAAAAAAACTGAGTTACGGTCAATATTTTTAGACAGAGTTGTGAGGAAAGTTTAAATTTGATGTATTGACACACCTCGAAATGGTTTCGCTCGTGGGCCATTTTCGGGTTATTTTCCTTATGGGTATCATTTGGGTTTTTTTCGCTTTCCGAAAGAGTGTCATTCAGACGTTCAAAAAGAACTTATCTTTCGTGTAGAGAGTGTAGTAAGACTATAATTTCTTTATTATTTATAATTTATATTTTGAAATTTAACTAAAGTTTTAGAAGTTACTTAAAAAATATATAAATTATTATTAGAATTGTTCACATTTTTATTAATTTTATTTTAGAATGATTTTTTAAGTTAATTAATTAAGTAATTTAAAAAATAACACATAGTTTAAAAATAAAATTAAGAAAAAAAAAGTGTTTTTTTTAACCTTTCATACCAAAATTACCCCTAATTATTTACTGTTCTAAAAAGTAATCTAAGAATATTCAAAAGGTTACACTAAATTATAACTTAAATTGTACTTTACTTCAAAAGGCTTTGTTGTGTGTGAGGAAAGGAAGAGTAAATAAAATATCACTTTAAAAATAAATAAATAAATAATTTATTAATTTCTCTAAATTTATAAACTAAATTAATAAAAATACCCTTAAACACTGTATTTTACCTTCTATAGCTCAGTTAGTAGAGCAGGGGGACTGAAAATCTAGAAAAATACCCTGATTGTTAGTTTTTTTTATAAAGATAATATTTTGTTTCAAAAATACCCTTAACTTTTCATAGTATTCCAAAAATACCCTTAAACTTTTAAAATATTAATTTTTTATGAAGACCGTTAGTGTTTTGTTTCAAAAATACCCTTAAACTCTTAAAATACCCTTAGTTTTTTTTTTACGAAAACCATTAGTATTTTGTTTCAAAAATACCTCTAAACTTTGAATAGTATTCCAAAAATACCCTTCAACTTTTAAAATATCCTTATGCTTAGTTTTTTTTTACGAAAACAATTAGTGTTTTGTTTCAAAAATACCTCTAAACTTTTAATAGTATTCCAAAAATACCCTTAAACTTTTAAAATGCCCTTACTGTTAGTTTTTTTTTAAGAAGACTTTTAGTATTTTGTTTCAAAAATACCTCTAAACTTTCAATAGTATTCCAAAAATACCCTTAAATTTTAAAAAAAATATATTTACCATGAATATATGTTTAAAAAATATCCGTGAAATTTTACCTTTTTAAAAAAAAAAATCAATTTTTTAGATTTTTTTTATAAAAAAATTAATTGTATTATTAAAAATTTTAAAAGTTTAAAGGAAAAAAATACTTATATATTTAAACCAAAAAAATTTGGAAAAAAAGGTGCATGTGCTTATCATGTGACTTTTTTTTTTCTTTTTTCTAATTAAAACCTTAAATTATGAAGTAATCATAAAGCTTATTATAAACTTAATCTAATAATTAAGTGGGACTTATAAAGAAATTAAAAGAAGTACAAAGTTAATTAAGAAGAGGTACAATTTATATTTGGGCCCTCATGTGGGCCCATACAAACCACTCAAATAAATAAATAAATAAATAATTAAATAAATAATTAATTAATTAATTAAATAAAAGCTCATTTTCAGCAAGTAAAGGATGGGAGGCCCACCATGTGCCCACACAACATCAACTTAAAATGGGAAAAGGAAAGTACCAAACTAAAGTTTAAAATAAAGAATAAAATATATATATATATTTCTTTTTTTTATATAATATATATATATATATATATATATATATCATGTTACTCTCTCTATCATGTCAACTTCTATCCTTTTGATCTTTGTTACTGATGTCCACATCTTTGATGTTGAGAGATGCAAATGGATAACTAACAAGATAAGCCTTTGCCAATCCATTTTCAAAAAGCTTGTTTAGTAGCGTTGTTTTTCATCATCCAAACCGTTCTTAGGGACCGTAATTTCTTACTTACGACAAAAATATTCAATGGGTTTGTTATAATATGGATGACTTGTAATAAGTCTGTAAGCGATTTAATAATCACGAGATATAAATTTGTTTGGTAACGTTGTTTCTCGTCATTTAAATGGATCGAAGAGACTGTAATCCCTGACTTACGAGAAAACAATTCAATGGGTTTGTTGTAATATGGATGACTTGTAATAAGTCTGTAAGCGATTTAATAATCACGAGATATAAATTTGTTTGGTATCGTTGTTTCTCGTCATTTAAATGGATCGAAGGGGCTGTAATCCATGACTTACGAGAAAATAATTCAATGGGTTTGTTGTAATATGGATGACTTGTAATAAGTGTTGGTTGTAGAATCATATAGATTCATAAATATGTTTACTTTTTAATAACCACGAGATATAAATTTGTTTGGTAACATTGTTTCTCATCATTTAAATAGATCGTAGGTGCTGTAATCCCTGACTTACCAGAAAAATAATTCAATGGGTCTGTTGTAATATGGATGACTTGTAATAAACTTGTAATAACGGTTAGATGTAGCTGATATTGTCCGTTTTAGTTCGTTACGTATCAATGTCAACCTCACAGTTTTAAAACGGTCTATTAGAGAGGGATTTGCACACCCTTTATAAGGAATGTTTTGTTTCTCTCTCTAACCGATGTGTGATCTTACAATCAACCTCTTTTAGGGACTAGTGTCCTCACTGACATACCGTCCGATGTCTGTCACTAACAAATGTTGTCTTTTTTTTTTTTACTGTTACATATCGACATCGACCTCACGATTTTAAAACGTATCTATTAAAGAGAAGTTTTGTGTATTTCTCAGGCCTCATTTGCCTTTTCTTCCTATGCTTGTGCTTGTGCTTTTGCTTGGGCCTAAATATGGGCCATATCGGCCCTCGGCCTTACCTCACAGACCAACCCAATTTTTATGTATCATTTGGGTTTTGTGTGTATGGACATGCATGCCCTCGTTATCTGCTACAACGGATATGACTAGTGGTCAGTCTTTCCTATATGCGTTATCTACTCGTTTTTAGTTTATAACATTGTTTTCTTTCAAATTATTTTCAATATATTTCCTCACTTACATTTTCTAAAATATTTCTCTCAAACGTGACTCGATGTTTGAGCATACACCGACGTTGTTTGCGAAGTTTGAATTTCTCACGACTGACTTGTTCACCGGGTTAGAACAAATGTTGTACAATCGTTGTCCTGATACTGTAAAAATGCAATTGTGACACTCAACACCACAACGATAGTAGTATCTTGGATAATGTAGGAGTAGTTATTGTATGCCCTTTAGAATATAACATTAACAATTCTTAAATTTTGTATGCCTTCAAAAACTCTTAACCCGATAGGTCGTGATATTGAATCCCTATGCATCCTCGAACCTATTGTTGAGTCTTTTCATCCCAACCTGACGAAAATGAATTCTCCATTTGTGGAGCGAACCACAGTCACATTTATTGATATTTCACCTTTCTTTGTCTAAGCACTAACATTTACATTTACTTATGTGTATTAAACTTAAATTAATGCGACTCTCCACAATTGTATGATATTGTCCACTTTGAGCATAAGCTCTCATGGTTTTGCTTTGGGCTTCCCTAAACGGCCTCATGCCATTGGAGATAGTATTATTTGATTATAAACCTATGAGGACAATATCATACCATTTTGGAGAGCTGTGTTCGTCTAATATGACATTAGAGCCATGCTCTAAACTTAGCCATGTCAATAAAATCCTCAAATGTCGAACAAAGAACTCCAAAAGAAAAAGGAGTTGAGGCTCCTCGAAGGCTTAGTAAAAAATGATTAAGACTCCAAAAGAAAAGGAGTCGAGCCTAGATTAAGGAGAGGTGTACTTTGTTCAAGGGGAAGTGTTGGATGAAAGTCTCACGTGGTCAGCCAATTTAGGGAATCATCATGGAATCCTATTGCTTAATGATCCAGGCCCATAGAAATGATTTGGGCCTTCATTTTCATCTAACAGTTGCAAGCCACGATGCGCTATGGCTTGTCCACAGATTTCAGCCCCGCCTCTCTCGCAGTTCATGGCGAAATCCATGGCGGATCGTGCACTTCAGAGCTCTCTATAAAATCCAGGGTATGGTTCCGCCCTTTCAAACTCTTTTGTTCTTCGCCATCTTCTTCTTCTGTTTGGACTTCTGATGTTTGATGATTGTGGCTGTGATTCTTAGGGTTTCGTTCTTTCTTTTCCATTTTTACTTTGCTTCTTGAGATCGGTTACTTCAATTTCGCCCAATGATGGAAAAACACTATCTATTGATCGGTTGCAGATGGCTTTGTTCGTCGTTAGCCTTTACTTATCTCCACATCCTCTTTCATTCAATCCATACATGAAATCGCACACACGTCACTGTTGGTAAAGGCTTTTGATGAACGAACGCCGTTTGCTTTATTACTGTGTATGATTCTATTAAAGCTATGAGATCTGAGGGCTCAATTCTACTTCGTTCCCTTTGTTCTAGGTTTTGTTGTTCTTGGTTTGTGTAACCTAAATGGTATTAAAATGACTCTTTACGCATAACAGAACATGGTATGAACAAAAATCTTACAAAATTGGAAAACAAAAACACTTTAATCTCAATCAATTACAATGAAATCATACGAATTTTGGTCAAATTCGAGTAGAAATTCATGATTCCCAATTGAAAATTTTGAATCTTCAGCGGAATTCATGAATTTTATGATTTCCGGAAAAAATATGTTTGTTTTTCCGAGAATTGAGTATTTTTATTTTTGTTTTCTTTATATTGAATAAATTATTTATTTAAAATTTTTATAATTAAAGAAAAAAATATTATCTTAAATAGTTCTATCATAAAACCTCATCATATAGGTTTTTAAATTTAGACAAAGAATCATTTTAATTTAATTTCTAAAGTTCTTTCTTTTTTTCAGGCTGACATTACATTCATTGGAAGTGGAAAAAAAAAATGTTTTTACCAATAGCTCCTTTATTACGATAACTTGAGGTGGTGAAGTTTAGAGAGAAGATCAAACCCTCCTTGTTCATAGTTAGTCAGCCTTTATTCTCCTTCACTGCCTTCGACCCCTGACTGTTAGTAGGGGCTGTTGATGAACCCCATTTCCTTTATTCCGTGTGTCATTCAGTTCAAGCTATCAGATCTGAGGGTTTCCTTTATTTGTGTGCTTATCTCTAACTATTTCACCTCAAATCTTTGTGGGTGTGCCTTAAATTTCATTTTTGGCTCCTTGCATGGCCGGTTTCTACAGTAATAAGCACTCTGATTCTTTGACCGTTCATGTTTTGTTTTTTGTTTTTGTGGGTCATGCTTAATATCCAGTTCTATCAAGATTTTCTTCTATTTATACGTTTTATGCAGTTCATTAGGATCTAGTATATCTATTTGGGGTATTACGAATAATATTTGTACTGGGCTTTTTTTATTATGAAGGGAATGCTGCTTAGGAAGCTAAATCTTATACGTCTAAACTCGTTTGTTTTTCATTTGTTTATATATTTGATATTAGTCTTTTTCTTCTTAAGGATTTATGCATCTGTTATTTGAATCTGTTTCTAATTTCAAGATGGTATTTTTTGGATGAATTGCATGCTGTTGAATAAGAGCCCTAATTCTTTGGATTAGTTTTCTTCTCCTGTTATTTGCTCTAAATTCTATGAAATCGTTTGTATCTTTATGTTTTAATTTTTTACATGTAAAAGGGATTGTGTTCTTATTAAGACTAGAAGTTCTAAATGATTCTCATTTGTAACAACTGTGATCTGGAATTTGCTTTGCTTGCTTTAGTATGCTGATTATTGATCTTAATGTTCGTCTTTCTTCCCCTGTTTATCAGAAAACTGCACATGCCCACTGCCCAATCATGGAAAACTCGTTTCTAGAGGTATTAATCTGTGTAGAGGTAGTGATGAAAATCAATTTTGGCTGAGGGGATCTTGTACACAGTCTTTGCTCTTAAAGTTGCACCGAATTTTTTTACTGTTTTCTCTCAGTTTGCACGAATTAGCTTTTGAAGTGATGATTAGTCTAAATAATGGCTTGCTATACGTTTTTTAATTTGAGTTGTTTTTCTAGAGGGAAGTTAGATTGTAACCGCCCAAGCCCACCGCTAGCAAATATTGTCCTTTTTGGGTTTTCTCTTTCGAAATTTTTAAAACCTCTCTTGTTAGGGAGAGGTTTCCACACCCTTATATAGAATGCTTCATTCCCTTCTCCAACCGATGTGGGATCTCACATAGATGATGAAAAGTCTAGGAACATTGAGTTTTGAAGTTCAAGGAGGAACTTATTTGAGACTCAAAATACTTGTTTTGCTTTAAAAATTACATCTGCCCGATGATGGAATACTCCGATTGGAGCAATTACTAATGATCTTTATTACTAGCCTTTGCCATTAACCAGCACATACATAATCTCTCTCTCTCTCTCTCTCTCTCTCTCTCGATATATATATATATATATATATATCTAGACACATATCCATCTATAATCCATCCATTTGCTTTGTTTGTTTCTTCTTTTCTTAATGAGTGGTTAAGGATGTGTAGAGGCTAGTAATGAATGTCAACAGTCTATCTAGAAATGATAAATAATGTTAATGAGATCTGAGGGCATCTTGAAAATGGTTTACTTTTCATTGAACCTTAACTGTTCTTGTCAGATTTTACATTCATCTATTTTTGAATTGTGTTTATCAATTAAAAACACTGTTTTAAAAATTATTCTAAACAACCTCGTAACGTTGTATTTTTAGTTTGATCTTGAAAGACAACTTCAATCAAACTAATCCATTTTCTTCAAGGGGGGCATACCTGATGTTAATTTCTTTCCTTCTTTTTGTTAAACTTCTATACATGTTGGTTTGTTTTAAGTAGTTGTATATCTTTCTCTTAAGACTTGAGTATTATGGTGAAGAAAGCTATTTCGTTGATAGGAATGCTATTAGAGTATTATTAGGATAGTTTAGATATTAAATTAGTATGTTGATGATGATTAATATTGATAATGATTATGGAGTAGCCAAATATGAGATCCCACATCAGTTGGGGAAGAGAACGAAGCATTCTTTAGGTTGTGGAAACCTCTACCTACCAGACATGTTTTAAAAGAAAGCTCGGGAGGGAAAGCCCGTGGGGTCTTGGACCGTTACACAAAATATGCCCGATATCATTTAGAGCTTATAATTTCCTCTAGCATCTTAAAATTTCCCCTGCCCAATGATGGAAAAACTCGTGCTTTGGAGCAATTGCTTTGATTTCTAATGCTAGCTTTTGCCCTCAACCACTACTATCTCTTTCTCTCTCTCTCTCTTGGAAACACACACATGCAAATACATATATATATATATAAAGCCTTTTCCATTTCCATTCTTTTCTTTTATTGTGGTTGGAGATGGAGTAGAGGCTAGTATGCAAATCAAATGCAATCATTGTCAATGAGGAACTAAGCTATGAGATCTGAGGGCATTGTGCAAAACTTTCATCCCTTTTCGTTCTTAATGATGCACTTGAATTTTGATGCAATTTATCTTTAAGTTGACGCAGTTGTTTGCTTAGTGCTCTCCTGTTGATGGCAAAGCTTCATAGTTTCTAGCATCTGCCGAACAGAGGTATGCCCAATGTCCTTATTTTTCATTCTGTGCCCTTTGGAGCCTGCATGGCCTGTTGTTGTTGTCTTTGCTCAAACCTTTGATGCTTGATTGTGGCTGTGAGTTCTTTGAGATCTTCCAAGGTATTGTCTTTTAGGTTAAATTATATAAATTACCCCTGAAATTTGAGGTAGAACTATAGATACAAGTTTGGCCTAGCTCATACGATTCTATCTGTCATTGCCATTCAATCTTTCTGATAATTATTCGATCTGTTGCTGTCCACGTCGATGCCAACCATTCAGCCTCACCCATCGACATCCAGCCATTAGCCACGCCAAACGCCCATTGTTGCGCTTCGGTTCATCGTCCAGCAGCCTACGCACATCAAGCACCTCCAACCAAGCAAACTAAAACAGTAACAAATCTTAACCTTTCTTTTGAACGTTTTGATTAGGAGTTATATGTTTAGTTAAAGTCCTTGTTCTTAAAGTAAAATTAGTTCTTCACAAAATACACACGCAGTTATTGAGACAACTCTTAAACACAATTCTTACTTGTGATTATATTGATGAAGCATGTGTTTAAACGATTATGGATTAATGTGGGTTTGTTTTTCAACTCTTAATATTTTTTGGTTATTGAGTGAATATGACTGAAACTAAAGAAATAATTTTTTTTTTAAAATAAAATTATTAATTTCCATCTATATTTGACTCTAAAGAAAGAATGTTCAAATTTAAAGATAGAAATTAAAACAGAAACTATTGTAATTGTTTTATGAGTGAACTTCAATTATTTAAAAATTTTAAAATAATAATAAATAAATAAAAGCAACCTACTTTGATAAGCTCCTTCCCCTCTATAGAGAAGTTAAAAAAAAAAGAATGCTCCTTATGAATAACTTAAAACGATGTCACGGTATCGTTTCAAGCCCGTATTTTCATCCATCCTTCTATGGATTGCTTATGAAAGGATGGTTTCCTTTTCGTTAAGCAAGACAAACTTGTCAAGTTTGATTGGTGAAGTGCATCAGTCTACTACATTGACGAATCAATTAGGCCACGGATTCCTTAAACTTAAGTAATAAAACAGAGCGGATGACATTTAGAAATCCATTTTCCAAAAGAACTTGGCGCACTTTGGGAAAAGATCTGTTGTTAACTCCTTTAAATATCTCGACCGAGGCATGAAAACTCCCATCACGAAAGAAATGTTCTCTTTGTAACTTGGCCAACATGAATTGGATCCATATAACAACAGTGAAGGTTGTAGCATGGGAATGTAAAACTCGAAATCACTAACATCCTCACAAAGTTTGTCTATGGGAAAAGAAAAGGCATCATCTATATAGTTGAAAGCCAATCTTCATGGAGAAAAAATGGTAAGTTGGCTGAGAAAAACAGTCATTGGTTGGCTAAGACATATAAAACCACTGAAGATTGAAGATCACGGTCCACCTTGAAGTGAGCATGGAAGAACCTTTTATCCTGCATTCCACACAACACAACTCAAGTATCCCACAAGATTATTAAGTAATGGATAGCAAATACAATACAACACTTATAACCTCCTTGAAAGAATGCGACTTCAGAAAGTCCTTCAGTGGTCTCTCTTCTGATTCAAACAATACAATGTGACTCGGGACCGTCCAATTTTTAGCAAATTCTGATGCAAAATCAAGTGGGTTCGTCAAGAAACGGTCTGACTCGACCGGGATTTCTTTCTCTTCGCTGCAAGATACATGGGGACATTTTATGCATCACAGATGAACAATAGTTGCAGGTACAAGGCAAAGAGTAAGGTAAGTTGTCAATCATCCCAGCTTTACATGGAAGCTACTTCTTGGCTCCGGTCCTTGTAATTGGACCTTAAGGTAGGGAAGTTTCTTGGTTTAGGTTCATATCACCTAAGTTTCTTGATCACAATCAACCAACCTCTCAAATCTACTAATACAATTTAACAATTTAACTAATGTTACTTAAATGTGTTGAAATGATAAGATGGAGAAGCCATATAGCTAAAAGAAAAGGTGGAAGAAATAGACAATGAAAAGCATTGAGAGTAGTGGAAGGAGAAGTTTTGAGACACCAATACTTGACAAGTCAACGCCTATGTGCTTATTAAACAGCGAAGAATCACGAATCCACCTTTTTAGTAGCTGTGTTTATGGCTCGAGGTTCTGATTTTTTAAGCAAACACGCCTTTGGATGGGAATTTTCAAGACCTGGCCACATATTTACTTATATCTCTCTGCTACTACTGAGTCATGTTAGGAACCACGAATCTCCACAATGGTATGATATTATCCACTTTCAGCATAAACTCTCATGGTTTTGCTTTTGGTTTCCCTAAAAATGCCTCGTACCAATGGAGATGTATTCTTTATTTATAAACTCATGATTATCCTCTTAATTAGTCAATGTGGGACTCCCTCCCAACAATCCTCAACAATCCTCCCCTCGAACAAAATACACTATAGCGCCTCCCCTAAGGCCTATAGAACTCTCGAACAGCCCCCTTATGGAATCCACTTCTCTTTTGGCACTTGGAGCAGCTTGTTTCCTCCTTTTGTATTTATAGTTTATCTATCCTCGTTAACCAGTGAAGGTATTTTTTGTGATTATTATCAAATAGGAACTTTTGTATTCAATTTCCTCATACCAATGAATGGTTTCTGCAAGGAAAAAAACAAAAAAGGCTTTACACACCTTGGTGTGCAGTCTAGAAACCGCATTGGTAAATTTCGATGCAGAGTCGAATAGTATGGCGTCGAATGGCAGGGCATCAGAAAAAGGATGCTTTTGACTTTCTCAGACACGGCTTCTTTAGCCAGATGATTCATTACATCCTCTGTTCCTCTCTGCGCAGTAGGTCTTCTGGTTAGATAATAGAGCAGAAGAAACACAAAACACAACCAACTTCCAATTTTTCTTTTAACTCATTAGCCAAGATAGATACCTGATGAACCAAACTCATGTACAACCCCATTGGGATATTTGTAGCTAGCAAAAACATTACGGCCAACTTCATTTTCATAGGACTTTTACCGTGGGCATCTCGAGATTTTTCCCTTTTACCATTCAGAGAAGCAGGATATCTAAGGGCGGCTAACGAATAGCCCGAGAACATCAATGCTATTGGAAGAATGGGAAGAACAAACCTGTCAGTAACAAAGTAAAAAGAAAACGAACACATACTTCAAACCAATGCCAAATCGATATAGGTTGGGTGTTTTCAATAGTGTGAAAGAGATACCTGAATTCTTTATGGCCAAGTAGACTGTGAATTCCTAGAACCCAGATGATAAGACCTGTGAGTTTCCATTTTCTTGAGGTAATGATGCCAGAAATGGAAAATGGAATGAAACTGAAGAGCATGGCAGTAAAGCCCTGGGTGAAGTACCAGTGCCATTTGTGAGTTCCATAAAAATCTCCACCAGAGGAAAGGACATTGAACTTCAGAAAATTAAGAGGGACAAATACCCAGGAGCCATACATTAATCTATCCAACACAAATGTAAATCCAAGCACCAACGACCTGATATAACAAATTTGAAGGATAAAGAGAGATTTAGATACTCTGAAATCTTAAGAGAGTTAAAGAAAACGAGTCCGAGCATCTCCTAAATATTCGACAGAGTGCCATGCAAATTAATCGACCCGAAACGGCATTTGGTCTATCCAGGAAAATAAATGGGGAGAACAATCATCTCATCGGTTTAGGAACGAATATAAAGGGGCAGCCAATAAAATCTCCATCCGCCATCCATACAACACCATTCTTATTAACTTACATAAGATCTTTACAATGGTTTTGATCTTTCATTATAAACGTTTGAAATCATAGTCAAATTTCAAAAAAAAAAAAGTTTTTAAGAACTACAGTTTTAGTCTTCAAAAATTATCAAATGCAGCCAAAGGAACCCACTAAAATACAAAAGAAAGGGCATGCATAAACACCGGTCAAACCCAACAAAAGGGGACTTAAAAGATCAGAACAGAAGGCTCCAACTGTTATCAATTAAAAATGATGAAAAATCACAAAATCCTGTATCAATGGATACTCAAAGGGAGACGGTGGATTATGCAATACTCAGTATCCTCCCATTGAACTTTTCTTAATCGATGCTATTATTACACTTACAGATGGTGGAAGATCAGAGTGAACTATATGTGTAAATATAATGGCAAGACGATATGATAGGAAAACAAAAAAAAAAAACCTTGATTGGTCATGATTTATTACCACTGTTCCCCGCTAACTTGGCAGATTTTTAACTTACACCAACTTTCAAATTATTCAAGAGGTGAAAGTGAAAACAGGATTGAATATCATTTCAATCAAGAGATTGTCAAACTTCAGAAATACTAGCTTGGTATGGAAATTTTCCTCTATAAACGATGAAGTGACACCAAGAAGAAAGAATGGTCTTGCAACACTTCCAGAAGTTGAATGTGCAACCATCAAAATTAATTCCAGACAGAAGGAAATCAAAAGGTTCGCTTTGTATCAACATATATCCTAACTTGGCCACCTAAATTCACATCCCTAGGTTTTTCCTTGATTAATTTCATCAATTTGCACCCATTAGATAAAACACCGCTCAACTTTATAGACATGATTTGAATGATTAACCAATGATAACAACTTTGTTCTATAACTGCTTGACATCTTGGTTTTTACATCACTAATTCTAAAAATGAAGTTCAAAGAAAATGATAGGAAAGACAGGGAAAAAATCATACCCATTCAAGAAACAAGAACAAGAAGCTAAAACATGTTATAAGTTATAACAATTAGGAGATTTGGTACATACCCAATAGGAGCAGCCTCTAAGAAAATAAACCTTAGTCGATCACGTGCTGAAAACAGCTCGAGCAGACCAACATACAGCCAAGTAATCGCACTAGTTGGGCGAACAGCACACGATAATGCTGCCATAAACAAAGCCATCTTCCTCGAAACCTTGGAAAATCTAGTGGGAGCAACTCTTATACAAGGCCAATAATACAAGCTGATAAGTGTAAGAACGGTCTCTAAGCTGTTCGATAGAGTTCGATTGAAGCAGAAGAACATAAACCAGTTTGTGAGCTGGGAAAACAGCTGAAGTAGAGTTAAGTATATTTTGTCTAACAATCACAATGTATTTCTCTTCTTTCAAGATTATAAACATATGTCAATCAACAGCAGAAGGATACAGCCCATTTTGCAACATAATCACCAAAGAGGGCAGAGGAAAGTTTGTAAAAGTAAAAATCACCAACAGCCGAGAATATGGATTCCAACAGCCTGGGAGCTTTAATCTATAAAGCATGGTAAAGAAAATTTCACAATTCAATTTGCCACAGCCAATCAAACAGGTTTATTAGTTTATACATAGTTGAATACTTTACCATCAACAATGGAGTATCAAGGCCGAGTATAGCAAGTAATTTATAAAGACAAGCAAACGGCAAAGGATGGAAGTAGCTACGAATTCCCCTCTTCCACTCCCATGTCAGATGACCATACCTACAAAATGGATACTCATCATTGAATTATAGCTTCGTAAAGCTATTTCATCAAGAAATTACAGCCCAGAAATCAGGAAAATTAGAAACGGAAAGGAGATTAGTAACAAGGAGAGGAGGATCACAGGAAGGAGAAACGTTACCCGAAGGTGATGCGGTGGGCAACTTCAAGGGCTTGCCAGTGTTCATCTGGATTGAAATAAGTCTGCAATAAAAGCGCATTTGCAACCCGAAATGCCAAGCAAAGCACAAAGAGCTTGTTAGTGGAACAGAAATCATCATAGGTTTTAGATTTGAGTTCCTCGGATGGAAGAAATTCCGGCGAGTCCTCGATTCCGCCGGAATTTGATGCTGCGACTGAAGATCTTTGCCTTATCTGAACCATTCTCCGATCTGAGATTTTCGGAGTTTGAGAAGCAGTCCGGTCTCCTGTGCTAAAAAATACACTTAAAACTCCCACAAATATTCTTAATTTTTTTAAATTTTAATATTTCAAAAATATATTTATATGAACGTTAAAATGTTTTTTATAGGTATTTTTTAAATATAATACTAACAATAACCGTATTTTTTGAAAGTCGAAAAATATTAATATAAATTTTTAAAGACAATTGAAAATTCGAAGATATTTTCAAAACACAAAATAGTAATAGTAACAATTAAAATATTAAGGGTATCTTGCCTTTACTTTAAATAGAAGTAGCACACGACTTGAGTATTTTAAAAACTACTCAATAGGTGACCATGCTATTAGGGTCAAGGAATGCAAACACATGCAACTTATCGTTAAAAACCTATCATTAAAACCATCATAACCCACACGTGCGAGCGTGGATCCCCAGGTGGTTCGCACCCCCTAGACCCATCATAGTCGAGCTAGCTATCCGTAACGACGTTCGAATGTCAACATAAGCTTGAGTGTCATGCGAGGCATGATTATCATAGTATATGCGTACGTACTTATCATCATAAATGAGGAAGTAACTCGATGTTTATGTACACGCAAAATGCATGAGGTCTCTATAGTTTTCATCTTTATGACACAGTTCTATACTCGTCCATATATTACTCTAAGTAACATGCATGCATTGACTTTCATACGATTATCATCATTAACATTAATTAGGTTTGTGTCTTGGAAAAATCGTCATCATAATGCATCATCACATCTAATACATGTACATCATCTTAATATGAATAGCGTTATAGTAAGTCATCTCATCATCATACATCTTACATCATCATGTCATCATATCACATCATCATATAACATTATCACGTCACCATATAATATCATCACATCATCATACAACATCATTACACATCATCATATAACATAAAGCATAAATGACATGTACAAAGGACACTGAACATGTGTCTTCATACATAAAGGTAAGTTTTTTGACCGAACCGATAATAAGACCACTTACTTGGTTGACGTTACCCAAAGTTCTATCTAGCTCCCAATTTGCTTGCTTTCATCATTCAAATTTGTTCTCACTTATATCAAAACTTCACCTATTTTGAATATAAACTTAATTGCCTCAATAAAAATCAAATTTCATATTTTTATTATTTTAAAATTGTATCATGTAATAAAATTTAAATTTAAAATATTATTGCTCGAATTATTAAATTTAAATATCGTTTGTTATAATATTATATTTAGTAGATATCTTCTACTTTATTTTTTTATCCCCTCATTTTTCCTTTTATTCTATTCAAAATTATTTTGGCCAGTTTTAATTGATTTTCTTTTAACATTTTTGGTATATAATCTAAAAGAGGAAGAAAATCTAAAATATAATTTATTGTGATTTTTTAAAACATAGAAATTTATAAGGAAATTAATGAAATTCTGACCCGATTGACTTACTTATCTAAACAATAATATTACTTCTTGTGAGCTTGAATCTATGCAATATAACGGGTAGATTATGGACTTGAATATGTACAATACTGCGGGCAGAATAACGTCGTGTTAAAAATAAAATACCATTTTTTTATTTTTTCTTTTTATTATTATTTTTTTCTGGTGGTTACAAATAAAATACTCTTTTAAAAATATTATTTAAAAAATCTTTTTTAAAAAGTTTCATTAATACTTTTAATTTCTTTTTTAATTTTTTAAAATTTTTAGAAAAACTTTATCCGAAAAAATGTGATATTATTTTTAGATAAAATATAAATTTTAGAGATATTTTTTTATTATTAATTTAGACTAATATCCAAATTGTATATAAAAAATAGTATTTATTTTAATTATGTAATTACTTTCAAACACTTTTAATATATTAATTAATTCTAGATAATTAGTCATTATTAATTAATTTAATTTTGTTAAACAAAATCATTGAAAATAATTTTTACCATTAAATTTTAAATTAATTTTTGTTCCTTAATAAATAAATAAATGCCTTCCATTTTAGGTTTTTGAGTTGGACAGTAATACTTTACTTTTACTTTTTACTTTTTTTAGTTGGTTATCATACACGTGTGCTCACTATATATATATATATATATATATATATATATATATATATATATATATATATATTTTTTTTTTTTTTTTTTTTTTACCACAAAGATAATTTCGGAGATAATAAGAATCGAATTATGGTGCGTGACACTATGAAGAAGAAACACAGATTTAATGATGGAAAAGGGGACATGAGGGAGTTAGAATCGGGTATTAAATGATACCCGAAAAAAAATGATGCATATATTTTATACTCGAAATGTTTCCCCCAAACCATTTTCTCTTTCATGCACAATTGTTCAAGTAGTGTTCATCTAGTTATATGATTGAAGTATTGCATTCACAAGTTAGTAAATCGTCCTTATTCTAAGAGAATCGTTTATTACAGTTTGAGTCCACTGTTGAAGTTGGAAAATGCAACCATATACAACATGTTTCATGATTGATGGGACCTATTTTTCTTGACCGTTAATTGAACTTCAAATATTTTAAATTAGTCATACTAATCTTAAACGCCTTTGAAGAATTGAAACTAGTAGGAAATGGTCTGAGCATATCAGATCCAAGACGGATCAGCTGAAGAGTCGACCTAGAGCTATTAGAAAATGTATTATCCAATAGACTCCGAACCGCCTAAATGAGATGAAAAGAAGGAATTGTTGTAACTTAGAAAACCACGGGGTCTTCCACTTATAATGGATTCCCACTTTCTTAACCTAATAAACGTGAGACTTTCTTTTTTTTTTTCTTTTTAATTTTTGGTTAATAGAATGCATACACGAGCTAAACATAAATTCCTTATGAGATGTACGTACATATTCATTATATTTCATTCATACTTATCATACATGGTACATCATAGTTCTCACCGTTCTAAACATGATCATATTAACATAGCACACATAATCAACAAAACAAAAAGTACATGCATTGATATGTATTTTCATGCATCAATCAATTTCATCCAGCCCAAATGATATGAAATCAACCCAATGGAAAGCTTGGATGTCAAATGATAAGAAATCACTACAAAGGGAGTAAGATTCAGATTACCTTGTTGATCGAATATCTCAAGGCAATAACACTTGTTTGAGATTCGAATTACTCTACAACCAAGATCAATTATGTCTAGCTTGAATGACTCTTGTTGATCAAATATCTCAAGGCAAGAGCACTTGTTTGAGATTCGAATCACTCCACAAGCAAGATCGATCATGTCGAGCTTGAATGATTCTACATGCAACCTAAACTACATAGAATTGCAAAGAAGTTTAGCCATTGGCTAAATAAGAGCACAAATGCTCATTTTACTACATTTTCTAAGTCGCTTAGTTCATATCACTAACCCATAAGTATTCCAACAGTAAGCTCACATACAGTTTTAGACTCAATTTGGTGCTCCTAAACTTGGCTGAATATTCCCAAATTTATATTCACATTATCCCGTTTCACTTATGATATTTCATTCATTCACAAAATTGAGATTCTTGAGTCATCATCCCTCAATTGAGTAAAAATTACTTTAGAAATGGTCAAAATGATCGAAACAAGCCGAACTAACTGAAGCTAAACCGAGCTAAGAAATGGTTGAACCATGTTTCTTTTTTCACCTATTACATTCAAATTACTTTCCCACCAACAAAAATAAAGCAATTTGTAATACCCATAAAATAACACAACTCACAATAATAATTAAAGAAAAATCTTAAGTAATGTATTTCTAGAAGGCTTTAATTTCTTCAAATATTATTGAATTCTCTTCTCTAATAATTAATTTCCATGCCTTAGAACCCTTTCGTTGACAAAATAAGTACAATTACGTGACATAAAAATTCTATATCAAAGAAAATTACATAAATTTGTTGACAATACCCAAAACTAACCTTTTGGTCATAATTTAGGTACTTAAACAAGTTTTCAAATGAAAGAAAGGGAAAAAAAAGTTTGAAAATTGCGGGAGACCTAATCAGAATTCAAATAATGTACGAGTCAAAGTAGAAGAAAGAGGTCTCGACGTAAAACTTTCTTAAACTAGTTAGTTAATATGAACATAGTCAGCTGACAAAAGTCATTAATTGCTTGTGATGTCCCACGTTGATTGGAGAGGAGAACAAAAACACCATTTAGAAGGGTGTGGAAAGTTTCTCCTAGCAGACACGTTTTAAAGTCTTGAGAGGAAGCCCGAAAGGAGAAGTCCAAAGAGGACAATATTTGCTAGCACGGGATTTGGGCTATTACAAATGGTATCAAAGCCAGATATTGGACGATGTGCTAGCCTTCTTGATGTTCCCTGAAGGGGGTAGACACGAGGCGGTGTGCTAGTAAGGACTCTGAGCCCTGAAAGGGGTGGATTTGGTGGCGGTCCCACATCGATTGGAGGAAGGAAAGAGTGTAAGCGAGGATGCTGGGCCCCGAAGGGGGATGGATTGTGATGTCCCAAACATTAGTTGGGGAGGAGAACAAAAACACCATTAGACGCGTTTTAAAGCCTTGGAGGGAAGCCCAAAGAGGACAATATCTGCTAGCAGTGGATCTTGGCTGTTATATTGCTATTCAAAAGTCGATGGTTCGAGCATAGATTGAAAGTTCATTCATTTATTTGATATTTTTAAAGTTCAAGCCCACTAGACCACTATAATGGGGCGCTCTTCCTCGGTATTTTTCATCACTCTTTTCTATCTGCCACATCGATCGAGTATATCACAACTGATCTATATAAAGTGGTAATCTCTATTCTTGTCTTGTACATAGTGTACATATCGAAAATTAGAATCCAGCGGTTGTACATAGTCGAGTATAGCAGGACTGATCTATACGAGTGCAAGCGATGTGTTCTTTAATTTGATACCTTTAGGTCGATTATCGTCGTTCATTCTAAATACCGATTTGATATTTTTTAAAGTTAAGAGATTTTAGACGAGACTCGACTTAGAAATGAAAATATAGCTTTTGAAAATTTCCACCAAAAGAAAAAACAAAGTAATACAACAAACAAAGAAGGGGTTATGATGAGATTAATGAATAATTAAGAGAAAGATCCATCAATTAAAGAGTAGATGCCGATTTAACACCCAATTAATAATGAAAGCCTAAGAGGAAATGGCTATTGATTTTCACATTAAAAAAAAAAAAAATTAATTTTGTATTAATTTAAATCTTGAATTTTTTTTTTTTAATAGGTAATTTGAGGCTATTAAATGGGATTGAGTGATAATAGTCATGAAACTAGGGGTTCGGGATTTGCCTTGAATGAAACGGAGAATCCTTGCTCAAAACGGAGAATGATGGAGGGAATGAGAAGAGATTTCTTCCTAGCTAAACGAGACGAAGAACGATGATCATTCTCGGTCTCCATCCCCATTCTCTGTTTGAAAAATGGGAAAAAAATTCTCAATAAGAAACCCTAAATACTCTTGGGTGAGCGATAGTGAAGTAGTACCGTGAGGGAAGAGTGAAAAGAACCCCCATCGGGGAGTGAAATAGAACATGAAATGGTAAGCTTCCAAGCAGTGGGAGGAGACCAGGACTCTGACCGCATGCCTGTTGAAGAATGAGTCGGCGACTCATAGGTAGTGGCTTGGTTAAGGGAACCCACTAGAGCCGTAGCGAAAGCGAGTCTTCATGGGGAAATTGTCACTACTTCTAGACCGAACTTGGATGAAGGACTCCTGCAAAAAAAAATTGTGGGATTGAGAATGGAAATAGAAGACAAAAAAGACTTTCCCGTCTCCAACTTGTGGACATCAGTAATTAAACTAGCTCACTTCTTTTAGATCAAAACCTTAATCGAGTGTCTCAAATCAATCAACCCAACCATGTCAATTTTTGCTCGTTTAACTAGAGTAAACTTTACTCTTAACCCTAAACCCTAAACGACTTAAATCCTAAACCCTAAACCCTAAACGACCTAAACCCTTAACCCTAAACCCTAAACCCTAAACGACCGAAAAAACCAAATTAGAAACAAAAGGAAGCAAAATTTGATTAGAACAAGAAAGGGTTGGAGGGATTAAGAAAGTAGAAGGAAATTAAGAGGAGATACCGATGTCATACCCAATTAATAGAGGGAAATGGGTATTAAAAACTCATATAATTAGGTGAGGTATAGAGATGGTCAACTAATTAAAGTATGATGTAAATACATAAACCATTTTACGCCATTATTATCAATCCAATCCAATCCAATCCAATCAGCTGGTTGACAAGAATTAGCAGAAAAAGAAAAAATAACAAGAACACGAAGAACACGAAGAACAAGTAAAGAATTTTGTTTCGTGGAGTATCAAATCTTAATCACTTAAGAAACCATTTATTAATCTTTTTCTCAAATGCTGTTGTTGCACGACATTTAGATTTATTAGAGCCAACAAAAAAAAAAAAAAAAAAAAAAAAAACGTCTCGAGGAATCGAGAAATTGTTCGATATACGTTAGAAGAACGCAGCTTACTGAACCCTAGACTTTCAATTTTGTGGTATGTCGGTGAATTTTAAAAAATGTCGGATAGATCGAATATTTAATAGACATACAAAATTGAAAATTCAAGTACCTATCGACGTAAAATTGAAAAAGTTGTGGACCTATTAGGCATTTGTTAAAGTTTAAAGACTAAATAGATACAGAACCTTAAGTTCGTAATAAGGACGTTTTGTGAATTAGGTTGGGTCAAGTTCAAAAAATTTTTAGACCCAACCCAATTATTTAAGTTGTATGTTTTTTTTCAACACAAATAACTCTCGAACGGACTATAATTTTCTAGGTTGTTTGAGCCGTTTATTCAAAAAAATATTTATTTTCAAACATTTAATTAAGATTTACCCCTCAATTTCTTTTCATTTATTTAAACTCGACTCAAATTTACGAGTTGGGTTGGGTTGATCACACATTTTTCAGATCATCAAATTTTTTGAACACGAACGTAATTTGAAGAATGAGTGCGCTCTACTAAGAGAATCTCAAGTAAAGGCTTGCCGCTTTTCTCCAGGTCGAGCTGCTTCACACCGGATCAAGACAGCCGAGGAAGACAGAGAGAAAACAGCGTTTATCACCATTAGTGGCGATACGAGGACTCAAACATTTGAATTCAAAGAAAGAAGTGCATGTCAATTACCATTGAGCTATGTTCATTTTGACATAAACATTATTTCTAATATTTATGGAAAATTATCGACTTAGACTAATTAAACTATATTTAGACGTTGACCCAAAAATTAAAATATTTCAAATATTCAAAATATATTTTTATCCTTTCATAATTAAAATATTTTATTAATTATTATAAATGTTTTTTATGGTTGACCTTATTTTAGAATAATTATCATTATATTTCACTTAAAAACTAAGATATTATGAATAACCAATCTAAACCATTGAATAATTATCATGACTTTAACAACTTACCAAGAATTATTCTTCAAAAATACTTTTCAAATAAAACAAAAAACCAAAATTACTACCAATTATATATATATATATATATATAATCTTAATTTCTATCCAAATAAATGTCCTAAAATTAAAATAAAACGCGTGAATATTAAAGAAAAAGACATTATAAAAAAAAAAAATCCAATAATAATAATTATAAAATAAATGTCCTAAAATTAAAATAAAACGCGTGAATATTAAAGAAAAAGACATTATAAAAAAAAAAATCCAATAATAATAATTATAATTTTTATTTTTATTTTTTGTAAAAGTAAAATTGGAAAAATAAATTTACGTAGGAGAAATGTCGTTGTTAATTAAAACTACATGTCGAACCATAGTCCTTAGGTTTGATTTTAACGTATTACCATGGACCCTCTTAATATCTTTAATTATTTTTTAAAATAATAATAATAATAATAATAATAATAATAATAATAATAATAAATTCTAAGAAAAAATAAAAAATAAAAATCGTGTGAAACCAACAAAAGTGACTTACCATCCACAGCTTCAAACCAAACCTATCAACTTTCTCCTTCCTTTATATAAATCTCTTTCTCCATTCTCAACCTACGCGCTATGGACGGCCTTCTCGTTTCCGCTTCGACTTTTGGGGACGATACTAAGTCGTGCCCACGAGGACACTGGCGCCCGACTGAGGACGAGAAGCTCCGACGGCTAGTTAAACAGTATGGTGCACAAAACTGGAATTTCATTGCCGAGAAGCTGCAAGGAAGATCAGGTATGTTCTTTCTTGTTCTTGTTGTTGTTGTTATCGGAAAAATGAAAAAAAATTATAATTTTATAGGGAAGAGTTGTAGATTGAGATGGTTCAATCAATTGGATCCGAGAATAAATAGAAGACCGTTTACAGAAGAAGAGGAAGAGAGGCTTTTAACCGCGCATAGGATTCACGGCAACAAATGGGCACTAATCGCTAGGCTTTTTCCGGGAAGAACTGATAACGCTGTGAAGAATCATTGGCACGTAATAATGGCTAGAAAACAAAGACAACAATCAAATTTCTCTGCAACTAAACTAAACTTTCATGAACTTTTTATTGGTTCTAAATCCTCTCCGACAGCACCGGCGATAGCAAGAACAAGAACGCACGGTGGCGGTGGCGGTTGCGGTTGCGGTGGAGGATTGTTTCGAAGATTCTCGGAACGTCAAAACCCTAATAATCAGTGGAACAATAGCTTATTTCCCCATTTTTCGTCGTCCGTGTTCTTAAGATGGTATAAGAGTTCGTTAGATTTGAGAAATTGTAAAGACAATCGATCGAAATCGATTAATTTTGAGATTTCGAATGAATCAGTTGAAAAGAAGGATGTTAAGTTCATAGATTTTCTTGGGGTTGAGCGGTGAAAAAAAATAGCGTATGATATTATGATGTAATTAATTTGGCTTTATCTAATGTAAAAATTAGGGTTTTATTTTTTAGTTAGCGTATATTTAATTTTGATTCTTTTTAGTTCAAAGGTCGTGGGCGTGAGGAGTCGAGAATCGAATCATCGACTATTAGAATAGTAATCGATACCTTATCTATTAAGTTATACTCGAATTTGCATTGAAACAGTGTTTTGTTCGTGGTTTGTGTTAGATTAGGTCGGAATGAACTTTTTGGATCTAACTCGTGTAAACAATACTAACATTTTTTCTTACAACAGAGTCTTCAGAATACGTACCGTCCATTTGTACACCTGTGGGTTGAACGTTTTTCAAAATTCTGATATTAAATACACAAAAATATGAAATTTCAAGATCTATAAGATATTTTTTAAAGAATACGAACATGAACGTTCATAAACTAAACTTATAATTTAACGGTTGAAAATTTTGTTTCAACTCTAGATTTGCATTAACGAATTGAATGATATATTAAATGTTAATTTAATTACAATTTTGACTTCTATTTCTTGAGAAAAATAAACATGTTCATCATTAATTTCATTTAAATATTTTTAATTTTCCAAGTAAATATATATATACACATATAGATAAGAATTTCAAGAATAAATGCCTTCTAAGGACGCTTATTGTTAATTACATATAAACACTATTATTGTACATAATTTTAGCCTAATTACTCAATTTATAAGCTCTATTTAATTAAATTCTCTTGCCCTCCATATCACCTTATAACCCGACCCACTTGAACTACGAATTCAAATCATAAATGTTCGGTTCAGTTATATTTTTTTTTTCGATTTGGGTTGGGTTGAACTTTTGTAAAATTAAGATTTTGGGTGGTTCGTGATTTGACTTTTTTTTTGGTCGGGTCAACCCAACTAACTTGAGAATGTGGTTAGAACACGACTCAATCCTATCCTAGTTTTAAGATTATTATGATGATTAAGAGTATATTTTATGTTTATTACCAATGTCCTGTGAATATTTTATATTTGAGTTATTATAATTTTTTTTAATTACAATAGTAGACTGAGTAGAACTGAGTTGTGAACTCTATTCGGGTTGTTCGAGTCACCAACTCAACCAACTCGAAATTTATGGTTGGTCCAAAAAAAATTTCAACCCAATCCACGTACACGGTTAGAAATTGTAATATTATAGATATATAACAGTGTTGATTACGCGTCGAGTAAATATTTTTTAATTTAAAAAATTATGAACTCGATCCAACTTAACCGTTAAAATAATTCAAGTCGGTTCAATTTGTTTAGATAATTTATTTTTAATAAAAACAAAATATTGATATAAATAGTAAAAAAAAATTGTTTGAAAAATGACAATTAACTTTATAAATAATTTATTCTATTGTAAGCATGAATAATTCTACTATCTATTATTTCAAGTTTTGTAGAATATTCTCCAAAATAAAGCATTTGATTTTGACCATAGAGTAAAAATGAGGAAATGAGTGAAAATGGTAATTAAAATCAAGGTTGGTGGCACTACAAACGTCTCACGTCTTGTTGAAATAATTTTGAAATCAAGACGAGAGGAACGAAGCATTATATGGGTGTGAGGTTGATGGCTATACGTAACGGGTCAAATTAGACAATATCTGATAGCAGTGGGCTTGAATGGTTACACATATTTTCTTTTATATATATAATTAACGAACACCAAAACATTTCTAGCTATTTATATTGTTGTTGTAGTAATTATTTAATCTCTAACTTCGGTCACGGACTGAGATGGATCCCTCACTTATTAAGTCTATCTTCTCTATTACTTCTCCTCCAATCCCGACACTATAAGTCTTAGACTCTTGTGAAATTTTTTATCATCTAACTTTTTGTCTCTTATTGCTTGACACGTGAACATGGCCTATGCATCGGGAAAAAGAAAATTCAACTTAGGGGTCATATCTTTCACTTCCATTATAGGACTTCTATTGAGCACGTGATGATACATTTAATAGTTTTTGCTATACTTTTCTTGAAAAGTACTTCGAATGACCCTCCTCTGTGACCATATAGCTCTCGAACGCTCCTCCACCTCGACCGACAACCTGCGAACACTTGAAAAAGAAAGGAAATGGGCGAGTATATAAACATACTCATTAAGCAATCTACTTGTAAGCTCTCATCTCTATCGTATATTTAAGATTTAAATATAAATTAAAATTGACATAAGGTACAAAATAGCGTCTCTGGGGTTAGTTCAAACAATGGGCTCAAAATACACCAAAACAACATTTTAAGATAATAAAAAGAAGAAGACGACTCGATCTATGGGCACCCACCAGCTGCATGGCTATGGACGCTCACACCCTCAATTGTGACAGATACAGGCAGTCCAACTTGTAGGCTCTTGTCGAATGTAGTCTGTGTAATGATTCTTTAAGATATGTGCTAATATACCGACTCTTGCTTTAGGTCTTCCATGGCTTACCATCCATGCTAGCCTTATAAGTCTATCCATACCTAGACGCTATACGGTTTTGCACTAGGGTGTATAACTAAACCCCTCGGTTCATAACCTAGGATTAGGTTTACATTTTCCATAGTCCATCCGTAACCCTATGCTACTAGCACGTGAGACTGATTTATGTAAGGTAAGCACATATTTCATACCTTTACTTGAATTGAAATTCAAACACTTAACACACAAGTGGCTACCTCGTATTATTGTGATCTATTTGTCAGTGTTATTTTGTGATGATCTTAATAATTAAGTCCACCACTAGCAGATATTGTCCTCTTTGAGTTTTTCCTTTCGAGGTTTCTCTCAAGATTTTTAGAACGTGTCTTCTCCATACCCTTATAAATAATGTTTCGCTCTCTTCGCCCAATCGACATGGGATCTCACAATCCACTTCCTTCGGGGCCCAGCGTCCTCGCTGGCACTCCACATGATGCTTGTTTTTTTTTTTTTTTTTTTTTTTGAAAGGGAGAAGAAAGAGGCTAAATTGTAAGTTTCGAAGTGTTAGTAAAAGCCTGAACTTTCAATTTTGCATCTAGAAATCCTTCCACTTTTAATTTTGCTCGAGAATATGGATGTCTATTTCTCGAATGCAGTGTGAAAACTCGGGTCAATGTGGAGCAATGCTTTGATGAGCTTGTATTGAATGTACACGAAAACTCAAAACCATCTTCAGATCCCAAAATGACGCATCGCTTTATACAAATTGTGCGTCTCAAGTTCGAATCTAAGGATGAAGTGTATTGTTTAATTTGCTACTAGTTTCTTCAATCTTCCCTTTATGGATATATTCTTTCAGTCTTCGTTACTAGGTTGATGATTAATTGATTTATTCTGGTGTGTGTTTTGATTTATCATGAACTTGTAACTTCACAAATACAAACATTTTAATTTAAGGTTGCAACAGCTTCCGTATCACAATCGTCTTCTTTTTGCAGTGAATTTGGCAATTGTGCGGCACTCATTTTCAGCAATGAATGAGTCAAGCCAATTTTGGATCGTGTCGCCTACTCGAGCAACATATACTCAAGCCTCTGGCCCCGATTTGAGAAGAAGGTTTTAGAAAGTGGAGCATAAAGATTTTGAAAGAGAGTTTGAAACAAGGTTGAATGAGAGATTGAAAACGGTGTTACATAACATGCAAGCAAAATACAACGGCGGCTTAAACAATGTATAACTTTTCGGGTATGAAGAATTTGACAACTAGTCACATCACTTTATAGTACATTTTAGGGCATTTCATGTCTACGTCTACCAGGTGTAGACATGATTTTACCGAAACATAAGTTGCTAGGTCTACATCTATCACTTTATAGTACATTTTAGGAATTAGTTGCTAGGTGAACTCAATGCAATATCTAAGACTCGTAAGGGGAGGTACCTTATGTCATGCTCGGGTTGATGAATTCTACTAAGAGAATAGGAAGAGTATACCTTAAGGCGTTCTACGTCGACTCTAGGTTCATCTATCTAGGTCGAAGAACACAACATGCCCCCATAAGTCCAAATAATTTGATTATGAATTTCATATCAATTTACATAAGAACATCATCATTGTCAAGAGTTCCCGACGAGCATGATTACTCACAGAGCCGATATTACATTATATCGAATTATAGAGTTTACACTTATTTGGCTCAAGCTTCGAGTTTGAATCAAGTAAGTATGCACACATTAGGAGTCTTGACAATATGTTCGATAGAATCTAAAGAGGAACATCAGAAGGATAATCTTGAGGATACCTCTTCGTTGTTTGCCTGAGTACTTCCTCTTGTTCTTGAAGGTTTGAGGGTAAATGGTCATAAACATCATTGAACAACTCTGAAAGTGGAGGCTTCTCTGTCTTCTCTGCATTCTGGATTGCTTGTAACAACTGAACCAACAAAATGGGTAGCTTTAGCACATTCAGCACCTTGAAATTTAATTTATTCAATCAAACAATAGCATTCATCACATTGGTTGGAGAGGAGAACGAATCATTCTTTATAAGAGTGTGAAAACCTCTTTCTAATAGACGTGTTTTAAAAGCCCATGCTCATTGTGTGTTGGAGAGCACGATTCTCAACTTATCAAGCTCTAAAGCTCTTACATTTTCTTGTAGAGGTATAAAATGAATCGAGATTATAAAATAAAATAAAATAAAAATAAAAATTTCAAATATGACGTCGCCTAAACTTGAACAAGAGACCTTTAGTAAGTAAGACTAACGTGATAACCAACTACATCACGAAGGGGAAGCACAAAACAGAAAGTCCAAAGAAGACAATATATGCTAGCAGTGGGTTTAGGTCATTACAAATGATATCAGAGCCAGATGGGCAATATGCCAGTGAGGAGGTTGAGAACCAAGGGGGTGGACACGAGGTGATATGTTAGTAAGGATGTTAGGTCCCGAAGGGGGGTGGATTGGAGGGTCCCACATCGATTGGAGAAGGGAACGAGTGTCAGCGAGGATGCTGGGTTTTGAGAAGGGTGAATTGTGAGATCCCACATCGATTGGAGGGGGGGGGGAACGAAACATTCTTTACAAAGGTGTGGGGTGGACAAGAGGCTGTGTGCCAACAAGGATGCTGGGTCTCGAAGGAGGTGATTTAGAGTGTCCTACATCAATGGGAGAAGGGAACGAGTGTCAGCAAGGACGCTGAGTATCAAATGGAGTGGATTGTGAGATTCCATGTTAGTTGGAGAGGGGAACAAAACATTTTTTATATGGGTGTGGAAGGCCTCAAAGAGGGTGGATTGGAAGGACTCACATGAATTGGAGAAGGGAACGATTGTCAATGAGGATGCTGGACTTCGAAGAGGTGGATTGTGAGATCCCACATTGGCCGGGGAGGGGAAGGAAGCATTTTACAAGGTTGTGGAAATCTCTTTCTAACCTAAGCGTTTTAAAAACTTTGAAGGGAAGCTCAAATGAAAAAACTCAAACAATGTCTGCAAAAAAGACAATGGGACAATGTCCACTAGCGGTATGCTTGAACGTTGAAGCATGGCTGGCATGAACTCATTGATTACCAGACCCAAGAATTCATCCAAACTAAGAAGTTTATAACAAAAGTATACTAATTCTCTTAAGTTTCCTGTATTGTTATTTACAAATCTTTGTTTTTGTTCCTAGAATTTAGTTAACAATTCAAACATTCTAACAAAAGCGAAAGCAAAAAACTGACCTGTTTTTTAATGGTGGTTTTATGCTTGTACTCATCTTCTACACTCAACCATCCATTATTGGTAAGCCATTTAGCAAAGCGATTCACAGGGTTCCTCTCCATTTTCCAGTGCTCAATCTCATCAACAGCGCGGTACTTACTGGAATCATCGGAGGTAGAATGGTGGCCAACTCTGTAAGTCAAAGCCTCGATCAGAACCGGCATTTTCTCTGCAACCGCCATGGATCTAGCTTTGCGAACCGCACTGTAAATGGCTAGGGCATCGTTTCCATCGATTCGTATGCTTCGTATTCCATAGCCCTGACCTTTCACTACCACGCCATCGCCTGCAAAATCAACGCCAAGATATTAATTAGGGCTTCGAATTGAGAGCGTGAGATTATGGATTTTGAACGGAATTTGGGGATCTGGTACTTCGGAATTGTTCTTGGACGGAAGTGCTGATAGCCCAGCCGTTGTTGCGGCAGATGAAAATCACCGGCGCTCCTAATACGGCTGCCAAGTTCAACCCCGCGTGGAAATCGCCCTGTAAATCCAATTCAATATATATATTTTTTTAGTATAGATTAGAAAGGTTTATCTAAGAAGAAAATATCGGAACAGTAGTGACTAAACCGTACCTCGCTGGTGGTGCCATCTCCAAAATAAGCTACAGCACAAGCATCTTGTTTGTCCATTTTAAGCGAATGAGCAATGCCAACCGCTTGTGGAATTTGTGTTCTTCAATATCAAAACGTCATAAAGAAAGAAATCCATTTACTATTTACTTCTAAACAAACCATCTACTTTTCTTAATGTTCCATTGCGTTACGTTCAAATCATTGTCGTAAACAGAGATTAGTGTTTATAGAACGGAAAAAGTTACCCAAGAGGCGATGAAATGGTGAAGTAATTGTGTTGCTTCGAGCCATAGTGAATGGGCATTTGTCGACCCTTCCCATAATCGTCTTTGTTTCCAAACAACTGGTTAGCAAATTCTTGCAACGTAAACCCACGCCATACCAACACTCCCGGCTCTCTATACTGTCAACCCAATTCACAGTTAATCAACTTGAGCATAGTTCAAATGATTAATGCATGTCTTTCGTTAAGCAATCAAATGTTTGAGTCTCTCGATCTTCATTTACCTGAGCTAATGCAACGTCGTCGGGATGAAGGGCAGCTGCGGAAGCAACTGAAATAGCTTCTTCTCCGGATGAAGTTAAGTAAAATGAGATTCGTCCTTGCCTTTGTGCTTCGTAAAATATGGTGTCCATTGTTTGAAGGGTTATCATGTCTTTGTACATCTTAATCGCTTCATCTTTTCTCAACTATCAAGAACAAAAAAATATTAGGGATGTTGTAACGGCCCAAATCCACCGCTAGCAAATATTGTCCTTTTTGGACTTCCCCTCAAAACGTGTCTGCCAATGTAAGATTTCCACACCCTTATAAAGGGTGTTTTGTTCTCTTTCCAACCAATGTGGAACATCACAACCACCCCTTTCAGGCCCAGCCCTCGCTGACACTCTTTCCTTCCTCCAATCGATGTGGGACCGCCCCAAATCCCCCCCCCCCCCTTTGAGGCCTAGTGTCCTTACTGGCACACTGCCTTGTGTCTACCCCCTTCGGGGAATAGCGAGGAGGCTAGCACATCGTCTGATGTCTGGTTCTGATACCATTTGTAACGGCCCAGATCCACTGTGAGTAGATATTGTCCTCTTTGGATTTTTACTTTCAGCCTTCCCCTCAAGCCTTTAAAACGCTTGGGAAGATTTTCACTTGTTATCCTCACAAACCAATGTAGAATATCACAGATGAAAATTGGAATATATAAATAAATAAATAAATGAGAATAATACCTGCGTGAAATTATTCGATGTAGTTATCTCTCCAATTTCATCAATAACACGATAACACGGAACTCGCTTCTGAATCGTCGACTCACCAATGAATCTCATTTCACTCGTAAATGGGACTTTTCCTCCCGGGAAATCCAATTCCTATAACACTAAATATTTTCTTTTTAAGAAAACTTCTACAACAATAAATAGTTTCTTAATTTAAATAATTAAAAAAGTCATTTCAAATAAAAGCTATTTAGTCTTATAATAAATAATAAAAATGTAAAATAAAAAATAAAAATAAAAAATCCAAAAATCTTTAATATTTAATAATTTTTTATTTCTCATTCATTTTTATATGTTCATATCGACATATATAAAATTGAATCAATATTTTCATTATATGATAAAAAAATGGATAAAATGTAAAAAAAAAAAAAAAAAAACGTTATTATAATAAATATAAGATAAATAATAATTTTAACTTATTAATGAAATATATATTCTTTATTTTTATTATTTTTTTTATCCATTGTTATCGACATTTTTATATGATTCGACAACTATTTTATATTAAATATTATCCATGTGCTATCATATTAATTATGGTGACATTATTTATATGATATGACAAGCTTTTAATATTAAATATTATCCTCTATATATATATATATATAAATATTAAAAAATAGGGGAAATATTGAGTAAAAATGGTAGAGAGAGATAAAAATTATAAATAAAAAAAAACATGTTTGGGTTTAAAAAGATATATAAGATAAATACTTCATAGAGAGAATAAAGTTTAATAAAGATATTTAGAGAAAAGTATTAAGAAAAGTGGGCAAATTCCTTTACAAAGAATAATATAATATATATATATATATATATATATATATATATATATATATATATATATATATATATATATATATAGATATATAGATAGATAGAGAGAGATAAAAAGTTTTGAAGAGAAAATTAAAAAAAAAAAAAATTAGAATTAGGGATATTGATATGACTCGGATATCTGATTAATTCGGACCACCTAACTCTAATCATAAAAGTCGAGTTAGGTTGATTTTTTTTTTTATTTTTTTGGTGAGGATTGAATCGTGTTAAATTTTGAGTCGGTTCATGAGTTGACATTTTTTTGTTAAGTCAACACGACCAATCAAAAAATAGAGTTACAACTCAATCTTACCTTACCGGACTTGTAAGTTTATTATGAATTTTATTTCGGTTGCTTAAGTTACTAATTAATTTCGAGGTGTCCCACAAAATTTCTCTAACTTAAGTTACTTATTAAATTCAAAAAAATAAAAATTTATTTTTATAGATAAATTGTTAAATAATTAATCAAATTTAGATAAAAACGAGTTTAATTATTAATTTTGGATTAATTAGTGTTTGATTAAGGTTTAAAATTTAATTATTTATTTTTTTAAGTTTAAGAGTTTTTTTTACCCTTTAAAATATACAACATTGTTCAATCTCGAACTTTAGGAACATTTTGTTTCGGATTTTATCGAATCACTTTTAATTTATTCCATAAATAATTTTTTAAAATTTCTTCAATTAAATAATAAAAAAATATAAAGTTAATTTATTCCAAGTTGGATAATATTTTTGAAACCCACTAAAAATATTTTTTAAATAAAGTATTAACAATTTTTTTAACTAAATAGAAAAAAAAACACACACACACATGCATGATAGAGAAAACGTTCAAAATACTAATAAACAGCCACCAAACCTGATCATCGTTGTCATGAACATACAGTTGATCTACACGTCGCACTGCTTCTGTGGATTCAAATCGAGGAGTTGACCAAAGAGATCCAGTCCAGCGACCATCGTACCGAACTAATATAGGAGATTCCGAAACAGAACAGAGTAAAGATGGGTAGAGATAGTTTTGGTTGAGAAGGGCGAGTAAATTTCGAGACGACGATCGTACGAACGGAATCATAGCGATGAAAGAAAAATTGGAGAGAAAGAGGAGGAGGAGGAGGAGGAGTTCAAAATGATTTGAAAGTGGAAATTTGTAGAAGAATGAAGAAGGTGGTGAGTTGGAGAGTGTCGTTTTTGGATTGGGTTTGATCCTTATCGGGTGAGTTGGTATGGTAGGGGCTGCTTCAATGCTCTTCCAACCCTTATCACAATTTAAAAGTGTTTTTGAAGAAATAGGTTTGGTACCACTTTTTTAGGACACCAATTTCTACACGTTCTTTTCAAGCGTTTTTCGGTCAATATTTGGGTATCGATTTAGACGCCGTGGTTGGCGAGTTACCTTTCGAAGAACGTGCAATTTATGGTATTAATTATCGTTTCAAAGATTTATTATTTAATTTTTTTAGTTAAAAGATAAAATTATTTGAATCTATAAATACAGTTATGATCCTTCTTCTTTTGTCGCTGGAAAAAAAATCGTTAAAACTCTTTACGTCATTTTTATAATTTGAAAAGTTAATTTTTTTTTACGGGATCAGTTAACTAGGTTAGATATTGTCTATTGTCTAATATGAATGAACCGAGATCATATTCAAATGAGAAAACTCGTAAGGATAAGATGATTAAAAAAGATTTAAAACAAATGAAAGTTACTATCTATATCAATAAGGTGCATTTTTTTTTTTTTATGGTTTGATCATACGAACTTCATGGTTAAGTGTGATTTACTGGGAGAAATTTTATGTGAATAAGAACAAAACATACTGAATAGATGTTTGATATTTTTTTTAACTTCGGTAAAAAAAAAAAAAAAAAAAAAAAAAAAACTTTGACTTATTTCAATAAGACTAATTAAAAAAAGAAAAAAACTTCATGGGCCCAAACATTGAAATTTAGAACAGCCCAACCCAAGCCCAAATAGTGGTACAAGCTTATTGGGCTTGGGCCTGCATTTATTAGAATTAAATCAGTTCAATATTTAAAAAATTGAATTATTTATTAGTCACAAAAAAAATTACAAAATGAAATATTAAAATTATAATATAACTAAAAAATTAGTGTAAGCAACAAAAACTATTAAAATAATAATAATAATAATGAATAAAGGTGATATAGATTAAATGGGTAAATGAAATATATTTTCTTATTCAACTAAAAATATTAAATATATTTCCAAAAGTATTATTTGTTTACACATTTCTCTTATTTATTTATTTATTTATTTATTTTCCCTCTTTTATATATATATTTTTTTTTCTTACCATTTAATCAAAACTCATTAATTTATTATAGTTTGTAGGCATAAATTAAATTAATAAATTTGTATTAAAATAAATCGGAATCATATATATATATATATATATATATATATATATATATATGCTTGCTTTATAAGAATAGACCAAAAAGAAGAAAAAAGAAAAAGAAAAGAAATAAAGTGTTAATTAAATGGAGAAAATTTGTTTGGTGTGGGGAATTGGTATAAATAAAAATTAAGTTTAATTAAAAGTTTAATAATATATATAAATTTTTATATTCATATTTATGTCTACTGAGCCTATAAATTTTTAAGTATTTAATAAAAAAGCGTGTTAAAAAAAATTAATTAAATAAGTATTTGTATTATTTTATGGATCCAAGTTGCTTTCATCGATCACTTTTTCCATTAATATTATTTTATTATTTAATATTTGTGGGATTTCTTTTCTTTTATTAAATCTTTTTAATCTTCACATCAAAATTTGTAATTACCATGTACCAACTTTTTTTTTTATTTTTTTTATTTTAAAAAATATTATTAATAAGTACGATAATTAAAATAAAATTTTAATTGAAATCTAGAGGGTTAAAAAACTCGATACCTCGAAAAACTCTATCAACCCATCTGTAGATGGATTAGGTTATAAACTTATTTTATGAATTTAATTGCATAATTATTTAATTTTTCTATTTTGAAAATAAATAAATAGACTCTAATTAGAAACAAAAAAAACAACCTTAACTCAATAAATTTATTATTTAATAAAAATTGTTTGAGCCGTATAAAATTTTAGAACAATTGGATTAAGTCTAAAAAATGTCTTAATCTGATTGAATTCAACCTACAAACTCTCTCTAATTAAAACTAATCTAGAATATTTTTATAATTAAATCTTAAAATTTATATTAAGTTTAAGAATGGAACAGCACAAATCCACAGACCAGATTCACTGTAGACTTAAAAATGTAACAGCCCAGATGCACCGTAGGTATAAAAATGTAACAGCCCAAATGCATTGTAGGTTTAAAAATGTAGCCGCCTAGATTTGTTAGCAGATTAGGGTTTAGGGTTTAGGTTCATCGGTAGCATATATTGTCGTCTTTGGATTTGTCCGAAATTTATAATTAAATCTTAAAATTTATATTAGGTTAAAAAATGTATATTGTCTTTTTGGGTTTTCCGCATCCTTATTAAAAGGTTTATAAAATGTGTTTTGTTCTCGTCCCTAACTAATGTGAAACATTACAATCTACCCCTCTTTAGGATTAGTGTCGTCGCTGGCATTCGTTCTTTTCTTCTCCCAACCAATGTGGGTTATAAAGGGTTTCCGTACCCTTATTAAAGGGTTATAAAGGGTGTTTTGTTTTCCTCCCAACTAATGTGGAACATCACAATCCACCCCGTTCGAGGCCCAGCGTTGTCGCTAACACTCAACACTCATTTCTTTCTTTAATCGATGTGGCACCCCCCACCAACAAGGCTTTATAAACGATGTTTTGTTCTCCTCCTCAATCAACGTCCCGACATTACAAAAAATATATAATATTTGCAATAAAAGAAGGTGAATAAATAGTTTTTGGAATTTAGAATAGGAAATGGGTCAACACGTTGTCCAAGTCCCCAACAAAGGGAAATTTCATGCCTAATTTAAACAAGATTCCCTATCCCATCCAATCTTTGTCACAATTTCCCCTTATCACCTCATTATTACTATTAATATTCAAACTCGACCACACTATAGTGTTTATAAATT